>NW_015090837.1:876792-897380 GCF_001431845.1 Calidris pugnax
TGTCCCCTCTCCAGCAGTTCCCTGTCCTTCTGGAACTGGGGAGCCCAGAACTGGTCCCAGTGCTCCAGATGGGGCCTCCCCAGGGCAGAGCAGAGGGGCAGGATGACCTCCCTCCACCTGCAGCCACGCTCTTCTTGATGCCCCCCAGGAGTCCATTGGCCTCCTTGGCCATGAGGACGCATCGCTGACTCAAAAGGATAGTGACCCCCAGGAAGCCATCACCACCAGCTTGTCCCAGCCCTGGTGCCAGGGGCTTTGGTGCTCCCTGGGGTCCCCTGCCAGTCTGTAAGTTAAATAGATTTAATTACTATTGCTCATATGCCACCTTTCTCCTCTCCAAGGGACACGGTGCTCTTGGCTGCCCCTTGCCATGTGTTTGTGGTCCTTCTCCAACTCTGGGATGAGGAGCAGGGATATTTAAGGTGTTAAGGCCATTATTCTTGCATCCTTTGCTGGGCTGTTTCCGTGTTTTATAGGGGAAGGGCTCAAGAAGGCCCTGAAATAAAAGCAATTTGTGGTGCAGTGAAGTGCCAGGGCAAGAGTGTGCAACCCTGGGAGTGTAAATCTGTGGGTGTAAACCTTCCTGGGTAAACCATGTTGTTTTTCGGGTTTTTTTTCTGTCTTTTTGGAATTATTGAAGGAATTAACTATGGATTGACTGCTCAGTACCGTGCACTCCTATCCCACCTTTCATCCTGCAAACCTGTAGTCCCATTACATATTAATGAAGCTTGAAAAGAGGGTGATTTGGGTGGGAAAGGGGTAAACTGAGGCACAGGTCCAAGCTCAGAGACCTGTGGCTCTCCCTGCCTCCTCTTCCTCACTCCTCTTCCTCCCTCCCTGCTCCTCTGCTGTCAATCCCAACTGACAGGAGGCCTCCAGCTGCCTCGAACAGAGTCAGGACTTTTAATAAAACATCAAAACCATCAAAAACCATTAGAATCTAAAGAGGGAATAGAAATGGGAGATAAAAGGCCATCGCCTGCCTCGGCTCCCTGGGTCCTCCAAGAGATGCTTGCACCCCGGGGGGGTTGTTCACTTCTGGAAGGGACTTTTAGAGGGAAAAAAAGGAATAAATAGGTACAAATAAATAGGTACAAATAAAAAGCCCGAGGATGTAGGTGCAGAGCCCAGGATCTCCAAGGTGCAAAGGTGCCATCTGCTAGTCTGGAGCAATCTCTTAATTGGGGGGTAAGAGATTAACCCCAGCTCTGGCCATACCAAACTACCTTTTTTTTTAAAAAAAAATCTTATTATTTTTATGATTTTCATAAGGTTTCTGGTGCTGTTGGGAGGCTTAATTAATTACTTAAGATGTTTTCCACTGTTATTGTGCCTCCCCTCCAAGGCTTGTGACAGTAAATTCTCATCAAGTGGAAGATCTAGTAAGTGCCAATTATTGAAGTTTGCTAATTGCCAGATAATAATAATGCTGATTAATAATGCCTTTAACACCGCTGTTGATTTCGAATGTTGGGCACACGCGCCGCAGCGCCGTTGATTTAAATGATAATTTCTCCTGCGTTGTAGCTAAGTGGGGTAAAAACCAGGTCGGTGGCATTTTTTTGGGGAGGGGGGGGGGCCAAAGAGCGTGTTGTTTTAACCCCTGTCTTTAAAAACGTGCGAGGTTCGCAAGCGTTTTTATAAAAATAAATAAATTAGTGGGGGAGGATAATGCATCGCGGAGGAGCGCTCCGTTCATTTCCTTGACAAGTGTAATTTAATTTTAATTATTTATGATTCTTCACAGCCCGCCAGTAAACGTTCTGTAGTATGTTTTGTAAAACTAATGAAGTCTTAGTAATAGGAGACCCGACTCCAGCCCTGCCCGGAGCAGCGGGAAGACACGGCTCGTTATTCCCTCTGGGAACGGGGGGGGATGTTTTGCATCCCCAGAATTTGTGGATCCCACCCGGGCGGGGAAGCTGCTGCTGAGCACGTGGGAAGAGGCTCCCAAAGCTTTATTCTTGGTCAGCTAGAAAACTTTTTTCTAACTTTTTGAGCCCTAGAGAGCTCCAGGGAGAGGGGTGGCTTGTCCTTGGTGCGCGGTTAGAGCATCCCACGCTGCCCCTTGGGAAGACAGAAGTTACAAAGTTGGGGTTTTTCCCCTCTAAATTAGTCCTTTTTGATTTCTGCCCCTAAATGCTCCAGAGGTGTGGAAAAATGGGGCGAGGAGGGGAGGCTGCTTGCTTTAAACATCCCCAAAAGGGGAAGATAAAGCGTGTTTCTCCACCAGGGTGTGGGATGGACGTGGGATGCCGGCATTCCCGGCCGCTGGCATTTTGGGAGCAGTGGATGGGGGGACACCGGGCAGGCATGCCCAGAACAGCGTGGGGCGTTGAGCAGAAACCTAAATTTAAATGTTAAAAAGCTTTTGTTCATTACTGGTGGCATTTCCTCTCCCTCCCCATTTGTCACTCGGAGCGGAGCTGTGACTCTTTTAATATCAAACAAATAATAAGCTCCCTCTAAAGTGATTTTTCTGACAAGGAGCTCAATATATTAAACTTTATCTATATTTTAATAGCCAATTTCACACCAAACTGCCTTCTTAATAATGTATTTACCACCTGGGGATATTATTCCAACCCATCTGGAAAGAATTGGAAATTAACTGTCCCTAAACTGAGTCTGTGTGTGCTTTAGATGCGGCGGAGATAACAGCGGTGTCATTCCTAGGGGAAGTGGGGGAGGAAGCTCATCACAGCACCCGGCGAAATGTCAGCAGCAAAGGCAATAGCTGGCGGGGAAAGGAGGGCTCTCCTCTTCTTGCAACCCAGAGCCCACCTGGGGAATATTCCAGCCTCTCGGAGAGCGGCCGATAGCACCTCGAGGGCCTCTTCTGGCGCTCGGAAGAGCCGGAGGGTTTTTGGTTTCCAAGGATGCGACGCGGATGCAGGGCTCGGGGGGGAACGGCAGCGTGCGGAGAGCTCGGTGTGGGGACCCCAAAGGATGGGGAAAAAATCCTGTTTGCCCAAAGCAGAGCCACTGATGGGGATTAATCGGGTTGGGCAGTGCTTTTAACTTGCTCAATTTTGGAAGGGGATGGTCCTCCCCGGGTCCCTCCGGGGATGCAGCCCAAGCAAACTGCAGCATCCGCTCTCCCCGTGTGCCCGCCAGCACGTGTGTTTGGAAAAGAGAGTTTTGTTTGGCCTAAGTCGTATATTTATTTACTGGTGCTGGTTCTTTGCTTCCTACAGTTTCAAGGCAGTGACCAGTTCCCCTCCCTTGGCTCTAGGTACTGCGTGAAAAACGTGTGATGGTCCCAAACCTACAGAACCCATGGCCCCTCCACGCAAGAGAAAATACCTCTTGTGGCTCTTTTCCCCTCAAAACTTAGAGTAGTAGGGTGTCTAGTCCAGAGAGCAGAGTTGTCCGAAGCACAGCGTGCTGAGCTGGGCTTAAATCAGATTTTTGCCCGTATTTCTTATCAAATACAAGCCTGGGAAGGTCTCTCTAGGTGATGTGGGATGTACGGAGCATCCTTTGCCCCTCTGTGTCGCGGCGGTGAGGGGACATCAGGGATGGCATAGCCTGGAAGCAAACTTGTCATTTCCGCCCCCCACGGGGGTGTTTTCCAGGGAAAAACCATCTGTTTGGGTCGGGGCTGTTGGTTTTTATGCCAGACGGGGTCTGGAATTGCTTACTGGGGTGGCGATGGGTGATAAAGGGTTTGCAGTGGGAAGGCGTCTCGAAGCAGCAGAGACCTCTCTTGCCCCCATCTCCTTGGCAGAAAAATTGCTAAAAATTTCACTGGTTTAGAGTTGGGTTTTTTTTGAATGTGACTGCGTTTGGAGGTTTTTTTAATTCATACATTTCCATGAGGCGTCACTGGCGCTGAAAGCAGATTAATCCCTACAATATTTCCTTTTGTTTTTAAAATAATTAAGGGCAGCTGCTACATAAAGTCAACCACAACATCCTGGTTTTCAGATAAAAGTGCCTCGTGTTTGTTGTTGTAATGAAGGGGTTTGACACCGAGATGAAAGTCTCGGCTGTTTGTGTTGTAAAAACCGGTTTTGACGCCATTTTTTGAGTGATGTCAAACTGTTTCCTTACATTTCCAACAAGACAGGCTTTGATCTAGGGAAAAAAAAAAAACAACAAAACAAAAGCACCAACCCCAAGATGTTTCAATCAGAAGGAAGAAGCAGCAACCCTTAATGATTTTAAAATAGGATCAAATTGTAAAATGTTTCAATCATCGTGTTATGTCACATAATGACATCCTCGTCGCGGCGCTGCGTGATGCTCAGCGTTGCATTTAGCAGGGGGGGAAATGTGGTAGAAATAATTCCAAACCAATCTAAAATGCTGAAACGGAGTAGTGAGATGGCAAAGCGGTTCTTTTAAAGCGTCAAAAGAAAATTCGAGTTTCTGGCAGGTTTTTGGAGTCGGGGAGCTCGGCGGCAGAACGTGTGCGGGCGCTTTTTTGTGTTTCTTCACTCCGAAACCCAAAAAAAAAACCAAAAACAAAGCGTGGAGAAGTTGAAAGCGCCTTGGGAAGTGGGAATTCTCCAAATCGACCCATTTTTGGGTCTGTTTTCCCGTACTGCTCCGGTGAAATACGGGAGGAGGAGGAGTGGGGTTCTGCAGATCTGGGTGGAATTGGGATGGGATGGGATGGGATGGGATGGGATGGGATGGGGAAATGATGCTCATTTCAGTGCTAAACTGGGCGCTTTTGGGTACCTTCATTCTTGTGTTGCTTTTGCCATTTCCCATCGGAGGTGCTGGAAAGGGGAAGGATGGAGGCAACAGGGTTGGGGTTTGCATCCTGTGATGCCCAAAGGGTACCCAGATCCTTGGGGACTTGCCTGGTGTCACTGCTGAGCGTCTGGGACCGGGTTGGGGGGAACGATGGCCATCTCTGCTGTCCCCAAATCATCATCTAAGCCCAGGGACAACCCGTGACAGCTGGGTCAAGGTGGATAAAGGCTGCTTTAGTCCTGCCAGGGGAGGATATGAGCGCTGACAGTTACCTGGGGACCCTGAGATACCAGAATCCCTAACTTAATCAGACAGATAACGGGAGCAGCCAGAGATGAGGCAGGAGCAGGAACCGCCAAACAATAGGAGCCAGCCCCCCCCGGGCCCCCGTGCTGCGACAGAGATAATAAACTATATAAAAATCTGTCACCGTGCGATAAGTGATGAATTAGAATCAATTATATGTTTAAAATAATAGACCTCCCCACGGTGTTCCCCTCCAGAACGGTGACGGCTTCTGTCTGGGCTTGGCGACGGGGATGGCAGGCTGGGCTGGCACCGTCACCGGTGGGGCTGGGACACCTCGAGCTGGTGGCTTTGTGGCACCAGGGACCTTGGCCACGGGCAGCAGCCCACGTCAAAACTGGCAGCAGAGCTTTTTTGGCATTTAATTCTCACATTTTCCACCCGCTCCCGGCAGAGCCCCGCCGTTAACGCGGATGCTGCCGGCTTGTGCCGTGCCCTCCTGGTTCCCCCATCCCAGCTCTCCTCGTTCCTCAGGATTTGTAGATTTTAGAGATATCCAGGGGTTTTTTTTTGCATTATCGGCCGCTTCACACCCGTGGCCTTGCTGCTCCTCCCTGCGTGGAGCAGCTATTTCTGACCCACCGAGTGCTGTTCTGCTAAATGATGCTGCTTTGATGATGATGATGATGCATTTTTCCCCCTGTCTGGAAGGGCGGGAGGATGGTCCAAGGTGTGAAAAAGGGAGATTAACCCCCAGGATCATCCCTCGAACGGTGCAAGGGTTGGTTTGTGAGTGCAGGAGGGAGAAGCATCCCCACTTGATGGGCCCCGTTGGGGTGCGGTGGTCGGCAAACCCTCCCAGCAAAGCTCTTATGGGGCGGTGGGAAGAGCTTCCCCATCCAGCCCGGTGCTTAATTTGGGTTGAAAACAGAGATATTTGGTCTTTTAACCATGCTGCTTGCAGAAGGGGCTCAGGAGGAGGATTGGGGCTTGGAGGAACGTCTGGCCTGGAGGAAGTGGTTGTGTTTATGGTTTGATTTTGTTGTTGATACAGTTGTTTTGGTGAGGACCCGACCGATGTCCTTGGTTTTCCTCCAGAATCTCCACTGCTGTAGCGTGTCTTGGACTCTCTGCAAAGGGCTTGGAGGCCACTGGGCTCTGTCTGTGTCTTTCCTGGGCACATTTCTGAACCCAACCTTTTCAAACCAACCCGTAACCTGGAATCCTTGGAATCCTGGGCTGTGTAGGGAAGAGTGTGGCCAGGAGGTGGAAGGAGGTCATTCTCCCCCTCTGCTCTGCACTGGTGAGGCACCCGGTGGAGCACTGGGTCCAGTTCTGGGCTCCCCAGTTCAACAGAGATAGTTAACTACTGGAGAGAGTCCAGCGTAGGGCAACAGAGATGATGGAGGGATTGGAATATCGCCCTGATGAGGAAGGGCTGAGAGAGCTGGGGCTCTTCTGAGGGGAGACCTTATCTACGTTTACAAGTATCTAAAGGGTGGGTTGAAGGAGGATGGAGCCGGACTCTTCTCAGTGGTTCCCAGGGACAGGACGAGGGGCAACGGGCACAAGCTGGACCAGGGGAAGTTCCACTCCAATGTGAGGAAGAACTTCTTTGGGGTGAGGGTGGCAGAGCCCTGGAAGAGGCTGCCCAGGGAGGGTGTGGAGTCCCCTTCTTTGGAGATCTTCAAGCCCCACCTGGATGGGATCCTGAGTGATGTGCTCTGGGCAACCCTGTTTGTGCAGGGAGGTTGGACTAGAGGATCTCTAGAAAGGTCCCTTCCAACTCCCAACAATTCTGTGATTCCATAACCCTGCTCAGATGTTCTCAAATGGTTTTGAAAGATGTACATTCTCAGCCATCGCAAAAGGCTGCCCTCCTCCAGCCGCATCCCTTTCCTGCTGCAAGCTGGGGGGGGGGAATACTCCTCATGCATCAAAAGTTGAATAGGAAACCCGTGCCTAGCCTGGCTTGCTTTATTATTTTGTTAAATAGCACCAGTTGCAGCCATAAAGCCCCTGGAAGCCTGTGCTAAGCAGGGGCGCTGGGACCAGTGCTAATGGATTGAAGCGAGCGGCTCACCAGCCACAGGGGTGCCCTGGGATTTCCCTTTTGAATCTTATTTACATTCGGCCTAACAATAGCTCCCAAGCTCGGCTATAAATAATTTCTAGGCAAGAGTTGTCTAATTAAACGTACAGCGGCAAAGAAAGTACTTTTAACCACAAGGCTGGTGTCCTAATGAACGTAATCACTGGATGGGGACAGCTTAGGAAACAGAACTTGACATCTCCCGGTGGAGGCGGAGAGATGGAGGGGAAACATACTTGGGGAGAATTCCCAATCAATATTTAATTGCGTAGCATGTAATCTGCCTTAGTATTTTTTAAAATAAAATTAAGGCCCCCGCAGAAACTGGAGAACCTTTAAAGCACATTTGAGGAAGGGGAGCCTCTTTTTTTTTTTTTTTACAGCTGTCTGGGGAGGGAACAACATCTAAGTGCCCCTGTAGGCATGCAAATTGATCTGTACTCGGCAAAATGGTCTGAATTCAGGCTTTGATGGTGTGGATTTACAGCCTTCCTCGTCTGCCAAGGTCTTTCTCCTCTCCTGGTGCCTTAGTTTTGTTGTCTGTAAGTGGGGAATACAGAAATTCCCCTGGACTTCATGGATGTCCACCTAGAGTTTGCATCTGGAGAGCCTTTTGAGCATGAGAAGAAGTCAAGTTATCCATAACCAGTGCTGTGCCCCGGTTCTGTATGGTTAAAAGGCAACTGGAGAGCTGGTGGGACTAGGTGTTGGGCAGAAGGTCTGCTCCAAACAGATGGGCAGATAGATTCAGGTCAAGCTTGAGAGAGAGAAGTTCTTAGGCATCTCCTGATGCTGAACTGGGAGGTTTTGGCTGTGTGTGGGAGTAGGCAATGGTGGAAATGCCCAACAGTATGTCCCCAGCTCTGTCAAGTGTCACACCAGGTGCTGGGGGCTGGTCTCTTTTCCCAAGTCACAGGCTATGGGACAAGAGGAAATGGCCTCAAGTTGTGCCAGGGGAGTTTTAGGGTGGAAGTTAGGATAAATTTCTTCATTGAAAGGGTTATCAAGCCTTGGAAGAGGCTGCCCAGGGAAGTGGTGGGGTTGCCATCTCTGCTGGTATTAAAAAGCCAGGCAGATGTGGTGCTGAAAGCCAGGCAGCTGTGGTGCTGCAGGACATGGTTTAGTGGTAACTGGGCAGTGTTGGGTTAATGGTTGGACTCGATGATCTTAAAGGTCTCTTCCAACCTAAATGCTTCTCTGATTCCAGCTCTCTGGCAGCCTGTGTGTGTTGACTTGCACCCTGCGCAGTGTTTGGGCTTCCCGAAAGACTCAGACCCAAAATCAGGGAGCCAACCGGTACAAATCACTACATCTACCCTTGGAGGCGAGATGCTGATTTATACCGGTGGGGCCATAGTAACTTCCAACGTGAGAATTTGGGAATAACTCAGCCCTGAAGCAGCGCGGTTTCCCCTGGTTTGGTGGTGGTGGGAGAGACAGGGGTGGGATGTGGCGTCTCTCCTTGCCTGTTGCAGCTCCTCCCCAGAGGAAACACGCCGGCTCCGCTGCGATTAATCTAATCGGCCACTGGATGTCAATGTTGCCTTGTCCAATTACGAGTGGGGAAAAGTGTCCTGGATCTTCGGAAAAGGGGGAGAAGACGCCTGCGGAGGTTGGATGTTGTTGTCTTCCGTGAAGTTGGCTATTAAGGCCTACTATTAAGGCCTACTACTCGTAGGGCCTACGACGGGTAGGCCTACCCAGGGTAGGCCTACCCAGGACCCTCACAGCTTTGCTCTTGTTTTGCTCAGCTAAGGGAGGGGTTTGACCCAGTCCGTGGAAAGCCTTAAACCCTTGATTTTGGGACAAAAAAAAGGCCTCAGCGGAATGGAGAAGCCAGGTACAAAAGCGTCTCCTCTTCTCAGAGGCACGGCCGGGTGCGTGCTGAGTTGGTGGTGGTGGTGGTTGGCGCTAGGCCCGTGCGTGATGTTCGGGAGGACGGTGATGCATCTCCTGTGGAGCTGCACGCAAGGAAAGGTTTGAGGACCAGAAAATATGGCTCCAGAAGGGGGGAGGGTGCTCAGCAGCCTGCGAAAAGCGGGTCTGGATTTAAACGTCGCAGCTTGGCCTCCTGTCTGTTATCCATCTTGGAGCCGGTGGCGGGGAAGCGCAGACAGCAGCTGCCTCCTGCCAAGATTCATGATCGAGAACGCCTCTCCCCCCCACCACCACCTCCACCTCCTCCCTCCCTTCCACAAATATTGTAAATCCACGCTCCAGGTTGGGAAGCAGGTGCAGCATCTGGTGTCTCCAGCTGATCTGTGTGCCCAGATGGGGCATCTCTGGTGGGGGGAGACCAAGTCCAGAGCTTTGGTTCAGGTCTATAGCTACAGCCACCATGGGGCGAGATGCTCTTGGTCCTCTCTGATGTTCTCTATGGCATGAAACCCCACATAGACCTCACCCCAAAGAAGATCTTTGGGGGTTGCAGAAGCTCTGCATGCCCTTTTCTTGGGTAGCAGTGAGATTTGGGGGCTGGTTGGGGGCTCCTTGCCCTCCCTCACACCTCTGCAGCAGTTAAAGGCTGGCCATTGCTCCCCAGAACTATCATCCCGCTGCCGTTCTTTCCCAGCAGTAAAAAGAAAGGAAAACGGGCTCGTGGTTTCCATCCCTTTGGAATTATTCACCCCCCTTTCACATTGGGTTCATTTGGGCGCGTTAATATCTCAAATGTAATGATAAGTCTAACGGAATTCATTTATAAGATAAATAAGATGTTATTAGTACATTAGTAGCAAAAAATGTGCAAGGACACTGCTAATCTAAGGTGAAAATGCCTTCCTGAGTGAAATTTAATTAGCAGATTGTGTTCTATTAGTGACTTTTATGGGGAGTTCATGAAAATGAATACAAATATGATCCAGGCAGCCTCTCCTGCGAAGCGAGAGCCTTGCTAACCTTCCCTGCCTCTCCCCGCCGCTGCCAGTGGAGGGACAACACCAACGTGTGTCCTCTCCCCTGGGCAGAAGAGGACTTTTTGGGGGGCAGAAAGGCAGCCTGGTGGCCACCTTGGGGTTGTGGTTGGAGGGCAGCAAGTCTGGGTGTCGCGTAGTGTGATCACGGCAAGTCAAATGGGGTTGGGGTGTCAGAAAATCCCCATCTTTTTCCCTCTGCCTGAGCGAGTGGGTGGTGGGAGCTGTTTTTCCAGGATTAGAGCAGCGATGGTGGTGGAGATGGAATTTTCTCCCCAGCCAGATGTCCTGCAGCGGTCAGTGCTGGTGGCAGAAGATGCCAGGGGTCCGTCAAGCAGAGATTCAGCCTCCCGCTGCCGTGTGCTGGCAGAGCTCTGCCTTCCTGCAAGCCTGTCGTAGCTGCAGGGGGATGGATCCCATCCAAGAACATCATACATCTTTTAAAGACTTATGGTCCCCAACCGAGCCAGAGGGTGTTGTGCAGCTGTGACTGCCAGGCCGTGCTGGAGTCACAGGCTGCAGAGATGTGTTTGGTGTCCCTTCTCCTCCCAACTCGCCTTCCAGAGCCATGTGAAGGAGCCGTGGAGGTGACATTGATGGGTCTTCCTGGGTTTGGGGCTGAACACCAGCACTTGGAGCGTTTCCAGAGCTGGAAAACATGTGGTTTTAGGACCTTAGAGGTGATTTAGGAAGGGAAAACATCTTGGCGTCAGCAACAAAAAAAGGAAATCAGTAAAAGGTGTCTCTGCTCTCAGTCTTTCCTGGGAAAGGCTGTCTTGCACACCCTGCTTTAGGAGTAGCTGTCACTGTGGCATAACCTTTTCCACCCCATCTGGGACCTTCTGGTCCCAGTCAATGTGTGGCGAAGGGAGACATCCCTTGGAGATGCCACCAGCCCCTCGCTCTTGGCACCAAAATCCAGAGTGAGATTCCACCTCGGTCAAAACCTGTAGCCCAAACTTGCATTGACTCGGGGGTGGCTGGGAGATTGGACACTGTGCAACAGGTTGTCCATGGGGTCCTTTTTGGAAAGTGCTTATTGAGGGCGTTGGAGCTCCAGAGGAGCAGAGAGAGACTTTGTGGACTGAGAAATACTTAACAGACCTCTCCCCTCCCTTGAATTGATGCAGAATGGATTTGGTGACCCCCGGGCAGGCTTTTGAGGTGGGGGGAGAGTCCTGTGGTCACCGACTGCCCGTGTAGGAGGCATCTGGTGGTGGTTCGAGAGGTTCTTCCCTCCCATCTGCGGGCGCAGGATCCAGCTCCTGCCGATGTCTTTGCTGAACAGAGGCAGAACGGCGAAGCGAATGCATGGGGAGTCATTATTCATGCAGATGATCCTCACAATTCAATAGAGGTAATTAGGAGAATGATGGAGGAAATTAGCACTTTCTGCGGGTTTATTAATATTAATAAAATGATTCCGCGGTTAAAAATAATAATAATAATATTAATAAAATAAATACAAAATGGCAGAGGAGCTCTGCCTGGCTACTAAATAACGGTTTGCTCCAGGCAGCGATCAACCAGTGGCTTGAATTAATCTTCAGAGACAGGTTTTTTGCCCTCTCTAAAGACGGTATCGCAGAAGTCAGAACGGATCGAGGCTGTATCTGGGCTCGTTTCTCGCTTCCCACTCTTGTCTTGCCCATTAGCAAGAGGAGCTGAAGCTCAGCAGATCCTTAAGGCCTTGGGAAGTTGAGCGGCTCGTCTTTCGCCCGCAAAGAGGCTTGAAAATAGGATGTTTTCTGAGAAGTTGATGCCTGTTGTCCTCCTGCTCCTTCACCCGCTTTGTAGGTGTCCTAGCAAGGAAAATATTCCCCGTCGTATTCCACCAGAAGCTTGGTGGAATGTGGGTTCCTGGGTCTGAAGACCCATTTCCAGGTTGTCCTCTGGGTGGGGTTTCCCACCCCATCTCGTATCCACCCCACTGGAGGACTGTGGACCTCTGCTGGTTCAGCTGGTGTGCCAGGTATGCTGGAGAATTTGGGGGAATCTATTTGCAAACGGCGAGGAGATTATTGAATTAACGGCGACCTGGAATGTTGTTAATGAAAATACATGACAAATGTATTTAAACATGTGAAAACTTAATTAGAATTGTTATTGTTAAAAATATTGCTAAAAGTGCTTTCTGAAGCCCTCCGCTTTCTTTGGAGATCGAGGCTTGTTCAGTTTCTAGCCTGCTAAGAGGAGGATTTGGGGTGAGGAAGGGAATAATTGGTACCAAGCGGCTTCTGCAGAGGGCACTGGGGCTTTTTTTGCCTTGGATCTTGGATGCAGAATGTGGCCTGGCTGTTCCCATGGGAATACCTGCCTGGACTTGATTCTGGATGGGGTTTTGCAGTCATGAGAGCACTTCTTAGCTGGCCTGGAGGGACATCTGGAGAGGTTTGGTGGTGGGTCAGGGGCTGTGATTTACTCGGAGGCACCTCCAGGAAGGGCAGGAAGGACCTGGGATGGGCTGTTGGACCTGTGACCCCTTCTCCATCCGTGGGAGGTGCGTGCACCCAAAAAACTTGCTTGGGGAGCAAAGAAAAGGTGCTCTGGGGTCTCAAGCTGTGTGGTTTTGTGCCCGTTCCTCCTCGGCACACCTAGAAAATCTCTCTTTGGGGCAACGGGGAGAAGCTCTGTTTGTTTTCACTCCCCGGGGAGCTGTGAAGATGCCGGCAGCAGCTCTCTGCTGTCTGATCCCATCGCCTTCCCCAGTCAGAGAAGCCGATCTGGGGGGGTGGTGCCAATTCCCAGAGCCTTCTCCCCCCGTCTTTATTTAAATGGGAAAAGATCAGAGCGGTTGAACCCATTACTTTAATGATAGATTCCATTCTATTAAGTGATAATTGCGAAAAATCAGTTTCTATAATTAAAAAAAAAAAACCCTCACAGCTAGACATGGTGAACATGATGGTATATTTGGCTTTCTGCTGGTGCTTTTAATGTGATTTCTATCTGACTGTGGAGGATCCTCACATCCTTTCTGCTGCTGGGTCATGGGTTGGTGGTGAGAGCATCCAGCTTCTGGATGGAGAATGGGATGGGTGGTGAGAGGATCCAGCTTCTGGATGGAGAATGGGATGGGTGGTGAGAATCTCCAGCTCTGGGATGGATGGAGAGTGGGATGAGTTCCCCTCTCCCACCCTCTGGTGTCTCAGGAGCCATTCCTGGGGCTGTATATCCTGCGCTGAGGTGGCCACTATTTCCATTCCAGAGGAATTTGCAGGGCTGGCAATTTTAAGGGGGAAGGTGGAGGGAGGAGGAGGTGGGGGGGGAAGCAACCCTATCTCCCAACTTGTAAATTAAGCAGATCTGGTCAGGAACTGTCACCGCAGGAGAAGAAATATGAAACCTCTGGGGTCGCGTATGCAGAGTAATTTTTCTGACTGTAACTCTACTTAAAAGTGAGGGGATGATGAAAATGCTTAGAGCATTTTAAACGGACCCAGCAGAGATCTGATTCAGCTCCGGCGAAGTCGGTACAGACATTACTTGGGTGTTGGCTGCCTCTAAACTTGCTAACACCAGATTTTAGTGCGTGGCAGAGAAATAAATTGCTTCCTTCTCCTTATTAACTGAAAATATTCTTAGATGGAGAAGCAATAGTGGGTTTTATTTCCTTTTTTTTTTCTTTTTTTTTTTAGTTTTGGTGGGTTGCAGTGCAGGAGAGCGAGGAGGTTGGTGATGTTGAGGCGAGATACTGGGGTCCTTGCTCCCAGGGTGCAGGTGGGGTCAGGTCAAACTGGGCATGGGTCAGGTCTCCAAGTGATGGACACCCCCCCGTTCCCCCCAGAGGTCTTGCTGTCCTTGAAAAAGCAGCGAGAAGGCAGACTGGCCACATGAGAGACGGCAGGATAAGGCTTATTTGAAGGAGATTTAAAATAAAGACAAGAATGGGACCTTCACAGAAGCTTAAAATGTAACCCAACAGGAGCGTGCCAGGCTACTGGGCTTACTGGGGTGATGGTGGACGGACCAAGGGGTGCGTTGCTCCTCACCCCATCTCTTGTGAGGTTCGTGGAGCTGTTTGGGACACCACAAAGTGTGGTCCTTCCCTCGTTGCTGCGAGGCAGAAGGAAGGGTTTGGGGCTCCCCTCCATCTCTGCCTGGACCAGGCACATCATCCCGGGCAGCAAATATGAGGAGGAAATGGTGAGATGGGAGGAAATACGGATGGAGAGGAGAGTGAAAACCACCCCAGCTTTTCCCATCTCCCTTCCTGCCTCCCCTGGATCTCAGGGGTGTGAGATCTTCACCCCATGCCTAGGAAGCAATATCTTGGAGGAGCCTTAAAGCCATTTGTTTTCCCTTTAATTGGCTAGCGGGGAGAAAATAACGAAGGGAAGTCATGCAGGGGAAGTTCTCATCAGTGCTGTTTTTGGCAACAGAGTCACAACATCCTAAATTTATTTATTTAATTGCATTATTAAAAGTATAAATAAAAATAAATCCAGGAGAGCAGCCGGATCTATGCTTTGCATCTCTAAAATAGAACCATAAATGCCAGGGAGCACTGGGGGAATGATTTATTAGCCTGTTATCGTGAGTGACTGGGACGCTTTCGATGGAGTCCTTGCTAATTTCTAACAGCTGCATTAAATCACAGATGCTATCAGCTATTATAAAATAATCACCCAGCGGGTCTGCAAACCAGCACGAGCCCAGGGTCAGCACCGGAGCCTTTTCATTTGTTTCCCATCCCAGCCCCTCCGGTCCCTGCGAGGGTGGGAAATAAATAGGACTCGTAGCGGCCTCCTTTTATCATCCGGGAGCCGACGATAAATAAAAAAAACCTCTATAAACCTTTTTCTGAGAGGAGTTCGGGGCTGGAATTTTTGCGACGAGAGGAAAACCTTGTTTTGTGCTTAAATGTGTGATGTCAGGACTCCTGGGTGCTATTTCTGGCTGGAGAAGGAGCCGGCGTGGGCTGATTGATGGGGCAGAGGGAGGATTTCAGGGTTTCGGCGGCGGACGGGGCTGGGAGGGAGGGAGAAGGTTCCTGTGGCAGTTTTGGGGACGTCTGTCTCGGCTCCACCACCGAGTCACTTGAATTTCCCTACAGCTCGGCCGCCTTCCCCCCTTCCTTTGACAAATAACGCGCGTGTTTATGTGGCTGGGCTCCGGAGGGGGTTAATACTTGGCCTGGAAATCTCTTTAGAAGTGCCAATTTGTAGCGACAGAGAAACAACAATGAACAGAAGAGCCTGCGAGGGGGGCCAGGAGAAGCGAGAGAGCGGCTGCTTATCAGGATGGGGGCTTTGCAGAGCCCAGCCAGAAACAGCAGGGGTAGCTTTACGAGGTGAAGTTGGTGGGGGAGAAGGAGAAACCCCCCCCCAAATAAATAAAAATAAAGCAGTTAGGAAAAAAACGCCTCCCATCTGCAGCGCTGGTGTTTGCCTCGGCAGTTTTTATGTTAGAGCAGCTGTTTAAGGTGAAAAATGCTGGTGTTAATAACAAGGTGGGTGAGGAGATGCAGGCTCTGGAGCCCATCACAGACTGGTCCCTGGGGGTGAAAAGCCCTGGGCAGGGTGGCCCTGGTGTCTTGCCCCCCCCTCCTCCCCATGTCGAGCTTGGGGACATCATTTTGGAACTGTTTTGGGAAGGGTTGTGGCTTTGCAGTGATTTGTCCATGTCGGAATGGGGGGGGTGGAGAGGGGCTTTGCTCTGAATGTGGTTGAAGGAACCTCAGGGCAATCTCTTGGTGGAGGAACCAGCTCCTGGTGGCAACTTTGGTTGCTCCAAGGCTGTGTCGGTGGGGAGCGATGCCCATCGGAGGCTCCCGGGGCGGCCTCGGGCAGGTGTGGCATTTCTCTGGAGATATTTGGGTTCCTTTGTCTTTTCCTGCCTCGTTATTCCCTCTGCAGAGTGGGATGAGGGGCTTTGCAGGTTGTCTCCCGACTGCGGCGCCGGAGATTGTCGGGTTGTCAGCAACCTGGAGATGGCAGGGCTTGCTGACAGCGAGCAGAACCCAGTTCCTCCCAGCAGAAACCTTGCTCAGCCTTTGAAACCGCAGTCAAACCTTTCCCCCAAGGTTACTCCCCCCTCATAAAGCCTCCTTGGTTTTGTTTGCCGCAAAACCTAGATTTTAATCCCAGAATCTAGACTTTGAAGAGAATTGGGTTGGAGTCGGAAGCAGGCGGCTCGGGCCGGGCTGGCTCGAAAAGATGAATTAGAAGTGACCCGGGGAGATGGAGATGTTCAGATCCACACCCCAGCTCCCCAACTTGCATATTTATCTCCCGGTGGCCGGTACCGCTGGGAATAAATCAGCAGCCAGACAGGCAGGGAGCACAGGGACCTGCACCGCCGTGTTCCCAGCTCAAATCAAGCTCCCAGAGAACTTCTCCAAAGCTTGTAGGAGCCCAGCTCCATCCCTCACCCAATGCTTTTTGGTTTTTCTCCCCCCTCCCCCTCGCTACAGCCCTTAGAAGCCAGAATTTCAAAGGTGAAAAAAAAAACATCGGCCACAGAGGGGAAAGACTGGAAATGCGGAGAATTTTTATTTCTCCTGGGACTTGCAGCCCAGAAAGCCCAGGTGGTTCAGACAGGCTGAGAAGAAGTGTTTAGACCTTTATCTGCTTGACATGATGGGCAAACCTGCCATGGGGAGCGTGCAGGGGTGAGGATGAGGAAGGTGGTGCCATGGGGAGTGTGCAGGGGTGAGGATGAGGAAGGTGGTGCCGTGGGGAGTGTGCAGGGGTGAGGATGAGGAAGGTGGTGCCATGGGGAGTGTGCAGGGGTGAGGATGGTGAAGATGCTGTCATGGTGACCATGAAGAGCTGAGGACAGAGAAGGTGGTGCTGTAGAGAGCGTGCAGGGGTGAGGATGAGGAAGGTGGTGCCATGGGGAGTGTGCAGGGGTGAGGATGAGGAAGGTGGTGCCATGGGGAGTGTGCAGGGGTGAGGATGAGGAAGGTGGTGCCATGGGGAACGTGCAGGGGCGAGGATGAGGAAGGTGGTGCCATAGGGAGTGTACAGGGGTAAGGATGGTGAAGATGCTGTCATGGTGACCATGAAGAGCTGAGGACAGAGAAGGTGGTGCCATGGGGAGCGTGTAGGGGTGAGGATGAGGAAGGTGGTGCTCGTAGTCGTCAGTTGTGGCTACCTTGCACAGGGATGGCTTTGGTGCCCAGCCCATTGCTGGGGAGTCTCCTGGTCCTCCTACCCCCCAGGGCCAACCAGGAGGTTGTGTTGGCCCTGCCAGCCCCACGTTGGGTGGCTCTGCTGTCATCCAGGTGTGAAAAATACCAACACACACTGAGGAGAATGGGGAGATGTGATTTATTTTATTTTTTTCCCCCTTCTTTCACCTTCTGGGGCACGTTTCTGAGCCTCCCAGGGCAGCCAAGAGGGTGGTGTTTCCCTCATCCAGCATCGAGCGTGGGTGGCACAACTGTTCCCTCGTCATTTCTGATCATTTCTACGTCTCCATATTTTGTAAATAAGCCCAGAGGCTGCGCGATGGCCTCCTGGTTAGCAATAGGATAAACAGGGCGATGCGCTATCTATTTATTTCTTCTTTTATTCATTCAGTTAAGAGCTCGCAAAACACTTTGCAAGCGTCTATGCAGTGAGCCTTGTAATGCTCCCGGGAGAGGGAAGGAACGTTCCTGCTTCACTTGGCAGGCGGGGGGGAAGCTGTGAGCTCCAAGAGGTCCTCTCCTTGCCCATGGCCAGGGCGAGACCTGGTAGACGTAAATCCCCAGGGAGATTAAATCCTGGGTTCCCTTTCCCATTTCTAGTCTGTAATGGCTGGAAAGACTCAAACGCACGTTTCATGCCCAGGTTCAGCAATCTGTGAGCCATCTGTGGTCAAGGTTCTCTTTTCTGGTGTTTCTCCTGCTCCTGGACTGATAGGAAAGGGGATGGTGCCTCCACGCCTTGTGCCAGCAAGAAGTCATTAGGTGGTACATGAATGTGGTATTAATGATGGAGAAAACTCATTGCACCCATTCCCATCTGCACATCTTCCTCTAACTCCTCCATCTCAGAGATGCCTTCAGGCCTGTCCATGCTCCTGGCCCATTGGGGTGGCCAGTGCCCTCAGCTGGAGGCCACCATCCCATGCGTGGCCTCCTCCTGGTTGCTTCCCCTCTTCCCTCTCTCTTTGTGGTTCAGGTTTGGCTTGTGACACTCAAACATCTGCTGTGGCTTTTGCCAGACTTGGACCTCCACCTCCTGGGACAGCGTTGGGCTCGTTTGTAGGGTTTGGAGTCACCCTCAGATGTTCCTGCGTGGTGGGAACCCAAGTGCACGTACGGCTGGCAGATGATTTTGCACCCTCCCGTGGGCTCTCACTTTGGGGGTACGGGGGGGGCCTGTGAGGTGGCAATGGGGGCAAACGGGGCCATGGAGCTTGGCCATGCTGTGAGCAGGCTGTGGGGGTGTGCAGTGCTGCTGCCCTGTGTGCAGCAGCTCGTCTGCCTCCGCTCGCCGTAACCTACTTTCCCTCCCTTCCCTCTAAATAGGAATTTGGGCCGTGGGTGGATGGAGCTGTTCTTCCCCCTGCAGCTCAGAGGGTTCAGAACCTGTTGTCCCCCTTCTCCTGTCCTTTGTCCCTCTGTCTCTTGCAGCTCAAAGGGTTCAGAACCCCTTGTCCACCTTCTCCTGTCCCCTCTGCCCCATCCCCTGCAGCTCAGAGGGTTCAGAACCTGTTGTCTCCCTTCTCCTGTCCTTTGTCCCTCTGTCTCTTGCAGCTCAAAGGGTTCAGAACCCCTTGTCCACCTTCTCCTGTCCCCTCTGCCCCATCCCCTGCAGCTCAGAGGGTTCAGAACCCCTTGTCCACCTTCTCCTGTCCCCTTTGCTCCATCCCCTGCAGCTCAGAGGGTTCAGAACCTGTTGTCTTCCTTCTCCTGTCCTTTGTCCCTCTGTCCCCTGCAGCTCAGAGGGTTCACATCCCCTTGTCCCCCTTCTCCTGTCCCTTGTCCCCTGCAGTTCAGAGGTTTCAGAACCCCTTGTCCCCCTTCTCCTGTCCCTTGTCCCCTGCAGCTCAGAGGGTTCAGAACCTGTTGTCCTCCTCCTCCTGTCCCTTGTCCCTCTGTCCCCTGCAGCTCAGAGGGTTCAGAACCCCTTGTCCCCCTTCTCCTGTCCCTTGTCCCTCTGTCCCCTGCATCTCAGAGGGTTCAGAACCCCTTGTCCCCCTTCTCCTGTCCCCTCTCCCCCATCCCCTGCAGCTCAGAGGGTTCAGAACCCCTTGTCCACCTTCTCCTGTCCCCTTTGCTCCATCCCCTGCAGCTCAGAGGGTTCAGAACCTGTTGTCTTCCTTCTCCTGTCCTTTGTCCCTCTGTCCCCTGCAGCTCAGAGGGTTCACATCCCCTTGTCCCCCTTCTCCTGTCCCTTGTCCCCTGCAGTTCAGAGGTTTCAGAACCCCTTGTCCCCCTTCTCCTGTCCCTTGTCCCCTGCAGCTCAGAGGGTTCAGAACCTGTTGTCCTCCTTCTCCTGTCCTTTGTCCCTCTGTCCCCTGCAGCTCAGAGGGTTCAGAACCTGTTGTCCTCCTCCTCCTGTCCCTTGTCCCTCTGTCCCCTGCAGCTCAGAGGGTTCAGAACCCCTTGTCCCCCTTCTCCTGTCCCTTGTCCCTCTGTCCCCTGCATCTCAGAGGGTTCAGAACCCCTTGTCCCCCTTCTCCTGTCCCCTCTCCCCCATCCCCTGCAGCTCAGAGGGTTCAGAACCTGTTGTCCCCCTTCTCCTGTCCCTTGTCCCTCTGTCCCCTGCAGCTCAGAGGGTTCAGAGCAGGAAGGGGCACTTTCCAGCCTCAGACCTGCCCACCCCACAGCCCTGTCCCCCTGCACAGTGACTGTCCCCACCAGCCCATAATGCACACGTAGGTGCCTGCACCCCATTTAGGTTCCCCCGAGCCACTTCACCATGGAAACCCCATGGTGTTTTGGGGTGTTATCAAAGCAGGTTGGCTCTTAATTGTTCTCAATGTCCAAAGGGGGGTTGGCCTCATCCTGCAGAGGTGGGGACAAGCTGCCTCCCCCCCCCCTCCAACTCCCCACAGGTGCCGTGGGGCAGGCAAATTGCCTGCAACCTGTGATAAAGGAGAAAACGAGGAACACCTGTGTCCCGTCCCCGCCCCCAAAGAAATGTGCCCTTAACGAGTGTGCTCTCACAGATGTGTGGCCTCCAAAACCTCACTTTCTTGTCCCCAGCGAGCAGGACAGGCTGGGGGTTCCCTTTGTCCCCCAAATCCTCCCCTTTGCTACCTTTGGATCTCCATCCACCACGAGGAAGCCCAGCTTGAAGGTACCCACCACCCTCCACTTCTCTTTTTCTCTCTCTCATGCTCCAATTCCCTCCTTTTGGGCCCCGATCTGATCTTTCCTGGGGATGTGGGGATTTTTGGGAACGGGGTTCCTGGAAGCGGGGTGCAGGCAGACACTTGGCAGAGTTGTTGTGTTGTGTTGTGTTGTGCTGTTTGGCAATTCCTCCAGCAATTCTATTTATTTTCTTTTCTGCAAAGACAATGTCTTCCACGGAAACAGGCTGAACTTTGGTGGGTTTTGATATGGAAATGCTCTGGCAAGGAAGCAAAATGTCGCATGTCTGTAACGGCCCCATCCCTCGAGAGCTGGGTTTTCAGGGAAAAAAAACCCACATTGGGAGTTTGAAAACTTGCCCAAACGCACTAAATAC
>NW_015090837.1:898250-900840 GCF_001431845.1 Calidris pugnax
TCACAGCCCCTGTTCCCCCTTTTCTCCTGTCCCTTGTCCCTCTGTCCCCTGCAGCTCAGAGGGTTCACATCCCCTTGTCCCCCTTCTCCTGTCTGTTGTCCCCTGCAGCTCAGAGGGTTCACATCCCCTTGTCCCCCTTGTCCTGTCCCCTCTCCCCCATCCCCTGCATCTTGGAGAGTTCAGAACCCCTTGACCCCTTTTTTTCCTGTCCCTTGTCCCTCTGTCCCCTGCATCTCAGAGGGTTCCCATCCCCTTGTTCCCCTTCTCCTGTCCCGTGTCCCTCTGTCCCCTGCAGCTCAGAGGGTTCACATCCCCTTGTCCCCCTTCTCCTGTCCCTTGTCCCCTGCAGTTCAGAGGTTTCAGAACCCCTTGTCCCCCTTCTCCTGTCCCTTGTCCCCTGCAGCTCAGAGGGTTCAGAACCTGTTGTCCTCCTTCTCCTGTCCTTTGTCCCTCTGTCCCCTGCAGCTCAGAGGGTTCAGAACCTGTTGTCCTCCTCCTCCTGTCCCTTGTCCCTCTGTCCCCTGCAGCTCAGAGGGTTCAGAACCCCTTGTCCCCCTTCTCCTGTCCCTTGTCCCTCTGTCCCCTGCATCTCAGAGGGTTCAGAACCCCTTGTCCCCCTTCTCCTGTCCCCTCTCCCCCATCCCCTGCATCTTGGAGAGTTCAGAACCCCTTGACCCCTTTTTTTCCTGTCCCTTGTCCCTCTGTCCCCTGCAGCTCAGAGGGTTCAGAGCAGGAAGGGGCACTTTCCAGCCTCAGACCTGCCCACCCCACAGCCCTGTCCCCCTGCACAGTGACTGTCCCCACCAGCCCATAATGCACACGTAGGTGCCTGCACCCCATTTAGGTTCCCCCAAGCCACTTCACCATGGAAACCCCATGGTTTTTTTGGGGTGTTACCAAAGCAGGTTGGCTCTTAATTGTGCTCAATGTCCAAAATGGGGTTGGCCTCATCCTGCAGAGATGTGGGGACAAGCTGCCTCCCCCCCTCCCTCCAACTCCCCACAGGTGCTGTGGGGCAGGCAAATTGCCTGCAACCTGTGATTAAGGAGAAAACGAGGAACACCTGTGTCCCGTCCCCGCCCCCAAAGAAATGTGCCCTTAACGAGTGTGCTCTCACAGATGTGTGGCCTCCAAAACCTCACTTTCTTGTCCCCAGTGAGCAGGACAGGCTGGGGGTTCCCTTTGTCCCCCAAATCCTCCCCTTTGCTACCTTTGGATCTCCATCCACCACGAGGAAGCCCAGCTTGAAGGTACCCACCACCCTCCACTTCTCTTTTTCTCTCTCTCATGCTCCAATTCCCTCCTTTTGGGCCCCGATCTGATCTTTCCTGGGGATGTGGGGATTTTTGGGAACGGGGTTCCTGGAAGCGGGGTGCAGGCAGACACTTGGCAGAGTTGTTGTGTTGTGTTGTGTTGTGCTGTTTGGCAATTCCTCCAGCAATTCTATTTATTTTCTTTTCTGCAAAGACAATGTCTTCCACGGAAACAGGCTGAACTTTGGTGGGTTTTGATATGGAAATGCTCTGGCAAGGAAGCAAAATGTCGCATGTCTGTAACGGCCCCATCCCTCGAGAGCTGGGTTTTCAGGGAAAAAAAACCCACATTGGGAGTTTGAAAACTTGCCCAAACGCACTAAATACCAACAGGAACGGCGGCCACCAGCAGCATCTTGGCGTCGCGAAGAAAAATCTTAACATTTTGCTTTCCTGAGGAAAAAAAAAATAAAATAAGGCTGGCTGGTTGTCAGGAATGCTGCTGGAAAATGTAAACCTTCGCCTTTCGAGCTTTTTGGGGGATGTTGTGGTGGTTCCGCCGTCGCCGGGTGTCTCAGCCCCTTTGGGGTTTGGGTTTTCAGAGCTGGGGGGGGTGTTTTGTTTCATTTTTGGGTTTTTTTTTTTCATCCTTTAATACCTGGTGTAATGAGGGAGGCTGGTTTTCTCACTGCAAGGTGGGTGCCTCCAGAGCCTGCCTCCTTCTCTGATTTTCAGTTGTTGGGTTTTAGTTTTGAGGGGATTTTAGCCACGTGTTGAGCATTAGGAGTAAATTTATCCCCTTAGGAGACCCCCAAATAATCGCCCCACGGGTGTGGGTCCTCCTGTACCTCCTCTGCCTCACCCAGGCTGGGTCTGCACATCCTTGGATGGATTTTACGAAAGCAGGGGAGGCTTTAGGTGTATATTTTGGGCACGAGGATGGTGTTGGAGGGGCAACCTGGGCATCGACAGCCCGGCTGCGGGGTGTTAGTGAGGAGCAGGAGGCTGGAGTTTGCATTTTTCCACCCAAACGAGCTCAAACACTGCGATCAATTTAAAGAATAGGCTGTTGTTTTGTTTGGTTTTTTTTTTTCACAATTACCTCAGCAGTTGGGTTTTTTTGGGGTTTGGGTTTTTTTTTGGGGGGGCTAAATTCATGCGATAAAATGCGTTAAGTGTAACAGCACCGCAAATAAAAGTTCAGTTGGTGGAGAAAGCCTGATTTAGTGTGGAGATAAAACAAGATAAAACAACGGGAAAAATTAAGTGGGATAAATAAATTCTGGCGGAGAGAGGCTGGGGTGGGGGGGGGGGGAGGGGGGACAGGGGGGGCCGGT
>NW_015090837.1:903032-904999 GCF_001431845.1 Calidris pugnax
CACTCAAACATCTGCTGTGGCTTTTGCCAGACTTGGACCTCCACCTCCTGGGACAGCGTTGGGCTCGTTTGTAGGGTTTGGAGTCACCCTCAGATGTTCCTGCGTGGTGGGAACCCAAGTGCACGTACGGCTGGCAGATGATTTTGCACCCTCCCGTGGGCTCTCACTTTGGGGGTACGGGGGGGGCCTGTGAGGTGGCAATGGGGGCAAACGGGGCCATGGAGCTTGGCCATGCTGTGAGCAGGCTGTGGGGGTGTGCAGTGCTGCTGCCCTGTGTGCAGCAGCTCGTCTGCCTCCGCTCGCCGTAACCTACTTTCCCTCCCTTCCCTCTAAATAGGAATTTGGGCCGTGGGTGGATGGAGCTGTTCTTCCCCCTGCAGCTCAGAGGGTTCAGAACCTGTTGTCCCCCTTCTCCTGTCCTTTGTCCCTCTGTCTCTTGCAGCTCAAAGGGTTCAGAACCCCTTGTCCACCTTCTCCTGTCCCCTCTGCCCCATCCCCTGCAGCTCAGAGGGTTCAGAACCCCTTGTCCCCCTTCTCCTGTCCCTTGTCCCCTGCAGCTCAGAGGGTTCAGAACCTGTTGTCCTCCTTCTCCTGTCCTTTGTCCCTCTGTCCCCTGCAGCTCAGAGGGTTCAGAACCTGTTGTCCTCCTCCTCCTGTCCCTTGTCCCTCTGTCCCCTGCAGCTCAGAGGGTTCAGAACCCCTTGTCCCCCTTCTCCTGTCCCCTTTGCTCCATCCCCTGCAGCTCAGAGGGTTCAGAACCTGTTGTCTTCCTTCTCCTGTCCTTTGTCCCTCTGTCCCCTGCAGCTCAGAGGGTTCACATCCCCTTGTCCCCCTTCTCCTGTCTGTTGTCCCCTGCAGCTCAGAGGGTTCACATCCCCTTGTCCCCCTTGTCCTGTCCCCTCTCCCCCATCCCCTGCATCTTGGAGAGTTCAGAACCCCTTGACCCCTTTTTTTCCTGTCCCTTGTCCCTCTGTCCCCTGCATCTCAGAGGGTTCCCATCCCCTTGTTCCCCTTCTCCTGTCCCGTGTCCCTCTGTCCCCTGCAGCTCAGAGGGTTCAGAGCAGGAAGGGGCACTTTCCAACCTCAGACCTGCCCACCCCACAGCCCTGTCCCCCTGCACAGTGACTGTCCCCACCAGCCCATAATGCACACGTAGGTGCCTGCACCCCATTTAGGTTCCCCCGAGCCACTTCACCATGGAAACCCCATGGTGTTTTGGGGTGTTATCAAAGCAGGTTGGCTCTTAATTGTTCTCAATGTCCAAAGGGGGGTTGGCCTCATCCTGCAGAGGTGGGGACAAGCTGCCTCCCCCCCCCCTCCAACTCCCCACAGGTGCCGTGGGGCAGGCAAATTGCCTGCAACCTGTGATAAAGGAGAAAACGAGGAACACCTGTGTCCCGTCCCCGCCCCCAAAGAAATGTGCCCTTAACGAGTGTGCTCTCACAGATGTGTGGCCTCCAAAACCTCACTTTCTTGTCCCCAGCGAGCAGGACAGGCTGGGGGTTCCCTTTGTCCCCCAAATCCTCCCCTTTGCTACCTTTGGATCTCCATCCACCACGAGGAAGCCCAGCTTGAAGGTACCCACCACCCTCCACTTCTCTTTTTCTCTCTCTCATGCTCCAATTCCCTCCTTTTGGGCCCCGATCTGATCTTTCCTGGGGATGTGGGGATTTTTGGGAACGGGGTTCCTGGAAGCGGGGTGCAGGCAGACACTTGGCAGAGTTGTTGTGTTGTGTTGTGTTGTGCTGTTTGGCAATTCCTCCAGCAATTCTATTTATTTTCTTTTCTGCAAAGACAATGTCTTCCACGGAAACAGGCTGAACTTTGGTGGGTTTTGATATGGAAATGCTCTGGCAAGGAAGCAAAATGTCGCATGTCTGTAACGGCCCCATCCCTCGAGAGCTGGGTTTTCAGGGAAAAAAAACCCACATTGGGAGTTTGAAAACTTGCCCAAACGCACTAAATAC
>NW_015090837.1:905576-923029 GCF_001431845.1 Calidris pugnax
GCGGGTGGGGGGGGGGGGAGGGGTGGGGGGGGGGGGGGGGGGGGGGGGGGGGGGGGGCAGGTGGGGGGGGGGGGGGGGGGGGGGGGGGGGGGGGGACGGAGGACAGAGTGTGCCAGTGGTCAATCCAGCTGTAAATTGCTTTTCCAAGCTTTTTCTCCTGGGAAAAAGGTGATGCTTTGCTGTCCCCCCGTACCACCCCCCCCTTCAGCTCCTTTTCCATGCGCCGGTGGCTGCTTGGCTTTATCCCAGGCTGGGGAGATGTGATTCTCCCTCCTGTGCGAATTCTCCTGGGGTTGTGCGCTCTTCTCTCTCTTTTGGGTGAAGAAATGAGAATATTCGGCAGCAAAGAGGTGTGTGGAGGGGGGGGAAAGCATGAAGCTGAGCGGCGGGGTGTGGGGGAAGAGGTGTCGGGGTGGGTTGCCAAATATGCCGGGTAAAAATTAGCAGCTGCAAAGTGTGCAGAAGGAAAAAGGTGGAGAAGAGAGAAAGGGGAGCAGAGACAGATGGAGAGAAGGAGGGGAGAGAAAAGGAGGAGGTGGGAGAAAAGGGAGGGTGGGGATAATAGTGCAGAGAGATATTAGTTAAAAATCTTATAGCCCCGAGCCCAGACGCCATCTGCACGTCGCAGGGTACCAACAAGACACGGCTCTCTCTCTGCCACGGGGGTGTTACAGGTATTTTGGCCGGGTAGTGAGGCCAAGATGCTCAGGATTGGGAATTTCACCTGCCCCAGGAGAGGGATGCTGGTAAAATAGCCCTGTTTTTGGGGCAGCGCAGCCGAGCAGAGAGTTAGCATCTTTGAAAAAGCTCATCTGGGGTTTCCAGAGGGAAATCTGGAGAACTTCCACTTCCACCAGCGCCGGGGGGCGAAGCCCTGTGAGCAAGGATTAGCTCTCTGATTAAACAAGCCCAGCTCCTCCAAGGACTCCTCTCCCCTTCGGCTCTGCTGGGGTTTTTTTGGGTGCAGCGTTAACCCCTTGTTGCCAACAAGGCTGAAAGGCTTAGAGACACCAAAGTGCACCTCGGGAAAAGAAAAACAAGCTATTCCCCGTGATCTTTGCCATTTTCTCTGCCTGGTGAGGACTGTGTCGTCCCTTTTGATGAGGACATGGTGGTTGGTTGTGGCCACCATGGGGGAAGCTGCTGTCCTGGGGTGAAAGAAAAGAAAATCAAGCTATTCCCCGTGATCTTTGCCCTAAGATTTACCGTTTTCTCCACTTGGTGATGACTGTGTCGTCCCTTTTGATGAGGACATGGTGGTTGGTTGTGGTTGGTTGTGGCCACCATGGGAGAAGCTGCTGTCCCAGGGTGAAGTGCACCTCCTGGTTCTAGTTGTGTAGGGTTCCCCTACCCAGGCAGGGAGCTGTGAATATCTGGGGTTAGAAATACTCTTTGGAGCTCTTTTGGAAGAGGCAGTGCCCTGAAGGGCGCATGTGAGCTGGAGGTGACACTTGTTGGCCAAGTGTGTAGGGTCCCGGTGTCACTGGCATCTCCCCATGTGGCCACCATGGGAGAAGCTGCTGTCCTGGGGTGAAGTGCACCTCCTTGGTCCAGCTGTGTAGGGTTCCCCTACCCAGGCAGGGAGCTGTGAATATCTGGGGTTAGAAATACTCTTTGGAGCTCTTTTGGAAGAGGCAGTGCCCTGAAGGGTGGGTGTGAGCTGGAGGTGACACTTGTTGGCCAAGTGTGTAGGGTCCTGGTGTCACTGGCGTCTCCTCATCCCTTGATGTAGCTCATCTCGAGGGAGCTGGAGCTGCTTGGTGAGCATCTCGCCGTGCCCTGAGCTGGGTGGAGAAGGGGGGAAAATAAAGTGGGAGCAGCAGTGAGGCTGAAGAATAAAATCTGGGATGGATGTCCATGGGTTTTTCTATAGGACCTTGTCCATAGGTCCCGGGGGCTGCAGGCTGCTCCCTGTTGTGGTGCTGCCGAGCCGTCCCCCGGCCCCCCAGGCTCTGGTCCCTCACTAATTACTTCCAGGCCTGTACTCTTGACATTTGCAAGCTCCTGATTAGAGCAACGAGGGAGAAATCTCCGAGGGAGACGGAGGCCAAACTGCGCCGCTAATAAAAGCCGAGATTGACAAGGGGCTGGGAGGCGAGAGACAGGGGAGGGAGGGTGGAGGGGACTCGTCCTTGCCCATCTCAGTTTCCATCTGAGCCTCTGGGCTGCTGAGAGGAGGTCAGGGCTTGTTAACGTCACCGTGAGGAGCAGGATCCGTCGCTGCCATATGCCTGGTGCCCCCGGGGCCCGTGCCAGCCTCTCAGCCCGCCGATATTTTTAGACGTGGACCTGAAACCGAAGCCACCTGCGCGGGTATCCCGGGTCTGCAGACTGTCTGGGGTCAAAGCTGTCATCTCTGTGTCCAGATTTTTATAGCCTCCTGGATTTCGACTTCCTTTTTTTGCCCTTTTCTCCCCATATCTCCCATCTCGCTCGCTTCCCCCCCCCAGCCTCCTGGATTTCGAGTTCCTTTTTTGCCCTTTTCTCCCCATATCTCCCAGTTTGCTCACCTCCCTCCCCCCCGTTGGATGCTGGCACTCGGGGCGTAGCGTTGGCCACAGCAGTGGGGATATTTGTGATGGGGTGGACCAGGAGGCTGCTCTGGCTGCCTGCACCCCCTCTCAGATGCCTCCTGGGGCCAACGTGGTTGAGATGTGGTGCCTGAAGTCCCCTGCGTGGCTGTTCCAGGCTCTTCCCCCCCAGTCAGGGAGGTTTCTCTTATGTAAATATATATATATATAGTGCCCCCTTTCTCTTTCCCCTCCCTGCTGCCCCATATGTGCTTACCTCTCTGTATTTAGCTCGTTCTCTTGCCCTGCTTTTACATCTCTTGGTGTAGCCATGTCTCTCCAGAGGCAGATGGGCTTTTTTTTTTCCCTTTTTTTTTTCTTTCCCCCCTTTAAATCTCCCTTTTCCTGAATTGCACCAGCTCTGGCAGACTTTCTGCTACTCTCCATCTCCAGCTTCCCATCCTGAGGGTGAACACCATTTCACCCAGCAGGGCTTCTGGTCCCTGCAGCATCCTCCCCACCTCCCACCCCCCCAAAACCCAGAGTTTGTCTGGTGGGGGGGTCACAGTGGGTCTGTGCTGACTCTTTTCTGCTGCTCCCTCCCTGCCAGTGGCCACGGTTCCTCTGTGCCATGGTGGGAGGAGATGAGGAAGGAGATGGGGTGTCCTTCCTCCCCATCCTTCCCCCCGCAACCCTTGAAGGATGCTTGGCTTTGAGGCAGCCAAACCTACGTTTTTGGGGTTAAGGCAACTTTTCGGCAGCATAAAGAGCTTTCTGGTGGTGAAACTCAGCCTTGCTTTTCTCTGGGTGCTTCCCTGGGCTCCCAGGCTGTCCTATTTATCCCGGCTGCAGCGAGCATCCCTCTTGGTGCCGGGAGCCAGCACGCCTCTCTGCAGTGCTAGCCCGTGGCTAGCGGTGTATTTGGGGTCGCTGTGTCACATCCTGGGACCTGCTGTGCTGTCAGGGCTCGGCGTCGCTGAAAAACCCTCCTGAAACCTCTTTATCAGGTCCTAGCAGCTGCCTTTGGGCTGCTGGGTGAGGTTGGGGGTCCCAAAAAATAGCTCTAACTCTTCCAGTGGTCAAGCTGCAGCGAGCATCCCTCTTGGTGCCAGCACGCCTCTCTGCAGTGCTAGCCCGTGGCTAGCGGTGTATTTGGGGTCGCTGTGTCACATCCTGGGACCTGCTGTGCTGTCAGGGCTCGGCGTCGCTGAAGAACCCTCCTGAAACCTCTTTATCAGGTCCTAGCAGCTGCCTTTGGGCTGCTGGGTGAGGTTGGGGGTCCCAAAAAATAGCTCTAACTCTTCCAGTGGTCATTTTGCTCCTTCTCTCGCCCCGTGATATATTCAGTAGAGGTGGCAGATGCCCCTTGGAGGAAGGCACCCGATGGTGGTCCAACCTCTTTTGGCTTTGGGTTTGAAGAACCGTAGAGCCCACTGCAGGGGGGTGGCAGCCTGAGGCACAGAGCCAGATGTGTCTGGGTGGTCACCAAGATCTCGGTGGCTTTGGCTGCAGCGAGCATCCCTCTTGGTGCCGGGAGCCAGCACGCCTCTCTGCAGTGCTAGCCCGTGGCTAGCGGTGTATTTGGGGTCGCTGTGTCACATCCTGGGACCTGCTGTGCTGTCAGGGCTCGGCGTCGCTGAAAAACCCTCCTGAAACCTCTTTATCAGGTCCTAGCAGCTGCCTTTGGGCTGCTGGGTGAGGTTGGGGGTCCCAAAAAATAGCTCTAACTCTTCCAGTGGTCATTTTGCTCCTTCTCTCGCCCCGTGATATATTCAGTAGAGGTGGCAGATGCCCCTTGGAGGAAGGCACCTGATGGTGGTCCAACCTCTTTTGGCTTTGGGTTTGAAGAACCGTAGAGCCCACTGCAGGGGGGTGGCAGCCTGAGGCACAGAGCCAGATGTGTCTGGGTGGTCACCAAGATCTCGGTGGCTTTTTGGGGGAGGTAAATGGTGGCCTCCGGGGGTCCCCGACAAGGAAATTCGGTGCTGCCCTGGGTGGAAAACCCTTGAGTTTCCTACCACAATGATCTCAGTGGCAGGGAGTGGGGATGAGAGGGTGAGGAAGACCCTCTGGAGCTCCCTTCCATCCTTTTTGGGTCCTGAGGGGCGATGGCAGGGTGGCAGGACAGCGTTTTCTCCCCGTCCTGCCTGCGGGGGGGCTCCCACCTCCTAAGGAAAAAGGGGAGAAAGTGGTCCCAGCCCCGCAGGCAGCAGGGGGGGGGAGATGCATCAACAGGTGGATGCAGAGAAGGGGTTTGGGTGGGCAGGGGAGCCACCAGCCAGCTTTTTGGGGGACTGTAGGGCGAGTGTGAGAGAAGAACCCTGGCTTGAAACGGTTAAAGAAAGGGGGGGGGTGTGTGTCTGTGTTTCCTGAGCGTGGCGCGGCGGGGGTTAAAGGCTGGCAGTGTGAAGTGTGTGTCTCCCCGCCTGTCTGTGTGTGTAAAGGGGGGGGTGTTGGGGTTGGGGGGGTTGGAGGGGAGGCAAAGGACCGGTCAGTGATGGAGCTGCTGCCATGACAACCCCGGGAAGTCAGCCTGCGCGCCGCCCAGGGATGCTGCCGGCCATCTTGTCATCACCCCGTGTAATTTTTGGGGGGGGTGGGGGGGTTGGTAATGACACGGCAGGGGAGCAGAGGGCCAAGTTTCCTCCTGCTCTTGCTAATTGGAACAGCGGCGGTGATTAACCTGAGCTGGGGCGAGCCAAGGCACTTGGAAGAGGAGCAGACAACCCCCCCCAGGGAGATGCCTTCGGCCTCGGGGCTCTCTTCCTCGCTCTCCCAATTCTCCTCCCCACTGAAGCCTGGGTTTTGGGGGGCAGTGCCCATGGGGTCAGAGCAGGGTGGGTGTCTGGGATGGGGGGGGAGAGGCTGAGCCCCTTCCCCGGGGACCCCCGTGGCTCCGTCTCCAGCCGAGCCTGCTGCCAGCAGAGGGCTGACTTGGATCTACTTTTATTATTATTATTTTTTTTTTTTTTTTTTAAGCTTCTGGCCTCTTTTCTGTGCTGTTGGAGAGAGGGGATGTTTGTGAAGCAGCCAGCCCCGGAGCGGTGCGGGTCTTTTAGTTTTATGGGAAGAAACTCTGCAAATCCCCCGTTGGGATTCCAACCCCTGCCCCAAAAGCACTTGTTCTCCACCCATTTTCACCCCCCATCAGCATCTGTTCCTGCCCAGCCTCTTTGGTGCATCTTTTCCCATCCTCTCACCTTCTTCTTTTGTCTTTTCAAGTTCAGCTTTTCCCTGCTGCCATCGGGTTTCTGGCCTCCAGCTCCCCTTTGCCCATCTTCTTCTGGAATTGCTGCTTCCCAATTGTCACAGAATCACAGGATCTTCTAGGTTGGAAGGGACCTTAAAGATCCCTGGGTAGTGAGAAGGTTTCCGTGGTCCCTTGAGGGCTAGAGGTGGGCAAGACCTTGCACACAGCAACCCAAAGGGTTGATGGTACCATCACCCGTGGGTTGCACACAGAGGTCCAAAGGTGGAGAATTTTGAGGATTTCTTTGCGGGTTGGAGTATCCTGTGGGCAACCAGGGAGGGAAAACTGCCCTGAGCAGTCTTGGCACGTGGGTGATGCTGGTGGTAGATGTCTAACGTGGAGTTTTTCTCCTGGCAAGTAGTCCCTGCGCCCGTCGTAGGAGCAGATGTGGTGTCCTCTGCTCCCCTCCCTGCAAAATGGCACTTTTGGGGGGGCTCAAACCGAGGAGCTGGGCCTTGAAAACCCAAGACCCATTCCAATGACCAATTCCAGGTCATTGCACTTGCAGAATTAGTCACAACCCCACAAGGTTGTAATTCCAGCTCATTGTACTTGCAGAATTAGTCACAACCCCACAAGGTCTGGGAGGGGAGAGGTCCTCTCCCATCCTCCTGCTGCCCGGTCATGAGTTGGGACAAGCCTGAGAAGCCTCCCTGGCTTTGGCAGGGCTGATGGGCAGCTCTTTCCTCTCCAGGACCAGCTCTTGCCTTGCAGAAAGGAGGAGACGAGAGAGCAGGAGACCTGGAGGCTTTTCAGGCTGGTTGTGGTTTTCCTGTATTGAATTTTGGGCGCTTCCATCTCCATCTCTCCACCCTTTTTGGGTTTTTTTTCCGAGGGAGGCTCCGTGTCATCCTTGCAGAAACTGAGGCTCCATCTGCAGGCAACTCCTAGGTCATCTCAGATCAGCCGGCAAACCCTCGTTTTGAGCAGAGGTTGTTGATAATTCGCTAGTTTTTATTGTTAAGAACAAACTATTCCCATAATAGTCGTGCAACTTTCCTCTCGGGGGAGAGCTCCGAGGCAGTTTGCAAATTCTCTGTGTATTATTAAAAAAAATGGCTGTGAATGGGGTTAGGCGTTGAGATGGCAGCAGTGACCCATGTGAGACACCAGTTTGGGACAGGGAGTGGAGCAAGGAGCATGTTGGTGATAGACGTGGAGGTTGGAGGAGGTCACTTCTTAATTTCCCAGCTGAGATTTGGCACGAAAATGCAGATTAAACCCCTGCTTTTGGGGAAAGTGCCGCCGAGTCTCAGCTTTCTACGCAGGATGTTTCTTGGATCCACCCCTCCAGGTCGCTATGGGGGGCATCACTGGTGGGTCCCAGTGATGTTAGTGGTCCCAGTGGGCTAGAAACCATGGGTTGGGTTTTATCCCAACTCCCTTGTGGTGGTGGAAGCATCTTCCCCATCCCAAAGGGCTCCCAGGGTGCCCTGAGCCGCAGGTAACACCACTGAATATTCAATGGGGGTGTTAAAACGGGGTGGAGGGGGGATGTCTGTAGTAAAAGGGGCTCTGTAATAAATGGGATATTACTGCTCGTGCCGCCAGCAAACCCACCTTTTACAACAGGCATCAGTACAGTTCATAAAGACGTAAAACAACAGCTGCTCAAAATTTCAAGGCTTTATAGTTTTATCTGTATTTAAGAAATATGGGCGCTTTTTTTCCCCCCTTTTTTATAAGGCAAAGAGAGTGTGTTTCGGCGGTCAGAGAGACAGGGTGGGTTTTCTTCTTGGCCTTTGCTACTCTGGGACTCAAGACCTCAGTTTCCCCATCTGTAAAATGGACACAACAGCAGTTTGTCAGTGGTGATGAGAAGCAATGAGCGTTTATAGGCGGTTCTAAGATTGTATAAAAAGCATCAGGCACCTATAACGAGGCTTTTCTCTAAGCTAAAATACAGACATGCTTTTTCACCTGTATTTAAAGGCAGGTTTTTGAGTCAAATCCCACTTCTGGCAAGCCCTTGGCTCCACCATTGCTTGTCCATAGAGGGGACCAAAGAAACCAGGAGACCTTGGCTCATCCACCCCGAGACTCTGCGACTGGCTGTGATTTGTCCATTAACGAGTCGCAGAACAATTCCAATTAAAACCAGAAAAGCCCGAATAAAACATCATGAGATGCCGTTCTTCCATTTATTTTTGCAATTATAGTTTTAATTATTTCTGACAATGCTGTGATTTTTTATTTTTTTTTTTATTTTGGGGTAGTATAATCTACCGCAGTCCCATTTCCCAGCGTGCGATGAGGCCTCGGTAAAATACAACCAGCAGGAGCAGGACGGGAGATTTTGGGGTGTAGGTGTGGGGAGTCAAGAACTTGGATTTATTTTTTTGGGGCGGGGGGGGGGGGGTTTTTTTTTCAGTCAAACCACCAGCCCTCACTTTACCTGCCACCGCGGTACCCGGCAGAGAAAAGAAACGTTAATGCAGCCCCGTTTTCTGCTGTTAAATCCTTGCTGAGAAGGGGGAAGAGAACAAGTCGCTGCTTTTCTTTTTTTTCTTTTTTTTTTTTTGTGTGTGTGCAAAAGCTAAAAGCGTGGGCATTAACGGAGAGCAGATTAGCCAGGACTTTGCTCCATTGCTGCCTCCTCCCTCCCTTCAGCCCTCACTTTACCTGCCACCGCGGTACCCGGCAGAGAAAAGAAACGTTAATGCAGCCCCATTTTCTGCTGTTAAATCCTTGCTGAGAAGTGGGAAGAGAACGAGTCGCTGCTTTTCTTTTTTTTCTTTTTTTTTTGTGTGTGTGCAAAAGCTAAAAGCGTGGGGATTAACGGAGAGCAGAAAGTCGCTGCTTTTCTTTTTTTTTCTTTTTTTTTTTTTGTGTGTGTGCAAATGCTAAAAGCGTGGGGATTAACGGAGAGCAGATTAGCCAGGACTTTGCTCCATTGCTGCCTCCTCCCTCCCTTTTTCCCCTCCCTCCCTCTCTCTCTCTCCTTTCCTTCCCTCTCCTCCCCAAAAAGTTTTCTGGAGCAGCCCCTTTTTCCCCTCCCTTTCTCTCTCCTTTCCTTCCCTCTCCTCCCCAAAAAGTTTTCTGGAGCAGCTAAATATATACCTGCCGTTTCCAAGGTAGAGCTGGCTGTAATTGGCGACTCAGTGGAAATTACAGCCACGGGTTCTGGCATTCGGATCCTCCTGGCTGGCATCATAATTTCTCCCTGGGTAGCTGGTATTTAACTTGTCTTATCTGCTCCTGATAGTTATAATTACAGTGCCCGCTCGTTTCCCCCGTAACGTTCCAGCCCGTCAGAAGGGTGGTTGGAGGAAGGTCCTGGGGGGAGGTTTTAGGAGGTCTCCCTTCACCCCAACTCGTTGCATGAAAGCAAAAGTAGCTGGTGACTCCCTGGTGGTGTCCCCTTCCCAGCTTGGTGGGGCTGGAGCCCCCCACATCCCCCCACGGTGCCGTTGGCCTCGTTGGGAGGAGATCACAGAGTGGTTTGGGTTGGAAGGGACCTCAAAGACCAACCACTTCCAACCCTCTGCCGAGGAGCAGGGACACCTCCCACCAGACCAAGGTGCTCCAAGCCCTGTCCAACCTGGTCTTGAGGTGCTGGAGGGAGTTTGAAGTCCTGGTGTCCTTGCTTGAAAGATAAATCTCAGTCTGGGACTCGGGGCAGGATGGGGCTGGCTGGTTTGTGTCAGGCAATGTGGAGGTTGTGACCACAGCATTGGGTTTTTTGCTTCAGAAAAGCCTTGTTTTGGGAGCACTTGGAGCTGGTCCAGCTCTGCAGCAGGAGGAGGAGCTGCCTGTTGTCCCCTCTCCGAGGCCCAGGCTTCCAGCCCGGGGAAGGTCCTCTCCTGTAGCAAAAAACCCACCCTCACGCTAAGTTTTTTGAGCTCTACGAGCCAGAAATGGTTACAAGGGGTGATATTTGGCTCCAGGGGATGAGACAACCATTAGTTATCCTTTTGCTGAGATCTTTGTGAAGGATATTAAACTTGGTGGGACGGGGGAGAGTAATAGCTGCCCTTCCTCAGGATCACCTGCTCCAGGAGCTCTTGGGTCTTTGTTTCTGGAAAAGGGCTGGGAAAGCCTCCCCCCACCCCATTTCTCTGTGTCCCTCTGGGACCCCTCAGCTCAGCCCCCACTGACTGTTGGGGCTCCCCGCGCTTTTATTTCCCTTAAAATCTCCCATTTTGGGTTGGTTTTTTTTTTAGGGTATTTTTTTGCGAGTTGTCCCTGTTCCCTTGACTGCTCTCACAGTTTGTCTCCTCCTCGCCTTTCTCAGCCCTGTTTTTTTTTTTTTTTTTTTTTTTAACAACCAGCTGGACATATTGTTTTAAGAGATAATCTTCAGATACCGCAGCCGAGCAGACAGTTCATAAGGAATATCTGATTCGGTGACTATCACTTCTTCTGCCGTCCTTGAGAGCAGGCTTTGAGGGTTAGGATGTTCTGCTTTTGCTGGTTTTTTTAGTTGTTTGGGGGTTTTTTTGGGTTTTTAATGAGAAAAATAATTCCCTCACAGCCCCTGCCAAGAATTCTCAGCCTGTAATGGGTTGTTTACTGCAGGTTTGATTTGATGCCTCGGTCTCGTCTTCCCTGACAGACAGAACCCTTTAAGGTTGGATCTTTAGCGTTCCTGTTTCCCCATGAATATTTCCCCAGATTTGCTTAAAATGAGTTGTTTCCATGACTGTGCTCGCTCGGCGGATGCGTTCCTCGGGATACGGATGGCTCCCCGAGTCGGCGTCTCCGGGAGGGGGGAGGATAATGAGACCCACCACGGCTGTGGCGTGGGATGGGACAAGTCCCTGGGAGGTTGTGCTGACTCCAATAAGGTGCAGGTGGGGTTTGGGGCTGGGAAAGCCCAGGAGATGTGGCACAGAGTGGGTTTTTTTAGGCTTTTTCATCCCACGGTGGGAGAAGAAGGGGAATGGGAGAAAGTGAAAGAAGAGAGAGGAAAAGTTGGGAGAGGGGAACAAGAAAGTGGGAGGTGCAAGAAGGAAATGGGCACAAGGAAAAACAGAGGGGTGGAAAATGTGAAGGAAAATCCAGTAACTCCCCTGGCATGAAGTTCAGGGCTGTGGGACGAGTTCCTAAATCACAGCCCTGCAGTCACCACGGCCCCCTGGATGCTGAGATGCTGGGGGAGAGCTCTGGCCTGACCCAGCTTTCTGGTACCCAAAACTTGGACAATGTGCATCCCCCCACCTCCTATTTGTTTATATATTATATATTTTTTTTTCTGTTTGTGTGTGTGTATATATATATATATATAAAATCTAACAAATTTCTAACCCATATAAATCCAATTACCCATGTTTTGCCTGCAGGGAGCGAGGGAGATTAATGTTTGGTATTTTGGCAGGAATGTAAAAAGAAATAGGTGGTAATAACAATGAAGGCTCATAAAAAAGGAAGCGATAGCCGTGTCTGGGCCCGGGAACCCGGCCGTAATTCCTGGGGGCATTTGCCAACTGGTCACCCCGCTCCCGTGGAGGGACAGGGAAGAGCCAGGAGATCTTCCTTGGGCACCTGGGCATCCATCCTGTGAGTGGAGATGACCTTAATGTGATAATAATGGAGGTTGATAAACAGAAATGATTTATGCTCCCTGGGCACCTTCTCGTAACGCATCCCGCTCCGTCTCGGGGCTCGTAAGAGCCACAGGAGCCTGTTGCTCTCATCCCCATCCTGCAGAGAGGCAGCAAAGTCCCAAAAAAGGAGGGTGAGCTTATGGTTTTTTTTGGAAGGAGAGATGGGAGCTGAGCTCTTCACCCTCTGATGAGTCTGTGGTTGCGTGGGTCCTTGTAGATCTGGCTTGGAGTGATGTGGCCCAGAGTTTTCTGTGCAGTTAAGGCTGTGGGTAGGAGTTGGGAGCACCAGAGTTGTGCTCTGGCAGATAACAGCATCTCTTAGAATTTTTTCCTCCACTCTGAGCCCTTTTCTGGAGTGTCTCTTCACGCTGAGTCTTTCCTTTCCTGTGGGTCCTTGTAGATCTGTCTTGGCCAGATCTTTTTGTCTTTTGTGTAGTTAAGGCTGTGGGTAGGAGTTGGAAGTACCAGAGTTGTGCTCTGGCAGATAACAGCATCTCTTAGAATTTTTTCCTCCACTCTGAGCCCTTTTCTGGAGTGTCTCTTCACGCTGAGTCTTTCCTTTCCCCAGCATGAACCCAGGTACGTTTTTCCCTGCAGCTTTTGGTCAGGGGACAGTAGGATGTCCTCTCTCTTAATGGAGGAGGATGAACTGAGAGCAGCCCTGGGGAGAAGGACCTGGGGGTGCTGGTGGGTCAGAAGCTCCACACGACTCAACAAAAGCCCCCCTAATCCTGGGCTGCGTGGCCAGCAGGATCAGGAGGGGCATTCTGCCCCTCTGTTCTGCTCTGGGGAGATCCCCCCCAGTGCTGCCTCCAGCTCTGGGGCCACCAACATCAGAAGGACATGGACCTGTTGGAGCGGGACTAGAGGAGGCCACGGAGATGCTGGGAGGGCTGGAGGACAGGCTGAGAGAGTTGGGGGGGTTCAGCCTGGAGAAGAGAAGGCTCCGGGGAGACCTTCCAGCCCTTTCCAGTCCCTCAAGGAGCTCCAGGAGAGATGGGGAGAGACCCTGGATCAGGGAGGGGAGCCATATTTGGGGAGGATTTGACCCTGAAAGAGGGGAGATGGAGATGAGATGTGGGGAAGAACTTGTTTGGTGTGAGGGTGGTGAGAGCCTGGCCCAGGTTGCCCCAAGAAGCTGTGGCTGCCCCATCCCTGGAGGGGTTCAAGGGCAGGTTGGAGGGGGCTTGGAGCAACCTGGTGTGGTGGGAGGTGTCCCTGCCCAGGGCAGGGCGGTGGAACGAGATGGTCTTCAAGGTCTCTTCCAACCTGAACCATTCTATGAGTCACATCACTTTGGTGCTTGGCTTTGTCAACTTCTGGTCCCCAGTGGCTGCCCAAGGTTTGCCCACGTGGGGGACTGTCGCTGAGAGGGTGTCGTGCTGCTCAGCCTTGGTACTTGGGGAACCCAACCACTCATCATCCTCCATCGATGGTGAGGGTCCCCTCTTGGGCACGGCGCCGTTCTCCGTGTGCCCTGTGCCAGGGGTTCAGGGCAGAGGGTGCCATCCCTTCTCCGGTGCCCACGGTCACATATGAATCACGGCTCAGATATCTCATCCCTGCGGCACTCGCTGCCTTCTCTGCCTGCTCTGCACCAGGCTCCTTGCTCTCCCCTTTATTACCACCGCCAGTTTTATAACCCACTTTATCAGATGACTTTTTTTTTTTCCCTTTTTTTTTTTATTTTATTTTTTATTTCTCCCCTTTCTTAAAGAGCATCACCCACGAGCAACTCATCATTTCGGAAGGAGGGCGAGGAGAAAAGCCTCCATGCCTTATGCCTTAAACGAAGAGGCTGCTTTGCCGTGTTGTTGGCGTTTAATTCAATCAAGGCAGTTAAAGCTGAGATTTAAGGGCCTTTGTGCACTCGCAGGAGTTGCTCTGATGCCGCAGCAGGTAGAGGGAAAGGATTGAGCCCATTTCCAAGGAGACTGGGAGTAACTGTTGGAAGCAGCCGGGCCTGGGGGCTGACTGCGGCAGCGGCTACGGTGGGAAGCTCTTAGCATTCACGTCGCATCCCACCTCTCCCTCCGTCGCCCTCCCTGCTCCTGCTCCTTCTCCCCATATATTCCTTTAAGTGGAATTGATTAGTTTGGCTTTTTTTTTTTATTTTTTTAACCTGGGGGGGGAGGGCTGTTTTTTTTTTTAATTAATATTCTTAACTGTATGATAATTACGCCGGCTGGTCCCATCGCTGTCTGAGTCACCCTCTCTCCTCCCTTCTTCTTGCGAGGAGGCTGTTTGGACTTAATTAAAGTTAGGGATCCGGGGCTAGAGGGAACAGCAGGAGTCTTGCAGGGCTTTTGATGAAATGATTGCTGTGGGGGAAGCGGCTGGTTCCTTCCTGGAGCTGTGGATGGTGATGCTGAGACACATTAGGACCGTCTGGCTCGACACAGGCCGTTGACTCTCATCCCACCCGACTCCTCTCGGATGCCACAGCCCCCTCTTTTGGGGCAAGAGGAGCCTGGTTTTGGAGGTTTCCATCCCCTCCTGGAGGATTTTTTTAACCTGGGGGGGGAGGGCTGTTTTTTTTTTTAATTAATATTCTTAACTGTATGATAATTACGCCGGCTGGTCCCATCGCTGTCTGAGTCACCCTCTCTCCTCCCTTCTTCTTGCGAGGAGGCTGTTTGGACTTAATTAAAGTTAGGGATCCGGGGCTAGAGGGAACAGCAGGAGTCTTGCAGGGCTTTTGATGAAATGATTGCTGTGGGGGAAGCGGCTGGTTCCTTCCTGGAGCTGTGGATGGTGATGCTGAGACACATTAGGACCGTCTGGCTCGACACAGGCCATTGATTCTCATCCCACCCGACTCCTCTCAGATGCCACAGCCCCCTGTTTTGGGGCAAGAGGAGCCCGGTTTTGGAGGTTTCCATCCCCTCCTGGAGGGAGCATCTTTGAGCAGCACCAGCTGAGCTCCCTGTGCCTTTTGGGTCACTGTTGGAGAAGCTGTGTGGACTCGGTGGGTCTTTTTCATCTCTTTTCCTGGCTGGTGCTGGCAGCCAGCGCTGCCACCGGAGCTCAAATGCAGCCCGAGCGAGAGCTTAACAAGCTCCGAGAGCTGTCCAGAAAGTTATCCTGACACCAAGTGACAGACTCTCAATTGATATCCTCTGGAGACTTTAAACTCACTTCTGCGAGGTTTCCAAAGCTGGTTTTGTCTCATACCTGAAGAATCCTTTATCTGCTGCGACGCCTCCCCTGCCTTGTCTCATTGCTCTTGACGTTTCTCTTTGTTGCCTGCTGCAGCGCGGGTAAACTCCGCTGCAAAACTATTTAAGAAGGGGGTTTTTTCTCTCTCTCTGGTCTGCTCCGCTCTCTTGCTGGGGTTCCCTTTATAAATTGCCTGGGTTGATGCCATTCCTGCTCGGCTCTGCAGCTGGGGACCGGCTGGAGGGATGTCAGGCTGGCTTCTGAGAGGGCAGGGGAGATGCTCCAGCCCCGTGGGCAAGGGGAGACAGGCTGTCTGGGGTGGAAAAGGGAGGAGAAACGGTCCTAGGAGATGGTTTGCCTTCCATCTGGGGAAAACTCTGGAGCAAACGACCCAGGGAGATTTTTGTGAGCGGGTAGGGAAGGATGAGACGCTGTGCCGCAGTCAGCGGAGATTTGTCAAGGAGGAATTGTGTCAGACTAATCTAATACCATCCGTGCGACGGTGTAACGAGGCTGGGGGGTGGAGGGGGAAGCAGGAGATGCCTCAGATGGTGACCCAGGCTGCTGTCCTGCCAGCTGAGGGGACACCCAAAGCGGGGACCACTGTCCGGAGGAGGCTGTAAGGAAACAGCCTGGCTGCTCTGAGGTGCTTCCCCGATTTTGAGACCCAGCCCAGTATGATTTTTTTGCCCAACTGGTAGGAAAATCTACTTTTTACAGTAGTTTCAGGCTGTGGCTGCTCCATAATGTCCTGCTGGGATTCCGTGGAGGGCTTGGGGACCATCTTTATGTCCTAAATCTCCTCGTGTGGGGTTCCTAGTGTGTGGGTGCATCTTGTTTGTGTCCTTGTGCTGCCGGGCTGGCATTTTGGGATGCCATCAAGGATGTGTCCCATTGTATCCTCCATCCATGGTACCCCACGCGTGAAGGTCCAGAGTGGACCATGCTCGCTGGTCTGTGAGGTTGGGTTGGTTGTCCTTCCAGGCGATGGGGCTTGCCAGCCCGGTGCAGGATGACTGCTGGCCTCATCCTGCTGCCTTCTGCTCTCTTTTTCTCTGGTGGTCTGGTGCAGCACTGCTCCTCCTCCCCTTTTTGGTGCTCCAGCCCCTCACCCCCCAGACAGACCACTCCAACCCCTTCCCTGCTCACCCTGCAGACCCTTTATGCCCAGGAGAAGGTTTGAAGACGCAGCTGGGGCCTACCCAGACTCTCTGACTGAGGCTGTGGACTCTCAGAGGTGCACTTGGAGCATTTTCCTTGATTTTCCTTTTATTGCCCAGTAAATCAGCGATTGGGCCGACCCGTCTGCAGGAAGCAGCTCCCTGATGGCAGAAGGTGCTGGTTCTCCAGCTTGAATCCCTTCACCATCCCTCTCCTGACCCTCTGCCCCCACCCAGGAGCAGAGGGTGGCCGGGATGGCGTGGTCCTGGCTGGGGGCTCCTTCTGGGAGAATGAGCTCTGGCATCTGCTCCCCCTGGCTCCCCAAAACCCCTGCGTTGTCCCACAGCTGCTGAGCCTGAAGCTGGTTTTAGGGAGCGATGCTGGACTTAGTGGGGGGCTGCCAACCCCCAGCTGGTTGTTGCCCTTCAGAAGCCATTGCTCTTTCCCCTTTCATCTGCGGAGCTTTTGTGTCTCATCTTTCTTTTCCTCCCACGTGGGATGGAGCCCACCCCTCCCAGTGCTCCCAAATCACTGGGCAGACCCCATCTGAGGAACACGGGGGCATCCAGGGGAGGATGGGGGCATCCAGGGGTGAGGGGGTGGCAGGGCTCGGTGGGCTTCTGTGATGCTCTTGGACATCTCTCGATTCCGGTTGTTATTTAGAGAGGGATCACTCCCAATTTGAGTTTCTTACAGGTGGCTTTTCTGATCAGGGCTTTGGCTGAGGCTGCTCCGTTCTCCATCTGGTGGGACGCCAGCGGGTGCCGGGTTTGGGTTTGAAAACTTGCATTTTCTGGCAAAGAACTGGGGATTTGTCTCCGTTTCTCCGGGGTTTGGGTAGAGCGAGAGAGAAGCTGAGACCCAAAAATGTCAGATGGGAAGTTTAGGAGTGCCTGGGGCTCTGCCACTGCCTCTCGCTGTGACCTTGGGCACCTCACTTATCTTGGGGGTCAATTACCTCAATTAAAAAGTGCCCAGCACTTCCAGATCCCATCCAAAAGTTACCTTCAGGAACAGCACACTCTTCCATCAAACACTAACCCAACAGCACAAAAGAATGCCGTGTGATGGTTATTAAAGTTTAACAACTGTGTATATCTATTACCTAGCTGCTAAATCTTTATATGCCTTAAATAATCAATTGATATTTAATTAGCATACAGTACTATTACTGCCTCCCTAGATCTATAATGATGAACCGAGTTACAAGTTATTGGACGTTAATTACTAACTGATGATTAGGAACAGCGAGGCATTTACCAGCCTCATCCCAGCTATAACACGGCGTGTCCGCGCGCGCTGTCTCTTCGTAATCAATGGGTGTTTAACATGCAATATTTGTCTAATTAGCACTAAATTAAATCCGCATCGACAACACTTGGGGGCGAAGAGATCCGCATCGAATATGATGGATTGGACACGGAAAGGGGCTGTTATTGGAAGCAGGAGATGTGCCTGTCGGTGGCTTTGGCTCGTCAGGGATGGCACGTGTCTCCCTGGGACTGTCAGCCCCATCCTGGGGGGGGACGTGTCTCCTGGGACTGTCAGCCCCATCCTGGGGGGGGACACGTGTCTCCTGGGACTGTCAGCCCCATCCTGGGGGGGGACGTGTCTCCTGGGACTGTCAGCCCCATCCTGGGGGGGGACGTGTCTCCTGGGACTGTCAGCCCCATCCTGGGGGGGGACGTGTCTCCTGGGACTGTCAGCCCCATCCTGGGGGGGGACGTGTCTCCTGGGACTGTCAGCCCCATCCTGGGGGGGGACACGTGTCTCCTGGGACTGTCAGCCCCATCCTGGGGGGGGGACCAGTGATGGAGGGATGCCTCT
>NW_015090837.1:939459-944456 GCF_001431845.1 Calidris pugnax
GACTGAGGCAGCGGCTACGGTGGGAAGCTCTTAGCATTCACGTCGCATCCCACCTCTCCCTCCGTCGCCCTCCCTGCTCCTGCTCCTTCTCCCCATATATTCCTTTAAGTGGAATTGATTAGTTTGGCTTTTTTTTTTTATTTTTTTAACCTGGGGGGGGAGGGCTGTTTTTTTTTTTAATTAATATTCTTAACTGTATGATAATTACGCCGGCTGGTCCCATCGCTGTCTGAGTCACCCTCTCTCCTCCCTTCTTCTTGCGAGGAGGCTGTTTGGACTTAATTAAAGTTAGGGATCCGGGGCTAGAGGGAACAGCAGGAGTCTTGCAGGGCTTTTGATGAAATGATTGCTGTGGGGGAAGCGGCTGGTTCCTTCCTGGAGCTGTGGATGGTGATGCTGAGACACATTAGGACCGTCTGGCTCGACACAGGCCGTTGACTCTCATCCCACCCGACTCCTCTCGGATGCCACAGCCCCCTCTTTTGGGGCAAGAGGAGCCTGGTTTTGGAGGTTTCCATCCCCTCCTGGAGGGAGCATCTTTGAGCAGCACCAGCTGAGCTCCCTGTGCCCTTTGGGTTGCTGTTGGAGAAGCTGTGTGGACTTGGTGGGTCTTTTTCATCTCTTTTCCTGGCTGGTGCTGGCAGCCAGCGCTGCCACCGGAGCTCAAATGCAGCCCGAGCGAGAGCTTAACAAGCTCCGAGAGCTGTCCAGAAAGTTATCCTGACACCAAGTGACAGACTCTCAATTGATATCCTCCGGAGACTTTAAACTCACTTCTGCGAGGTTTCCAAAGCTGGTTTTGTCTCATACCTGAAGAATCCTTTATCTGCTGCGACGCCTCCCCTGCCTTGTCTCATTGCTCTTGACGTTTCTCTTTGTTGCCTGCTGCAGCGCGGGTAAACTCCGCTGCAAAACTATTTAAGAAGGGGGTTTTTTCTCTCTCTCTGGTCTGCTCCGCTCTCTTGCTGGGGTTCCCTTTATAAATTGCCTGGGTTGATGCCATTCCTGCTCGGCTCTGCAGCTGGGGACCGGCTGGAGGGATGTCAGGCTGGCTTCTGAGAGGGCAGGGGAGATGCTCCAGCCCCGTGGGCAAGGGGAGACAGGCTGTCTGGGGTGGGAAAGGGAGGAGAAACGGTCCTAGGAGATGGTTTGCCTTCCATCTGGGGAAAACTCTGGAGCAAACGACCCAGGGAGATTTTTGTGAGCGGGTAGGGAAGGATGAGACGCTGTGCCGCAGTCAGCGGAGATTTGTCAAGGAGGAATTGTGTCAGACTAATCTAATACCATCCGTGCGACGGTGTAACGAGGCTGGGGGGTGGAGGGGGAAGCAGGAGATGCCTCAGATGGTGACCCAGGCTGCTGTCCTGCCAGCTGAGGGGACACCCAAAGCGGGGACCACTGTCCGGAGGAGGCTGTAAGGAAACAGCCTGGCTGCTCTGAGGTGCTTCCCCGATTTTGAGACCCAGCCCAGTATGATTTTTTTGCCCAACTGGTAGGAAAATCTACTTTTTACAGTAGTTTCAGGCTGTGGCTGCTCCATAATGTCCTGCTGGGATTCCGTGGAGGGCTTGGGGACCATCTTTATGTCCTAAATCTCCTCGTGTGGGGTTCCTAGTGTGTGGGTGCATCTTGTTTGTGTCCTTGTGCTGCCGGGCTGGCATTTTGGGATGCCATCAAGGATGTGTCCCATTGTATCCTCCATCCATGGTACCCCACGCGTGAAGGTCCAGAGTGGACCATGCTCGCTGGTCTGTGAGGTTGGGTTGGTTGTCCTTCCAGGCGATGGGGCTTGCCAGCCCGGTGCAGGATGACTGCTGGCCTCATCCTGCTGCCTTCTGCTCTCTTTTTCTCTGGTGGTCTGGTGCAGCACTGCTCCTCCTCCCCTTTTTGGTGCTCCAGCCCCTCACCCCCCAGACAGACCACTCCAACCCCTTCCCTGCTCACCCTGCAGACCCTTTATGCCCAGGAGAAGGTTTGAAGACGCAGCTGGGGCCTACCCAGACTCTCTGACTGAGGCTGTGGACTCTCAGAGGTGCACTTGGAGCATTTTCCTTGATTTTCCTTTTATTGCCCAGTAAATCAGCGATTGGGCCGACCCGTCTGCAGGAAGCAGCTCCCTGATGGCAGAAGGTGCTGGTTCTCCAGCTTGAATCCCTTCACCATCCCTCTCCTGACCCTCTGCCCCCACCCAGGAGCAGAGGGTGGCCGGGATGGCGTGGTCCTGGCTGGGGGCTCCTTCTGGGAGAATGAGCTCTGGCATCTGCTCCCCCTGGCTCCCCAAAACCCCTGCGTTGTCCCACAGCTGCTGAGCCTGAAGCTGGTTTTAGGGAGCGATGCTGGACTTAGTGGGGGGCTGCCAACCCCCAGCTGGTTGTTGCCCTTCAGAAGCCATTGCTCTTTCCCCTTTCATCTGCGGAGCTTTTGTGTCTCATCTTTCTTTTCCTCCCACGTGGGATGGAGCCCACCCCTCCCAGTGCTCCCAAATCACTGGGCAGACCCCATCTGAGGAACATGGGGGCATCCAGGGGAGGATGGGGGCATCCAGGGGTGAGGGGGTGGCAGGGCTCGGTGGGCTTCTGTGATGCTCTTGGACATCTCTCGATTCCGGTTGTTATTTAGAGAGGGATCACTCCCAATTTGAGTTTCTTACAGGTGGCTTTTCTGATCAGGGCTTTGGCTGAGGCTGCTCCGTTCTCCATCTGGTGGGACGCCAGCGGGTGCCGGGTTTGGGTTTGAAAACTTGCATTTTCTGGCAAAGAACTGGGGATTTGTCTCCGTTTCTCCGGGGTTTGGGTAGAGCGAGAGAGAAGCTGAGACCCAAAAATGTCAGATGGGAAGTTTAGGAGTGCCTGGGGCTCTGCCACTGCCTCTCGCTGTGACCTTGGGCACCTCACTTATCTTGGGGGTCAATTACCTCAATTAAAAAGTGCCCAGCACTTCCAGATCCCATCCAAAAGTTACCTTCAGGAACAGCACACTCTTCCATCAAACACTAACCCAACAGCACAAAAGAATGCCGTGTGATGGTTATTAAAGTTTAACAACTGTGTATATCTATTACCTAGCTGCTAAATCTTTATATGCCTTAAATAATCAATTGATATTTAATTAGCATACAGTACTATTACTGCCTCCCTAGATCTATAATGATGAACCGAGTTACAAGTTATTGGACGTTAATTACTAACTGATGATTAGGAACAGCGAGGCATTTACCAGCCTCATCCCAGCTATAACACGGCGTGTCCGCGCGCGCTGTCTCTTCGTAATCAATGGGTGTTTAACATGCAATATTTGTCTAATTAGCACTAAATTAAATCCGCATCGACAACACTTGGGGGCGAAGAGATCCGCATCGAATATGATGGATTGGACACGGAAAGGGGCTGTTATTGGAAGCAGGAGATGTGCCTGTCGGTGGCTTTGGCTCGTCAGGGATGGCACGTGTCTCCCTGGGACTGTCAGCCCCATCCTGGGGGGGGACGTGTCTCCTGGGACTGTCAGCCCCATCCTGGGGGGGGACACGTGTCTCCTGGGACTGTCAGCCCCATCCTGGGGGGTGGACCAGTGATGGAGTGATGCCTCCATGTCAGTTTGATGGGTCTGGAGACCCCAGGTTTCTTTTTATTCAAGCTGCAGGCACCAGCAGCTCTTCACTACACCCTTCCCAACACCTCCAACAAGGAGGATGGGCTTTTTTTTTGGGGGGGGGACAGGGTGTTTTCTGCGCCTGGTGCTTTCGGTGCGAGCAGGGATGTGCATTTCTTCTAGCAAAAATAGGATTTTATGCCACTGGTTAACTTTTTGTAGGGAGTCTTTCATTTGATGGGGATGGGGGGATGTTTGGGGCCGTCGGATGCACCCAGCCTCCGCGGGCAAGCATTTCTTCTAGCAAAAATAGCATTTTATGCCACTGGTTAACTTTTTGTGGGGAGTCTTTCATTTGATGGGGATGGGGGGATGTTTGGGGCCGTGGGTCTGACCTCTCCTCGGGGATTTGGGGGGTGAGAGGAGCCCCGAAACCCGGGAAAAGCAGCGCCTCGGTGGGGTTTTTGGGCAAGAGGTTTTTGGAAACGGGCTGGCGAGAGCAGCGGGATAATTAGCACTAAATTAAATCCGCATCGACAACACTTGGGGGCGAAGAGATCCGCATCGAATATGATGGATTGGACACGGAAAGGGGCTGTTATTGGAAGCAGGAGATGTGCCTGTCGGTGGCTTTGGCTCGTCAGGGATGGCTCGTGTCTCCCTGGGACTGTCAGCCCCATCCTGGGGGGGGACGTGTCTCCTGGGACTGTCAGCCCCATCCTGGGGGGGGACACGTGTCTCCTGGGACTGTCAGCCCCATCCTGGGGGGGGGACCAGTGATGGAGTGATGCCTCTGTGTCAGATTGATGGGCCTGGAGACCCCAGGTCTCTCTTTATTCAAGCTGTAGGCACCAGCAGCTCTTCACTACACCCTTCCCAACACCTCCAACAAGGAGGATGGGCTTTTTTTTTGGGGGGGAAAGGGGGGGAACAGGGTGTTTTCTGCACCTGGTGCTTTCGGTGCAAGCAGGGATGTGCATTTCTTCTAGCAAAAATAGGATTATATTTTTTGTAGGGAGTCTTTCATTTGATGGGGATGGGGGGATGTTTGGGGCCGTCGGATGCACCCAGCCTCCGCGGGCAAGCATTTCTTCTAGCAAAAATAGGATTTTATGCCACTGGTTAACTTTTTGTGGGGAGTCTTTCATTTGATGGGGATGGGGGGATGTTTGGGGCCGTCGGATGCACCCAGCCTCCGCGGGCAAGCATTTCTTCTAGCAAAAATAGGATTTTATGCCACTGGTTAACTTTTTGTGGGGAGTCTTTCATTTGATGGGGATGGGGGGATGTTTGGGGCCGTCGGATGCACCCAGCCTCCGCGGGCAAGCATTTCTTCTAGCAAAAATAGGATTTTATGCCACTGGTTAACTTTTTGTGGGGAGTCTTTCATTTGATGGGGATGGGGGGCT
>NW_015090837.1:944750-955630 GCF_001431845.1 Calidris pugnax
GACAGGAGCTGGGATGAAAAAAGAAGGGTGGGTGGGGGGGGAAGAAGAAGACGACTTCCAATTAGCAATTGAAATTGTTCTTAAAAGAATTTGCCTATTCTGCAAGGAATGTTTAGTAATTGATAGCAATTTCTAGCAATTAAATACAAATTAATTCGCGCTACCGAGTGGCGGTTTATTTATGGCTCTGTATTTATGGGCACTCCCTCTCCTTAAAAATATCGTCGTTGCTTTTGATAAGTAATTAAGAGTTTGCTGAATAATTTCCCAATGTAGGTATGAATTTTAAATATTTTTTTTTTAGTACCGAGCAAGCGTTTCATTGTGTTGCTGAGTGAGGGATTGTCGTTATTTACGCCGTAGCAGGGCCTGGGGGCTGGGAAGAGACGAAGAGACACCCCCTTGCCCAGAGTGGCTGGCAGTGATTTTTATCTCTGGGGCCTCCCCAGCATCTCTCCCGAAGAAATAAAGGTCTTTTTTTGCAGTCGTTTGCAGCAGCACAGCACTGCCTTTCTCCTTCCTCCGGATTAGCGGGAAATATTAATTACCTACTAGTAATAGTAATTATTAACCACTGCAAAGAGGAGGGTCAAGCCGTAGAGCGTGCGGTGGTGAGCAAAAGTCGTGTCTTTTGTTGAGTTTACTTCTGTTTTTTGGATTTGGGGTGGCTTTTATTTGCTGTGTGGGTTTTTGTGAAGATGATCGCGGGTTGTGGTTGCAAACTTTTATTGGAGCTCCTACACGTTGGGTCTTCACAAGACGAGATCTTGGTATAATCACATTTTCAGTGCTTGCAGATCTTGGGGAGAGAAGGAAAAAAGCCACCACTGGTGTAACTCTGTGGGTAGGAGCTGGTGGAACCACACCAGGCACAGAGAGGGCTCTGACCAGAAGAGTTGGTTTTGGTTTAACTCTGTGGGTGGGAGCTGGTGGGACCACACCAGGCAAGGAGAAAGCTCTGACCAGAAGAGTTGGTTTTAGTTGAACTGTGTCCCCCAAACACCTTCCGTGGGGCTGTGCTGGTGGGTCTGCGACTCCCCTTGAAGCATCCAAGGGATGCCCAGGCTGGGCAGGACCCCTGGCAGGGATGGTGTGGGAGAGAGATATTTCTCCTGATGTGTTATTTACAAAATGTGGTCATCATCTTTGAAATGTAAGCCAGAAGCTGGCCAGGCTGGAGGGAAGGTGTTGATTCAAGGGTGTGGGGAGAGCATCCATGAAGATCCCAGAGAGAGGGAGAAACCCAAGCCTGGAGAACCAGGTGTTGCATTCAGAAGTGAGCTTGGGAGCTGGCAGCAGAAGCAGCCAAGCAGAAGTACGCTTAGAGCTGCCCTAAATGTGGTTTTGGGGTCCTGAGGTGCTTCTGCTGAGGGTCAAACCTAGAGCTTGGGAACCTCAGAGACGTAAATACCCTGTGGCATTAATCAATTAATAGGAGAGTTTTGGGATATACCATGTATACTTGGGTTGTAGCTGAAGTACCTGTGGGTTATTTGGGAGCTTTGAGGCTGCTGGGACCTTGGAGCATCACCGAGGTGCCTGTCCCCATGGCTGCTCCTGTCCCCTTTGTCACCTCCAGGCAGCGGAGTCGGCCCCCACCTCCCCTTCAAAGGCTGTGCTGATCCTGCCCGTGGCTGCACAGCTTGTTCTGGCTCGTTCCTGGCTTCATTACTGAGCTTGATTAAATGGTACTTGTACAGCCAAGGGTTGGGAAAACACACAAAGGGACTTTTCTAGTCATCTGAGGCACTTAGATACCGCGGAGACAGATGCTGAAGGGATGGAGAGAGAGAGAGAGAGAGAGACGGGGTTTGACATTGCGGTTGCAGTAATGAGATGGAACCCATCAGGGCAGCGTCCTCCTGGGGGCCAGATGCCTCCGAGGAAGGGAAAAGGTTGAGACAGAGCCTGGAAAAGGCTCCTTCTGAAGAGGCAAAGAGCAAACTGGAGAGTTGCCCTGTCCTCGAGAGGGGCTGGGGATGGGTTGCTCTGCCTTTTGCAGAGGGTGGGCTTGGGAGAAAAGGAAAACGAGGAGATTTTGACCCCCATATCTCACTGTCTCTTGCTTCATAGAGTCTGTGTGTGTGGGTGGGGGTATCACACGTACTGTGAGAGCACACACAGCTGGATTTAGCCATCATCTCACCGGCTGTGCGGCTGCTGCCACGTCACGGGTGCATGGGGTGATGCTGAGAAAGGAGAGACTCCTCTTGTCACCTCTCCCTGTGTCCTCAGGAGGGGTGCTGTCTCCTCAACTATGGGGTCAGATTTGTCTTTGGGGGCCGGGAAGCGCTGCAGCAGAAGGTGGCAACTCATTGTAGGTGGGCTTGGCCAGCCCTGAAGCTGCCACCTCTGGGACAGACCACAGTGTCCAACCTGAGGCTGGTGTCTTGGCCAAAAGAGTCACAGGAGGGACTTCTAAGGGTGAGGAGCAACTTCAAACCCACCCGACTTTGTGGTGTTGAACTCTCCTGGTCTGGCAGCCTTCCCTTAGATGTCACAGCCCAATTATTTTCCGTACCGTCCTTCCCGGGCTGGAGGAGCTTTCCTCCCTGCCCATCTGCAAACCTCATGGTGCCCTTCACTTCAACGTTTCCCTTTTACCCCTTCCCTGCTGCTGCCACCAGGGTCTGGGGCACGGCGATGCCTTTCATCTCCTCTCCTTTCTTGTTGATGCTTCAGAGCCTGGTGGCTTCTGGCCTCTACGCTCTGTGTTTGTTGTACGCCGTTGCGAGGTGGCTTGTGGTGTGGTGGAGATGCTGCCCACCCTTTTGGCTTTAATGGGCTGCCTGACTGCGAGGGGTGAGACACGGTGACCCGCTGGGTTCCTCTCTGGGAGCTGAGTAACAGCCCTGTGATCTGGCACCGGGCTGGACCTGTGTTGGAGATCTTAGGAGACGGTTGAAGACTTTTAACTGCGGTCTCTGATGGCCCCGGCTCTCCCTTCCGGCAGCTCCGAGACGCTCGCTGGTGTGATTAACTTCACATCCCCCAAATCATTGCTTCTGCCTTGCCTGAGTGCCCCGTGAGGCTCCAGACAAGGGTCAGCAAGGCTGCTGCTGTCAGAGGAGCTCAAAGGCATGGAGTTTGAAAGCCAAGAGTAGTTTCTCTGCTCTTTGATGGCAGACTGAAGGGCCTGCAGACGGCGAGGGGCGTAAACAGGGAGTTTGGGCTCCGGGAAGCTTTGCGGTCGCTGTATTTTCCTCCGGGCAGAGCTCGGCAGGGGATGCTGAGAGATGCCAAAATAACCATGGGATGAGCAGGAGGTTCTGATGGTGGTGGCCGTGTGCCCCCGGGACGTGGCGAGGAGGGGAAAGGAGCTGAGCCCTCCCCATCCCTTCTGGGATGATCACGGTTAAAATCCGGCGGCAGGATTGCTCACCGGTGATTCATCAGCTCTGCTGCTGGTGCTAGGGAGGTTCTCCTTCCCCATCTGCAGAAATCACACCAGGGGACAGGGGAGGGACCTGTCATCCCCCCCCAAGGAGTTTTTGGTAACCACCAGCCAGTGGTTGCTGGGGTTCTCCAGTGTCTCGCTGACCACGCGAGCTGGGGCATTGAGGAGAGGAAATCTGTATGGCAGGGGTGGGAGCGTTGGTGGGGTTCTCCAGTGTCTCGCTGACCACGCGTGGTCCAGGGATGCTCCAGTGCTGGGCAGCGATGGGGGGATGCTCAGATTTGGGGCACGGAGATTCCTCCCAGCAGCTGGGATGGATTTTGCCCTGTCCTGGCTCCCTCCTTTTTGCATTTTAGAGCAGATGGACTTCCTCCACTGCTCCCCAGAAGTAGCACCCCAACCTGGAGAAACCCAAATTCTCCTGCAAGTGAATTTCCCAGGGCGATGGGGGGATGCTCAGATTTGGGGCACGGAGATTCCTCCCAGCAGCTGGGATGGATTTTGCCCTGTCCTGGCAAATCCTGCCCAAATTCTCCTGCAAGTGAATTTCCCAGGTCGAAGCCTCCCCTCCTGTATCTCCATCCTCCTCCCGTCCCTCCGCCCCATAAAAATTCCCCGCACGGAGCCGGTTCAAAACATCAATTAGCTCTAAAACAATTATTATTTTTTTTTTTTTCTTTCCGAAATGCCATTTTATATATGCAATAACACAACACAATAATCCCGAGTTATTTAACAGAGCATTTACCATGAAAACAGTCATTACTCTTTAAACGCTGCTGACTGTACGAGCCTCTTAACGTCGAACGGGAAGCCAGGCAGGAGTCTTGCCATCAGAAATGCCACATTCCCTGGAATATATTAGAAATACTGTCACCAGGATGCTCGCTGCTTGGCTGAGTGGCCTTCCCCACCCCTGGAAAACTCTCAGCCATGGGGCAGCGTGGGGGTATCGCTTAAATTTTGCCTTTTGGGTTTAAATTTCGCCGCGTCGGAGAGAGGATCCGATGGGTTGAGTCCGGCATCGCTGCAGCCCCCACCCTTTACCAGCCCTTTCCCTTTACCCCCCACCCTCTCTTCTCTCCCCAGTCTCGGGGGGCAGCACCCCTAATTCGTTATCCAGCCTGAACCCAGCAGATTTTGCTATTTTAATTTCATTTTAATATTGTCGAGAGGGCCCGACGTACTGCACAGATCAAGACGTTTTTGCTGCTGAGTCAATAATGGAGTTAGTAGAAAATTCTGCTTTCTCCCCCCCTTTTTGTGGTTCTGGGGAATTGTGCTGGATGTATATTATTTACTTACTTATTAGACCTCTTCTCGATACCTGGCATGAACCCGGGGGGAACAGACGGAAATACCATTCTCAGGCTACCAAAGAGCCTTTGGTTTAAGCAAAATAGTTGTGTTTAAAGATTAATTTAAGATGCTTTAAAATTTGAGCAGGCCATGCATTTTTAATATTGATTGATATTATTATAAAAGATTCAGCTGCAACTCTTCTCACCAGGACCTCTCTGGGCGCGCAGACGGCACGTTTGTCTGCGAGGGACCGGGCTGAGTTATTTTTAATCTCGGAGACTCGTTCTTGTGAAATTTATGGGAAGCGTCGCCTCGTGTCTGGCACCCAGAGCATCCCCGGGGCTGGGGGGGGAGTCGGTGAAGCTGGATGGAAGGGCTGCTGGTGGGGGTTGAAGCCCCCCTGGCTCTGCTGGAGGGAGGAAAAGGGGATGGTGCAGCTTCTTCTCAGGACTGGGAGCTTCTTCCACTGGAAGAAGAAGTTGGTGCTGCACCTGGGTAGGAATAACCCCCTGCACTGGTACAGGTTGGGGGTGACCTGCTGGAGAGCAGCTCTGAGGAGAAAGACCCGGGAGTCCTGGTGGACAACAGGATGCCCAGGAGCCAGCAATGGGCCCTGGTGGCCAAGAAGGCCAAGGGCATCTTGGGGGGCATCAGGAAGAGGGTGAGCAGCAGGTGGAGGGAGGTCATCCTGCCCCTCTGCTCTGCCCTGGGGAGGCCCCAGCTGGAGCACTGGGACCAGTTCTGGGCTCCCCAGTTCCAGAAGGACAGGGAACTGCTGGAGAGGGGACAGCAGAGGGTACAAAGATGAGGAGGGGCCTGGAGCATCTGCCTTACGAGGAGAGGCTGAGAGACTTGGGTCTTCTTAGTCTAGAGAAGAGAAGACTGAGGGGGGATCTGATTATAAATACTTCAAGGGAGGGTGTCAGGAGGATGGGGCTGGTCTTTTTTCAGTGGTGCCCAGGGACAGGACAAGAGGAAATGGGCACAAACTTGAATGTAGGAAGTACCACCTAAACGTGAGGAGGAACTTCTTTGCTGTGAGGGTGGCAGAGCCCTGGCAGAGGCTGCCCAGGGAGGTGGTGGAGTCTCCTTCTCTGGAGACATTCAAACCCCACCTGGACACGTTCCTGTGGGACCTGATCTAGATCCTAGATGATCTCCAGAGGTCCCTTCCAACTCTGTGTGATTCTGTGAAGAAGCCTCAACGAGGCAAACGCTGAGGATCTGAGTAGACAGAAGGTACAACCTCCCCAACAGCAAGTACATTTGGCTGTGCTTCTTGCAAACCTATTTATATTTTTTTTTGTCTCTAAAATTAACGTTTTTTTTAACGTGGAAGTGGGAAAGAAACACTGGCACAGCACCCAGGGCTGGTGCCTCCTTTGCAGAGGCCTCTTTTGAGAGCGTTTTGTTGGCAAGTTGGAGAGACAAAGCAGCCACCCCAGCCCTGGAGGAGCCCAGTTTGCTGCTGAGGAATAATTCTCCAAATTGCATTTATTTCACAGGCGTGAAAGGTCACAAAGTGAAGGGAAACAAGAACTGTATTCAATTAGACAATTCGATCAAAATAAATCTGTCAAGATGGCATTCCTGCTGAGGAATCAATTGACTTGGAAAATGAAGGCAGCTGCTGCTGTTGTTGTTATTATTGTTGTTATTATTATTATTTTAAATTAGCTGCAGTACCTGACATGAGTACCTGAGTTGGAGTGCCTGAGCGGTTCACATCATCTATCACTCTTATTAGATATTAATACATCCTCCTCCGCCTTGCATTTAGTGCCCTGTTAATAGTCAAGTGGCCCCAGAGTGCTTCCTGGGAGGTTGATATGAATGATTAGTAATGAGAAGGGATGGCTTTTTTTTTTTTTCTTTTTTTTTTTTCTTCCCAGGCAGAAGGTTAAGGGGAGGGGAAAAAAAAAATGAGAGAGGGAGAAGAAGCAAGCGAGCGTGCGGCCGGTGTGCTTCATCAGATGCCTTTCTTGGTGACTTTAAATCAACCTGAGTAATATCTCCCCTTTGTTTGGTGGGTTGTAGAGGAGAAGGCACCCAAATAATTTACTTTCTGGCTGGGGATGGGGAGGAAAGGGTTTTGTTTCCCCCACGTCGCTGCTGCTCCTGGTTCTCCTGGGTTGGGTAGCGCCAGGGGTGGCCTCCAGGCTTTGATGGGTGAAGGTGTTTGCTGAAGGGTTCTCCAGGAGGACAGGTCGATTTGTCCATTGGGTTGGAAGGCGAGGGAGAGGCTGAAGTGGGCAGAAAGCGGAGATGAGATGTTCCATCAGGGAAGAAATGATTTTTTCAGGGGAAGGAGTCCTCCTGTTGGAGAGATCTCGAAGCCTTGCACAGTCCACTCCATCATCCGAGCTATTTAAAACTCGACTTGATGGAGCACTGGAGAATACAGCAAAGAAACAGACCTGCCCCAGCTGGATGAGAGCCTGGATAACCCTGACACATCCTTTCCAGCTCTTCCCCCCCTTCTGCTGGCAGCCCTTGGCACAGAACTGGTGTCACCTCCCCGCTCTCCCAGGGATGTCCCCTCTTTGAACGTAGGATTCGGGGAAATCAAACGTGCAGGTTTCCCAGGGCTGGCAGGGAGAAGTTGTTGGGAGTGTCTGGGCTGCCTGTGATGGGGAAAAGGTGATGAGAGAAGTTTCCTTCATCTTTTACCAACTGGGACATTTGTCTTTGTATCAGGCAGCCTTAAAATATAGATAAAAAAGCAAGCAGAAAAGAAAGAAAAAGCCACCAGCCTCCTTGAAAGACAGACTTTATCACAGCAACACACTGATGTGCTTTCCCTCTGCCTTCAGCTTGGTTGTAGCTCGTCAAAGATGCTCTTCCCACCCCTTGGGCAGCTCTGCTGTCTCCTGCCTGCGTTGGGAAGGGTCCCAGGGGGGTCGGGCGGGGGGTTCACCCAACGTGGCACCAGGTTCTCCTCTCCTCCGTGTGTCAGAAGGTGGCTGAAGGAAAGACAAGGTCCTCCTGGACGTCTGGTGGGTACCAGCGCGCTGGTTCGGTGCTGATGCCGTGCCCCAACTGGTTTCTGGGGGTGTGACTCCATCCTTCTCCCCTAAATGGTCCTAGCTGGCCATCAGCCCGTTGTGTAGCTCCTAGGTCTTGCTCCGTGCGTTAAAATGAGTGTAGTGATGCTCATCTAGAGATTTTGGGGCAGAGGATACGTGTATCAAGGCTGAAAATGCCTTTGCATGGCTGTGAGGGCAGTCTGGTGTGGAGGACAAGGGACACCAGCCACCACCTCCTCCTGGGACACCAGGGACAGGAGGCCACCACCACCTCCTCCTCTCTTTGCTTGCGTTTTTATTGACTGGTGATGACAAACTGGTTTATGGACAAATCTTTTCTACCCGCTAGGACTCGGCAGTTATTTTTGAGATGATGCTTCGCCTCAGAATCTTCCTTCCTTCATCCTTCATAAATCTTGAGCGAGGCTGCTGCATTCAGACCAAGCTTAATATTCTTCTTGCAGATCTCTGCACCAAAATGGCTGGATCTGAGCAGGGAGGTGTAAGGGGGGGGTTCCTTTCCACCCCTCTCCTCTGCTCAAAAGGGCAATTTTGAGCTGTGTTAGGGTCTGTAAAGGGGTGCGGGGTCCTCGGATGGGGCAGGATGGTCCTATCTTGGGGGCGTTTTGGGTGAGGATCATGAGCTTCCACCCTCTTCCCATGGGGGTGTGGGTTGGGAATAACAGGTTGGAGTATGGAGGTGATGTTGTTTGCTGGGGAAGACTGAAGGAAAGCAGTGAGGAGAATAATGGGAATAAGAGGAAAGGACGAGGAGGAGGTAGAAAGAGAGACTTGTTTTGCAGCTGTGTGTTGCTGCTGTTGGCTTTTTTTCAAGTAAAAAGCAGAGGAAAAAAGGAGTCCAGCCCCTTCATTTCACCTCTCCTCCGCTAATGCATTCGGTTGCAAAGGACAAGTCCCATTCACTTGGCCTTTCTCCTCTCCTCATTAACTCCCATGACCTTGGGGCCGTGGCGAGAGCAGAAGCGTTTATCCCCACAAAAGGATTATCAAAATAAATAACCAGAGTTTTCAGAAAGGTCATGTCCCTCGCAAGCCCGGGCAGAGGCAAAACCTCTGTGCTCAGCTGAGTTGGGAAGTGGCTTTTTCTTCCCAATGTGTTGGGTGATAAATCCTGATTGCCATCACCTCGCCCATGAGCATCCTCTCATCCCCGATGTCCTCAAGGCCAAGCTGGAGACTATTTTCTTGTTATATTGAGGAGTGGGGATGTCTGAAAAGCCCCATGGGGCCCTGGTGTTGAGCTGTCAGCCCCATTCCCCTTCCCAGGGCATCCCAAGGATCTCCTGGTGGGATGTGAGGAGCAAATTAAGCTCCCCCAGACTCCCTGTTAGCTGGTTGCTGGAGAGGTCCTCCTGTAGACAGGCTCCATGAGATGAAATGGCACGAGCTCCGATGGGATAACATCCTGGAGAAGGTGTGTGTGATCTCCTTGGAAAGCTTTCAGTAAACCTTCACCAGCATCAGGCAAGGGGTTAAAAAAAACAAAACACAAAACCAACCCAAAACCACCTGGATTTAGCAGTGGATTAGCATTTGTGCAATTTTGTTTATGAAACACCTTCTGAGCAGACGCTGTTCAGGGCAGCCTTGAGGAACCTTGAGGGGCTCCAAATCACGGCAGGAGCTGCTGGTTTTGGAGCAGGTCTTTGGTGAGAAGAAAATTAAAGGTGCGATGTGAAAAGAGGGTGGACGTGTCCTGGGAAGGGGACGTGAGAGCTGGAGGTGGTTCCTACAAATGGGCGTCTGTCTGTCTGTGTGTGTGGACACAGGCAGCTCCCAGAGAAGTTGTAACTCATGATTTTGGAGTTAATAATGATGATAATGTGTAATTTTCATCCTCTGCACTGCACCCGGTGGGTTTCGTTCAGGTTTTCCCCTCGGTTTACCAGCACCTTCTTTAGGAGAAGGTCTTCTTCTTTTTCTCCATGGTTCTGACAGCAGACAAACATGTCTCTTAGGTGTGCGCCGACCATCTCCTGCTTTCATTTTCCCTAAAAAAAACCCCAAAAAACTAAAACCAAATAAAAACCCACATCTTTGGCTGGTGTGAATGAACCTGGCTGCTCACAGGCTGTCAGCAGAAGCCCGAGGTCTGAAACCCCCAAGGTTGGTGGGCTGATGCGAGCGTGATACCTGTCTGGTTGGAAAAAAGAGAAACCTGCCTCGCTGCTGGAGGCTTTCTCACATTGCAGGGTGAGATCCTGCTCGGGATCTGAGCCTGCTCGGCGCTTCCCTTCTGCTCCTCTCGGCTCCGTGCAGGTTGAGTCGGGGGGAATAATAAAAAAAATAAAAGCACCTGCCTTTGCTGCCGCCGCTGCCGGAGTGAAGTGTTACCAGGTTTTATTCTCCCCTCACGTCTCCCTTTTTCACACCTGTGTGCCACAAAAAAAACATCTCCTATCATCACACGCCCCGCGAAACTCTCCCGGAGCGTTTATCTATTCAGGAGAAATAGCAGAGGCTGTGATTTTTTTTTTTTTTTTTTTATTTTATTTTTTTTTTAAGGCTGGCGTCCTCCCTCCCTCTCATCTTTCATCCCCTTCTTCTCTTCGCCGTGATTTAACATCGCAGGAGTTACAAAGAGCGTATATCTCTCTCTCTCTGGAGGTGCACCTGGTCCCCACGTGTGGGGCTGGAATAACTTCCTGCGCCCCCAAAAGGACCCGTAAAGTTTTAAGTGATGAAAAGGAGTTTGAGTTTGGGGGAGATGATGTTGTTGGAGGGGTTTGCTTTGGCAACGGGCTCGGAGTTGGGATGTGGGGAAGCAGGAGTGACTGGGACGCTGTGGCTGGGCTTGCGGGGATGTACGGGCTGGCAGAGCCAGGAGCCAACGAAATTAACAAATAAAAAGACCCAGATAAGTACAAGAACAATCCCGACAGCTTTCATTGTTTAAACCAGAGACGCCCTTCCCCGGAAAAAGAGGCAAAAAAACCCAACCCCCCCCCAAAAAGAGACCTTTTGTGTTGCATTGCTGGAGAAATGACATTTTATTTCATCGCCTCCCTTTATTTGGTGGGAGGTGGATGAGGTGGATTCCTCTCCCCAGAGCTGGTGTGGGGCTAGCCAGACCTAGGGGGGCATTAAACCTTGTGTTTGGGGCAGATCCATGCAAACACCCCCTTATTCTGGTC
>NW_015090837.1:955708-962106 GCF_001431845.1 Calidris pugnax
GGGGGTGGTCTGGGTTTTTTTTTTTTTGAAGTTTTGCTTTTTAAGTAGTCATTCTTCCAGTTCCTTCATTTAGAATTAACCTCTTGGCCTCTCTGGAAAAAAGATGCTGCTTTATATGTTCTAAAAAATGTCTGTATTCTTTGAAGATGGAAAATTCAGCAGAATCTTAGAACAAAAAAAAAGCAGCCTGTTTCCACCGTAATGATCCCAAAGTCGAGAACATCTTGGTTGTATTTTTGCCTTCCCTCCTCCTGTAAACTTTCCTGTTAGAACAGAGACGAGGACATATTCTGCCCTTAAGGCATGCTGCTTTAACTTTTTCACTTTCAATTTTATAGGCACTATCTAACCCAATCGTATCTAGTTCAAGTAACTATAGTGACTGACTGGCAAGTCTGAGCCTTGCCAGCATCAGGCAAGGGGTTAAAAAAAACAAAACACAAAACCAACCCAAAACCACCTGGATTTAGCAGTGGATTAGCATTATCAGGCAAGGGGTTAAAAAAAAAAACCAAAACAAAACCAACCCCAAACCACCTGGATTTAGCAGTGGATTAGCATTTGTGCAATTTTGTTTATGAAACACCTTCTGAGCAGACGCTGTTCAGGGCAGCCTTGAGGAACCTTGAGGGGCTCCAAATCACGGCAGGAGCTGCTGGTTTTGGAGCAGGTCTTTGGTGAGAAGAAAATTAAAGGTGCGATGCGAAAAGAGGGTGGACGTGTCCTGGGAAGGGGACGTGAGAGCTGGAGGTGGTTCCTACAAATGGGCGTCTGTCTGTCTGTGTGTGTGGACACAGGCAGCTCCCAGAGAAGTTGTAACTCATGATTTTGGAGTTAATAATGATGATAATGTGTAATTTTCATCCTCTGCACTGCACCCTGTGGGTTTCGTTCAGGTTTTCCCCTTGGTTTAGCAGCGCCTTCTTTAGGAGATGGTCTTCTTCTTTTTCTCCATGGTTCTGACAGCAGACAAACACGTCTCTTAGGTGTGCGCCGACCATCTCCTGCTTTCATTTTCCCTAAAAAAAACCCCAAAAAACTAAAACCAAATAAAAACCCACATCTTTGGCTGGTGTGAATGAACCTGGCTGCTCACAGGCTGTCAGCAGAAGCCCGAGTTGGTGGGTTTCGTTCAGGTTTTCCCCTCGGTTTACCAGCACCTTCTTTAGGAGAAGGTCTTCTTCTTTTTCTCCATGGTTCTGACAGCAGACAAACACGTCTCTTAGGTGTGCGCCGACCATCTCCTGCTTTCATTTTCCCTAAAAAAAACCCCAAAAAACTAAAACCAAATAAAAACCCACATCTTTGGCTGGTGTGAATGAACCTGGCTGCTCACAGGCTGTCAGCAGAAGCCCGAGTTGTTGAAACCCCCAAGGTTGGTGGGCTGATGTGAGTGTGATACCTGTCTGGTTGGAAAAAAGAGAACCTGCCTCGCTGCTGGAGGCTTTCTCACATTGCAGGGTGAGATCCTGCTCGGGATCTGAGCCTGCTCGGCGCTTCCCTTCTGCTCCTCTCGGCTCCGTGCAGGTTGAGTCGGGGGGAATAATAAAAAAAATAAAAGCACCTGCCTTTGCTGCCGCCGGATCTGAGCCTGCTCGGCGCTTCCCTTCTGCTCCTCTCGGCTCCGTGCAGGTTGAGTCGGGGGGAATAATAAAAAAAATAAAAGCACCTGCCTTTGCTGCCGCCGCTGCCGGAGTGAAGTGTTACCAGGTTTTATTCTCCCCTCACGTCTCCCTTTTTCACACCTGTGTGCCACAAAAAAAACATCTCCTATCATCACACGCCCCGCGAAACTCTCCCGGAGCGTTTATCTATTCAGGAGAAATAGCAGAGGCTGTGATTTTTTTTTTTTTTATTTTATTTTATTTTTTTTTTAAGGCTGGCGTCCTCCCTCCCTCTCATCTTTCATCCCCTTCTTCTCTTCGCCGTGATTTAACATCTCAGGAGTTACAAAGAGCGTATATCTCTCTCTCTCTGGAGGTGCACCTGGTCCCCACGTGTGGGGCTGGAATAACTTCCTGCGCCCCCAAAAGGACCCGTAAAGTTTTAAGTGATGAAAAGGGGTTTGAGTTTGGGGGAGATGATGTTGTTGGAGGGGTTTGCTTTGGCAACGGGCTCGGAGTTGGGATGTGGGGAAGCAGGAGTGACTGGGACGCTGTGGCTGGGCTTGCGGGGATGTACGGGCTGGCAGAGCCAGGAGCCAACGAAATTAACAAATAAAAAGACCCAGATAAGTACAAGAACAATCCCGACAGCTTTCATTGTTTAAACCAGAGACGCCCTTCCCCGGGGAAAGAGGCAAAAAAACCTAAACCCCCCCAAAAAGAGACCTTTTGTGTTGCATTGCCGGAGAAATGACATTTTCTTCCATCGCCTCCCTTTATTCGGTGGGAGGTGGATGAGGTGGATTCCTCTCCCCAGAGCTGGTGTGGGGCTAGCCAGACCTAGGGGGGCATTAAACCTTGTGTTTGGGGCAGATCCATGCAAACACCCCCTTATTCTGGTCTGTGCCAGGGCAGCTGGTGCCAGGAGGGCTGTACCCACCGGCATCCACAGCCAGGGATGCTCCCACCCCCTGTTTTTTTCCCCACTGATGGGAAAGAGGCAAAAAAACCTAAACCCCCCCAAAAAGAGACCTTTTGTGTTGCATTGCCGGAGAAATGACATTTTCTTCCATCGCCTCCCTTTATTCGGTGGGAGGTGGATGAGGTGGATTCCTCTCCCCAGAGCTGGTGTGGGGCTAGCCAGACCTAGGGGGGCATTAAACCTTGTGTTTGGGGCAGATCCATGCAAACACCCCCTTATTCTGGTCCGTGCCAGGGCAGCTGATGCCAGGAGGGCTGTACCCACTGCCAGGGATGTTCCCACACACGCTCCCACCCCCTGGTTTTTTCCCCACTGATGCTCTTTTCCACCCATCTTTGCGCTGCTGTGATTTCCCCTTGGATTAGGAACCAGGAGCCGGACACCAGCTCCATCCTTGGGCCAGGATGCTCACCAAAACCCCCAAATTCCCACTTTTCCTAGCGAAGGTGATGCTGGGTGGGTGGGATGCTGGCTCCTTTCGGGTTGCAGCAGCCGAGTGTGAACCGATGCTGAAGCAGAACCAAGCGCTGCCATTTAAGGGGCTTAACGTGCTTCTCTCCTTTCTTTTTTTTTTTTTTTTTTTTTTTTTTTTTTTTTAAAAAAAAAAAAAAAAAAAAAAAAAAAAAAAAAAAAAAAAAAAAAAAGTTCTAGGAAAAATACTCTTTTCTTTTTTTTTTTTTTTTTTTTCTTTTTCTTTTTTTCTTTCCAAGCAAGTTAATTCTGGAAGCGTCACTTGTGCGAGGATGTTTCTGGCAGGCTCGGGGTTGCTAAGTGTAGCTAAGTGCCTCCAGCATCCGTAACTATTCAACTCCCTTTCTTTTTCTTTTTTTTTTTCCCTTTCTTTTTTTTTTTTTTTTTTTTCTCCCCAAAGAGAAACTTTCTGAAGGGGAAGAGGGAAGCGAGCACAATCAGCCGTGCTAAAAAAATACCATAGGGTGCTGCAGAAGGGGTGTTGGAATGGGGAGGGGGGGGTGATGGTTTCCCCATCTTTCATCCCCTCCCTTGGCCTGAGTGATGCCTCTGTGATCCTTTGCCTGAAGTCTCTCCTTCCAGCTCTGTCTCTGATCTCCTCTGGCGTTTTTTTTCCCAGTAAGGAGGCGTTTGGAACTGGGTCTCAATGGGGAAAGAAGGGGATTTGGGTGGCACTTGCTCCCTGTCCTTGGGATGCACAAGGATGGAGAGCTCTGGGTGTCAGCTTCAGAGGGCAGTGGCACCAAAGAGATGCACATCCCCCTCCCTCTGTTACTCCCACGTGCTCTGAGATATTGGATTTAATTGTATTATTTGTAATTGTATTAAATTGGTGGGGTGGGCTGAGCCTCATCCCTTCGCTGACATCCTGAGCTGGTTGGAGTTGGAGGCTCTGGGGGAAGGAGCTCGGTTCTGGAGTGATGGGATTTCCCCCCGGTGTTTTCAGGAAGGATTCTCTTAACTGTTTAAACCTGGCAAATTGCAAATTACTTAACAGCGTGTTTCCGAGCAAGGTATAAAACGCAAACCTTTTAAGTGGTTTTTAACAAATACAAATTTCATTTTCCATTAGGGTCTTGGAATTGGTTTCTAGGGTGGTTAATGCCCCTCTTTATAGCTGGTTTGGGTCCTCCTCATCCAAGTGTAGGAGCCAGCCCCGGGTAATGCAGGCTGAACCCCAAAACTGGTTCAGTTTGGTGGCTGATCATCCCCTTCTGGCCCCTCCTGTGGTCCCTTTGGGATGGTTGGGAATAAGCTGGGCTGAAAAGCGTGGCTGGTTAAGGATCATTCCTGCCCTAAAGCAACTAATGCAGCAAAGGAAATGCCTTCTCCTCTCTTCTAGTCCCGTTTTCAGGGGACCAAGAGGGAGCCAAAGACCTGAAGCCTCCTCTACCTGCCTCCCTCTCGAGCTGCAAAATTAATAACAGGCTTCAACTCCCGAGACCGTCCTCCTGGAAGCTTATTTCTCTTCTCCTCTAGTCCCGTTTTCAGGGGACCAAGAGGGAGCCAAAGACCTGAAGCCTCCTCTACCTGCCTCCCTCTCGAGCTGCAAAATTAATAACAGGCTTCAACTCCCGAGACCGTCCTCCTGGAAGCTTATTTATACCTGTGCTTAGTGTTGATTCAGCTGCCTTGCAGCCATCGCTCAAATTCACAAGAGCCCTTACAGAAAGGAGAGATGAGAACTGCCCTGTCTGGCTCCTGCCCCTTTTTCCTTCTCCTTTTTTATTTTCTCTCTCCTGCATGCTCTTGCCTCCTTGATTGTTGAGCAGGTTGGCATCGTATGTGGTTTTAGAGCTTCTGGTCAAGCCTTTGGTCCCCCCAGCCCTGGGTGGCATCCCCTCCAGGGATGGAGGGATCCAGGGAGGAGGACCTGATCCCTGAGCTTTCGAGAACCTGCCCACATCAAAGAGGAGAAGAGAAAAGTCCCGACAGGTGCCTCCTCGGCCTTTCCAAATATCCCACCGTCGGCACATTTGTATTAGATATTGATTTCTGTTTAATAGAATAAGCCAGGAGGAATCACACTCTTTTGTTGGCGTTCAAAGGATAAACCATAAAAGCCATTAAGAAGTACTGTAAGCGGCGGGATGATTAATGGGACTTGAGGTGCCTTCCACTGACTGCTCCCAGATAATGTCTTTGAAAGATCCCCTTGCTCCTGGCTGCGATTCAGAGCTATTTATTTGCGAGGAGAAGGCTGGGGAGGAAGGGCCCTTCCTTCCAGCCCTGCCCGATCCCACCGCTCCGGAGACAGGCTGGATGCCCCCGATTTCCCCATCTCCAGAGGGATCTTTTCACGTTGCCAAGATAACGGGGAGGTCGGGCAGTGAAAGATGCTCCCTCTGCCCTCAAATCACTGCTTTCTGTGGTGAGATGCTGCTTTAGGGGGGGGGCCTGGGGTTGAAGGCTTGTAGGAAGGAAGCCCTTATCGGGAGGTATCGATCCTGTTTGGTTGTTTTATGTGTTTTTTTGGTTTTTTTTTTTCCCCTCGGTGCTGGTGTGTCTTTCTGTGGCTCCGTATCTCTCGCAGCTGGGCTGGCTGCCATCCCCACAGCGCTTCTGCTCCCGTCTATACCCTCTTGGTTTCATCCTGGGCTAAGCTCACAGCTCCGTGCCGCCGTATCCAAGGCTGAAAACCCCCCAAAATCTGTCTGCTCGGTCTCTGTGTGGGTCAGCATCCCACCACGAGCCCCAAAGCCGTGTGTCCTTGGGCAGCCGTGCCCCCCGGCACATGGTTCCTCTCCCCCAGCAGCATATCTTGGTGTCCCAGGCAGCAGAGACACCACCAGGGAGCCCAGCAGAGCTGGAAATGAAGGTTTCCTTCCATCCCTTTCATGGTGTCTCCGTGAGCTTTTACTCTGGGGTCTGTAAACTGGATTTTACAGAAACCCCTTGTTTTACAGCAGATGTGCTCTCCATGGCAAGCAGAGGCGCGTGGTTTCTCTTCCTGGAGGGCAAAGGGAGTCTCAAATTTAAGGTTTAACCCGTCCTTTCCACTTTATTTGCCCAGTTTGCAGCTCTCTGGGGGTGTGATGTGTTGGGGGGATGTTGGTGGATGGAGCCGAGGAGCTGCCTGGGTTTGGTTGTTTTTTTTTTCCTTGGGAGGTGGAAGTTACCGGCGTCGCAGCAAATCCTGTTTGTTTCTGCACCCAGCCCATCTGTGGTGAAATAACAACCAGATCCCAAAGAAACAGATAAAGCAGAGTTTAAAAAAAAAAAAAAAAAAATCTGCGTTTGAAATGGTTTGGGTTTTTTTTTTTTGTTTTTCTTTTGGTTTTTTAGCCAGTAACATTGAAATTGTGTGTCAGTGAAAATTGGCAGCTTTTGTCCCCCTTCCT
>NW_015090837.1:963610-969220 GCF_001431845.1 Calidris pugnax
GCTTTTACTCTGGGGTCTGTAAACTGGATTTTACAGAAACCCCTTGTTTTACAGCAGATGTGCTCTCCATGGCAAGCAGAGGCGCGTGGTTTCTCTTCCTGGAGGGCAAAGGGAGTCTCAAATTTAAGGTTTAACCCGTCCTTTCCACTTTATTTGCCCAGTTTGCAGCTCTCTGGGGGTGTGATGTGTTGGGGGGATGTTGGTGGATGGAGCCGAGGAGCTGCCAGGGTTGTTTTTTATTTTTTTCCTTGGGAGGTGGAAGTTACCGGCGTCGCAGCAAATCCTGTTTGTTTCTGCACCCAGCCCATCTGTGGTGAAATAACAACCAGATCCCAAAGAAACAGATAAAGCAGAGTTTAAAAAAAAAAAAAAATAAAATCTGCGTTTGAAATGGTTTGGGTTTTGTTTTTTTGTTTACAGATCCCAAAGAAACAGATAAAACAGAGTTAAAAAAAAATAAAATAAAATCTGCACTTGAAATGGTTTGGGTTTTGTTTTTTTGTTTTTCTCTTGGGGAAAAAAAAGATCCTTCCCCGTGGCGGGGCAGGATACGGGAGGCAGGGATTTTTCTGTCGAGGGAGCAGGAGCTGCCGGAGTTTGTCATCAAGAATAATAATAATAAGCACCACCAAATGATGACTGGCAAAGTGTCGTTGAGGGGGTAATGAGGGTATAATCCAAGTGCAGTGGAGGAAGGAGGAGAAGGGAGAGCAGGCAGTATCCCAGCTTTAATGAACGGTGACGCTGCCGGCAGGAGGGGACGGGCCCCATCTCTGCGATTTCCTTCCTGGGAAATCGTGCTGGAGAGAGAGAGAGAGACCCACCTGCCTCGAGCAGGGGGTTTGTTTTCACCATTAAAACTCGGGGATAAAACTCTGCTGCTGAATTGCTGTCATTGTTTTAATTCTCCCTGGCTCACCACCTCCTCTCTCTCCCCCCCCTCTCCCTCCTCCTGCTTTTCTCCTTTATTTCAGTCTCCCTCTTTTCTCCTCTCCTCCATCTTTGCTTCGCTCTGTCAATCTCTTCCTCTTTTCCAAAGCCTCCCATTCCTTCCTCCCCTCTCCTTTCTCCTTTATTCCCTTTAAAATCATCGCTGCTTCTCTCTCCCGAGCCTTCCTCCTCCTCCTCTCTCGGCATCCTCTCCCTCACCAGGCTTTGCAGCCTCTCCCCACTTCTCCAGCTGATTTATTGGCTCTCTTGGAGAAAACCAGGGCTGATTTCGGCTCCTCCGAGATGCTGCCTGCAGCTGGGAGGGTGGGGGGGGGAGAAGGTACCAAAAGGGCACCGGGTTTGTTTTAAGCATCGGGGTCAAGTGGAGCAGTTTGGGCTGGGTAACCTCTCCTGCGGGGGCTGTGTGTTTGCTTTTATGGTCTTTTTTGGCTTTCAGCATCCTCTCTCTGCCTTTTTCTGTTTGCCCTCCAGAAGTGAGCAAGGTGCTCTCCCAGGCTTGGCTCCTTGGCACTTAATAAGCCATAGTTAGCAGTAAAAGCAGCACGTGGAGGGATGTGCGGGGTTTGGGAGCCCCGAGGTGGGGGATTTAGGATGTTTATGAGCTCCGGGTTTTGCCTCTGCCACTGCCTGCTGCCGGAGATTTAGCAAATCCTTTTAATCTCTCTCCTTCCTCAGTTTCTCCAGCCCGGTTAAGTGAGGATAATGAGCCATAACTAACTTGCAAGCTGTCGAGGGAACGGTTTAATTAGCGGCTGATCTTGCCTAGGTGCTGTGGGGCTTGGGTTCAGCGTCACGAGAAGGCTCCGAGGGGTTCAGGACCTGCCAGATATTTGACTGCCTAAATGCTTCTCGTGATCCAAACCCCAGCTCCTAGGGCAGCCCCCAGTGCCATCTCCCGGGGAGGTGACATCCCAAGTCCCCTGGTTGGCTTTGACCCATGGCAGGGGATGAGACCTGGGCTCTGCTTCCCTTTGCCGTGTTTTTTCCAGCTCCTTCCCCTTCTGCCTGCGCGGGGGTTAATTGCCTCCTGCATCTGCCAGCCGCAGGGCTTCCCAGCCAGCACCGCTCTTCCAGGAATAGAGGCTCTCGGCTGGCAGCTCTCTTTCATAAATCCAAAAAAAAAAAAAAGAAAGAAAGGAAAAAAAAGAGAGAGAAAGAAGGGAGGAAATCTATCCGGCTTACGTTGGCCGATCGGATGCAGTGATTTGGTTTGGAGTAGGCAGAAGGTGAAGGAAAAGCGGTGGAGGAAGAGGTAGAGAGATGCTCCTCGGTCACAGGGTCAACTCTGGACCTTCTCGTGGTCCCTTCCATCCTTCCCCCATCATGATGCTCCTTGGCTTCCTTTGGATGCTCTCTAGACCTTGGCTCCTTTCTGTCACAGGGTGGAAAAACCACTTGTGCTCGGCACTTAGGAGATCAGATCTGACTTTTCTTGGGGCTGCCTCGCCTTTCCAGAGGATTAGCTGACACCGCAGTGTACCACGTCCTTCTGTCTTGGTCTTAGTCCCATCACAAACGCAATTATACTTCTTTTTTTCTTTTTTTTATTTTTTTTTTATTTTCCAGATGAGCCCATGCTGACTAGTCCTCACAGTCCCGTTCTCTTTTCCCTTGCCAAAAACACAGGGGAATGGTATTTCACATAAAAGCCTTTGAAGAAGCAAAAGCAGCTCTTGAAATCTCACCCCAGAGTGGCCTTTCCCCCCCCCCTCCTTGAGCAAGCAAAGGGCATCGTGTGACCCGTCCACTCAATCCTGTAAATCGTTTTTACGGACTTGTAAAATATCGGTGAGAAATACTTCATCCCTTTAAAGAGAAAAATAAACACTTTCTCTCATCATTATACGGTTTCCAGGAAGAAAAGCACAGTTGATATTGACAAAGCTTAAAAACAAGGGGAGGAGGGAGAGGGGGGGGGAAAGAAAAAAAGAAAAACCCAAACCCAAGATGCTGAACTTCTCGCAAAAACAACCCGCCTTTGATATTTGCAAATGTGTAATTTGCTCCTTGTCGGCTTTGGTGTGAAGTCGTCGTCAGCGGGGCCGGGCTCCCGCCGTGAAACTCCCCTCCCCGAACCACGCGTCGGCTGAAAAATCTGGTGGGAGCTGTTGGATGGCTCGGTGGTCATCGGGTCTCTTGAAACGATGCATTGCACCCTAAAAAATTGTGTAAAGCTCACTTGAAGGGTGCTGGAAGGGACCTTGCCCTTCCAACCCAACCCGTTCCATGGTTGGGGTTGGCCATTGCTCTTCGTCGGCCGTGGTGGGCGCTTTGAAGGTGAACCTGGACCAAGGTCTGTCTGGCTTGGAAAGGGCTGTAGGTAACTGAGCCCAAGTGTCCAAGGTGAGGTCCTTGCCTTGGGTTTTGAGCTCACCTGGGGTTTTGCATAACATGGCTGCAAGTAGTAGTGTTTTATCACTCCAAAATTCCCTTCCCATCAGCTGGGGGTGATTTCAAGACATGAACTCGACTTCTCTTGTGACCTGTGGTTGACTGTGGGCTCCGTTGTGTTTCAGAGTACTCCGAGAGCTGTAGAAACGCGAGGCCTTGTCTTCTGCCATTGAAATATTTTCATTCTTTTCCCCCTTCCTGGGTTTATTGCCTTTGAGTTGTGCTGGCGCCTTTGAAGTAGGGATGAATTTTCGCCACAGAGTTTCGTCTCGGGGTGTCGATCCAGGCTCAAAGGAGGGAAGCCTTCGCTACATTTTCTGTTTCCGTTCAGCCTGTTACAGAGTCGGACCCAAGCTGTGAAATTCAGATGTAAATTCCTCCTAAGCCTGGGCACGGTTTGATCCCCCGGCTTTTAAGCACCAACACCCGGGAAGGGAAACGCGGGGATGTTTTCCGTAGGGATAGGAGTGACCATTGATTGCGGTCCCTCAGCATCCAGAAAGCAAGCTGGGGGTGGGATGGGTGGGAAGTCGCAGTCGGCCCCTCTCCCCCATCCCAAAGCTAGGCTTAAAAAGGCTGTTTTTAGATTTTTTCTCTGCTTTTGAGGCCATTTCTACCACCTCCGAAATGAGTCAGTGATGTAAAGAAATGCGAGGTGAGGTTGAAAATGATGGGAGCCAACTGGTGGAAGGGGGAAAAGCCCATAGGATGCTCTGAAAGCACCTGAAAGGAGAGAATTGGTCCCCAATCTGCTGTTTTTGGGCTCAGCCCCCGTGGGCGAGCGGGATTTCCACGTGGCCTCGCCGGCAGAGCCGCCCTCGGCCGGTGGCTAATTGGCCATAGTCACAGCTCCTGGCTGGCTCCATTTATATCCCAGAACAGGGATTACTGGGAGCCGACCGACTTCAAGGGGGGGGAGAAGGGGGAGAGCAGCAGCAAATGAGCCGTGCAGATGTTGGGAAGTGAATTAGCCTTTTAAGAGCGTTTTCCATGGCCGAGGTAAGAGGGAGCGCGATGCTGACAGCATCCCTCCAGCAATCCCTCATATTTACCCAGGGATTGAGATGAGTTTGTTCTCTTCCAGCGGATCGAAGGCTCCGGAGCCTCCTTAGGGTGCCTGTGCAGGGCTTAATAATAAAGGATGAGTCAGGTCTTCAATATTTTACGTGAAGGTACCGGGCTTAAATAATAAATGATGTAAAATTAATCAAGGTGTATCGGAAGGGAGATGGGGACGTTCCGACGCTGGGAGCAGCTAGGTGACTGTCAACGCGCCACAGAAATTAAGTTCTTCCTAAAATTTGCAGCTGGACAGGAGTCTCTGGACGTTGGTTCTCTTCCTTTAAGCGGTGTCATTTGTTCTGAGACTCAGTGTTAAGTGATCTGCTGCTTCCCACGGCCGAGAAGGGGGGACTTCTCTTGGAGAAGTCGTGGTGTTTCACAGTCCCAGCCCGGTCTGGTGTGTGGGAAAGCTGAGCAAAGATAGAACTAAAGATGTAACGGGGTTGACCATCTTGAGTGGTGCTGCATAGGAGCAAATTCAAGCCTGGTTCTGGAAACAGGGGAGCTGTTGCACGGAGGTGCCTTTTTATGACCCCCTTTTTCATCGCTTTCCCGCCCTTCAATGCTGCCGTGTCTTCTGCTGGTCCCTTGTGTTGCCTTCAGGTCATACCATGGGGAAGGTAGCACTTCTCCCTCTGCGTTGGGTACTCTTGTGGAGCAGACAAGCTCAGGCACAGAAGAACCTGGGCTTATTTCCCTTCAGACAGTTCAGAACAGCCTTGTGGGCTTAGATGTTCATCATCCTTTGACTTTCAGTGGGCTTTGGGTGGCCGGCTCTCGGGTTCCTCTGCAGATCTTGGCTTTAAGCCTCCCAGCTTCTCTCTCTCCGACGAGGGCTCCGTTTAACCTTTCCTCTTGTCTGAAGAAAGCACATCACATAAAGCCCACGCGCGCAGATGGAAAATTGAAGAGGATCTTTGCCCTTTTCCTTCTTGGAACGTAACGACTCAGGGATCCCCCATAAAGGCTGGATTTCCCTTACGAAGCACTTGGTGGCAAAAGGCGTGGAAGGTAATTGGAAAAGTAGCCAGGTTTGAGATTAAAGTTGTTCCATCAGCTGAGACGTTTGTCGGAAGCTTCCCCTCCGGGCTGATTTCCATAATGCTCCTCACCATTTCGGGGAGGAGTGTTGGGAATCCCATCATGCAAATAACCCCCGAGCCTGTATAATCTGAATGCCTTCACCTGATCCGAGAGGAGCTGGGG
>NW_015090837.1:969371-991084 GCF_001431845.1 Calidris pugnax
GGGGGGGGGGGGAAGAGATTTGCCACATGTTTTACCCAGCTCAGCGACGTCTCCTCTGCTGACGGAATTGCTAACAATATTCCGACCTGGTGGAGCACGACATTGAAACGTAGAGAAACAGGACCCGCAGCCACGTTCTGCAATTCAATCTCGTCTTTATTGCGGCGCTGGAGGTGTGCTGCGTATTAGAGAGTGGTTGTGGGGTTTGGGTTTGTTGGTTTTTTCCCCCCGACTAACCTTGGTGAGGTCTCATTACCAGTTCCCCAGCTCTGCTGGGAGTTGGTTCTGCATTGGGTCCTTGTCCCATCGATGGGAAGAGGGACCGGATGATGCGGTGACTCAAGGTGGGTCCCCATAAAGCTCGTCCTGGCTTGAATTCCCATCGATGGCCAAGGGCAGGGGTGATGGGAGAGGACGGGCTCTCGGCTCCTCTGGATTTTGGGGATGCTGCTGCAAAGGGATGGTGCCATTGGGACCATCTATGGGACCAGATGAGATCCACCCGAGGGCACTGAGGGAGCTGGCAGAAGCGCTTGGGTTGATGTAGTGCTGGGAGGTCTGGTTTAGTGATGATGCTCCTTGTTTGTTGTGTGGGTGTCTATTTTTGTCAGTGAGGTTGACGGTTGGACAAGATGATCTTTAAGGTCCCTTCCAACCTAGAAGATTCTGTGCCACATCCCCTTCAGTGCCCCAGTGCAGATTTCCCCCCCTGCTGAGGATCTGTGCTCTAATCCTTTTTTTTTCCCCCCACTTTTATCTTCTGGAGAAGAACAATATATCTCTTACCCGCTCGGTAGTTCCCTTTCTGTTCCTCGATTGAATTATACAGAGGGTGCACTCGAGTGATTTTTAAATCTAAATGAAAATGTAAAGAACCCTTTGCCGGAGCGCCGAGTCCTACAACGAGGCAAATTGTTTAACTTCTTCGCACCCCCATCTGGCCCTAATTGATTCTTGTAACCCAACTGTGATTTCTAACATGTTCTAGGCAGAGAAATCTACCGGCACTAATTTAACACGGTGAGCGCGGGTGCGGCGTTTAACGCCACGATGAGATCAATGTCCCTCCCGAGGGACGTGGCAGAGCCACAGCTCTGGGGCACCAAGTGTTGGTGGAGCAGGCTTTTCCCAAAAACTTTGTTTCTGAGGATGGGGAAATATGTTTTTTTGGTTTTTTTTGGTTTTTTTGTTTTAATCCTCCTCTTTTCCCCCGGTGCATACCTGCAGCTCTTTCTTTACCCCCATAGAAAATCCCCCCGGGAGGAGGCTGCTCTTTCGGGAGCAAAGATTAAAAGCATTTTAGATGAGCCCGTGTTTGCCACAGCCCTGCTTGTGGACCCGGGGATGTTTTGGCATTTGGATGCGGCGCGTGGCTCGGGCAGGGGCTGAATCCTGTTTCTCCGCCGCGGCTTCCCTGAGCCTCAGCCCCGCTGTGCACAGCAGGGATCCAGGGGCTGTCGTCCAAGGATGCTTTCACTCAGCATTACAACTTGTATCCTCTTGAGCCGTGCTGAGAATAGAAGGGTGGCTTTTCTTTTTCCTTTCCTTTTTAAAAAAAAAAAAAAATCCACAACCTTATGCGAAAAAATATTGGGTTTCTTGCATAATCTTTGGCTTCTTAGGGAGAGTGTGGACCTCTGGACCTCGTCCAGCTCTTGGGTCACGCTCTGCTGGGAAGAGGAGGCCCCAGAGTGAATTCAGCCAGGTCTTTGGAGCCATGGAGGAGCTGGCCCTGATTTCTCTGGTGCTATGGCTTTGTGGAAGTGTTAAAGTTGATCTCCTTGCTCTGGGCTTTGGATGTCGGTGATTTGGAAGGCATTTAGCCTGATCTTTTAAGCAAGAGGAGTACGGGCTGTGTCGGTGGGAGTATGGCCACAAGAAGGAGCTTTAAGTAGTAGGAGAAGCCCTGGTTGGAAGGGGATCTTCGTGGAGGAGAGGTGGGTGTCCCCTCTGTCTCCACACAAGTGTCTCCACACGAGTGTCTCCACACAAGTGTCTCCACACTCCCCCACGTCAAGCTTGGCATCAGTGCCAGGGCACTGCCTCTGCCATCTTGATCCCTCATTGCTGTGTCTTCCCCTTCCCACCTCCTCTCCTCCAGGAGGCCTTTCTAGCTGCTGGCGTTGGGCTAAAACCCCACAATATTTTAGGGCTGCATCGTGCGGTGTGACTGGGAGGTGACAGCCCGCTTGACGGCAGGGACTGGCAGGAAGCTGGGCTCCCAAATAGACTCATAAAATCATAGAGTTGTCTAGGTTGGAAGGGACCTTTGAGATCATGGAGTCCAACCATCAACCTAACTCTGCCAAAATCACCGCTAAACCAAAATTAGAGCTGACGTCCCCCGCCGACACCATGCCGTGTGTGTTGGCTGCTCCTTAGCCATGCTGGGAGGAACAAACACCATGGCCCGTCTTGGCCGGTGCGTTTGAGTTGTCCACCCCTTGCTTCCTCTTCCATGTTGCTACACTTGTGTCTCAGGATGCCATAGGACCAATCTTTGGCAACGTGATGGGTGGAGGCTCCTTTTTGACCACAGTCAACCAGTTGGGTTGACACCAGGAAGCCAGCATTGGCCGTGGCAGCACTTGGCTGGTCCAGGCAAAGCTTGGGCTCCCCTTCCCAAGGCCTGGGGACACAATCACATAATGGTCAGGGGTTGGAAGGGACCTTTGGAGACCATCTAGTCCAACCCCCCTGCATTTCTTTCGCTGTGTGTGGTGGTGGGCATGGCGTGGATGGGGGAGTAAGCTCATCCTCTCCCAAAGCAGATCTCGTAACGCCAGCTCCAAAGTTTTTTTGCTGTGGTTTCTCTTAGACCAACTACACCGAGATTGAAAAAAGTAGGAAAAAGCAGATGCCGGCATCTATGGGAGACGAGATTTACATACATAGAAGGACTGAAAAGCTGCATTTTTGTTTGTTTTTGTTCCTGTGTGTTTGCTTTCTTACTTTTCTGACTGGTTTTTTGCATTAAAAATTCAAGATATGTCTGTCTTCTGTTTTCTGGAAGGCTCAGAGGACATCTGGAGAACTTGTTAGGATTATGTTGTTTGAGACATGATTTCTTTGGAGGGCGAGGGATGGATGGCTGTTTGAAACCCCACTTTTGGGGGCGGATTTTGTTGTCACCTCCTTTTTTTAATGATTCTTTTGGAAGAAACGCCGTGAGAGAGAGAGATCCTCGTTAAACCCTGCGCCGCAAAATAATGGCTCAGAAAGCCTCCAATTTTTGGGGACTTCTAATGAGCCTCCCCGGGAGACGGAGCTCAGCATTTCTGTGTTGCGTGAGGTGATGTGAAAAAAAAGTAAAGGGCAAGTCAACTATCGAAAACATTGTTTCGGTTAGAAAAATAAGAGAAGAGGCAACCTCAAACCCCACCTTTCTGTATGCGCCGCTTGTAAGGCAGGGGGAAAAAAAAAAAGAAAAAAAGGCAGCGCCCCGCTTTTTCCATTAAGCTTCTTCTATAATGTATTAATAGAGAATTATATCCTCGCCATAGGATTATTAAAAAAGAAGAGAGATAAAAATGATAGAAATGAATCCGTACGCTATTATGCGGATGACAATAGATACACTTAAGCCTTCCAGCCCTGACCTTGGCACATGTTTCATCTCAACTCGGGGAGAGGCTGAAATTGATACACTGACACTTACCATTAATATGAAGAACCATCATCTTCCCCCGAGAGCACCAGGGGACGGGGAGGATTTTGCCGGAGCGGCGAGGGGCAGAGCAGGTCCTCTTCTTGCCTGGGTGCAAATTCTTGTGTGTGTGTGTCCCCCACTGTGTTTTTAATTTGGTTTTTTGGGTTTTTTTTTTAATTAAACTTGCTACGGAAGTTTTTGTGCGAGGCGTGCAGTGGGGTGCCCTCCTCCTCTCTCCCCACCCCTTGATTTTTCCCTGATTTCAGACCAGTTTGCAGAAGGAGAAACCTGTGCAGGAGGTGTCCCTGCCCATGGCAGGAGGGTTGGAACTAGATGATCTTTGAGGTCCCTTCCAACCCAAACCATTCTATGATCTCTGTCCCCAGTGCCCAGGCCACCCTGGTGATGCTGAAGGGACCTCTCTGGCTGCCCCGGGGTTGTAGCACATCGATGCATGGCTGATGGATGCTGGTAAAAAAGACAGCATGGGAATGAATGAGAGAAAACCTGAGATTATTTTTTTTCTTTTCTCCCCCATAAATTTAGCAATTTGAGTCTCCTCACATCTGGAGGCAGGGTGCCCCCGGGGTTGTAGGACGTCCATCGGCAGCTGATGGATGCTGGTAAAAAAGACAGTGTGGGGATGAATGAGAGAAAAGCTGAGATTTTTTTTTTTTTTTTCTCCCCCATAAATTCAGCAATTTGAGTCTCCTCACATCTGGAGGCAGCTGTGGCCTTGCCTTTTCCCCCATCCCTTGCAGAGGCCCAGCAGAGGTGGTACCCATATTCTCCATCCTCTCCCACAGCATCTCTCCCCTGGTCGTTAGGGACTCCCCCGAGCTCAGAGAGGGAAATTTGTTTTCCAGGAGCCAACTCTGGTCTCCTCAGTAGGAAAAGGGACAAATTATTGCTGTAAAATTGTGTTAGACCAGGCGCGGGTCCATCGTTGATGCTGGGAAGCACCTTCTCGACAGGGCTGGTGGCTTCCCCAGCCTCGGGTTGCCAGAAATTCCTGCCCTTAACATACAGGCCGTGTTCATCATGTGGTGGAGGAGAAAGGTTTTCCACTCTCCCTTTCCTTCCTCCTTTCCTCAGTCCAAATTTGTTTAGCCCTGGAGCTACTGTGAATCCTGAGAAGGGAGCAGGAGCTGCGGAAGGTGGTGACAGCCCCGCCGTGTTGCTGCTAATGCAGATATCACTTGATCCATGCCATCCTCCCCAATTAATAATGAAGGAGGCTTCCCTCGGAGGTAGAACCAGGGAGCAGAAAGACTTTTTTGGTAGCCAAACACTTCAGGGGGGAGCTGGATGTGAGAAGGGGATGTGCGATGGACACGGGGAACCTCTGCCTGAGGATGGGGAGGATGCAGCAAATTCGGGGACAAGAGAAAGGTTCCAACAGCCCCCTGAGCCTCTCTGCACCCCAAAAATTGTGTGTGTATAGGGGGTTGGCTGCAAAGCCTCCCTGTCCACATGCTTTTGGGCATCACTGTGGGATGCTCTGGTGCCACTGGTTGCAGGAGTGACCGCCTCAAGATCAGAGCATCCCATCTGGCCTCAAAGGGAGGGATGCAGGAGAGGGGAGAAGGTGCACAGGGGATGCAGGAGAGGGGAGAAGGTGCACGGGGGATGCAGGAGAGGGGAGAGGGTGCACGGGGGATGCAGGAGAGGGGAGAAGGTGGACAGGCGATGCAGGAGAGGGGAGAAGGTGGACAGGAGTGCTCCTCTCCAAAGACCTCAGCGTGGCGGCTCCGCTGCCTCTAAACACCACGTGTGCTGCTTTCTTCCTTTCTCTCTCGTTTTATTTATAACCCTGCTTGGCTTTTTTTTTTTTTTCTTCCCCTATTTTATTTTATTATTACGATCACTCCTGCTGAGCTGTAAAGTCGTTGAGGGGAAGAAAAAAAAAATAAAAAAGCAAAAGGGAAAAATATCAGGGCAAGTATGTCAGGCAAATTAAACCGGCTTGTTATAATCAGCTGCTGCTCCTGGATCCTCTGCTTCCCCTGGCCCTCTGTCCCTGCTCCCCGTGTACATATAGATGCTCTCCCTCCTCTCAATTTCAGTGTCAAGAACTTTATTGGCATGACAAGATCTACTGTGTCGCTGGAGTTAATGCAGTCTCGAGTGTGTATGTCTGAGAGAGGTTTTCACAGTAGTAATTGGGTTTTATACAGTGTGTCCAGTTCTATATTTGGTGGCTGAGGCGCAGCTATATCGGGAAGCCATTTCTGCCACCTCTGCTTGAATTATGCAGATGATTTATTTTTTTTTTTTCCCCCCTTTCTCGCTTTTAAAGGCAAAACAGAGGGGGTTTGTGGAGCCAGGGTGTGTAGAGCTGGGGTTTGTGCTCCTTGCCCACCCCGTTGTGTGGCTGGAGGGGGTCCATTGCCTTTGCTTCCCTCCTCCTTGAGATTTTCCTTGTGCCCCACATCTCCATCCCTCCTCCCACCCCATGGGGACCTCTCCTGGCCCCGTTGCATCCACCCTGGTGGAGAGGACACCATGACATATGGGCTGTTTGCAGAGCTAAGGAACAAACGGACCCGAGGACGGGGAGGGGGGAGACAAGGAACCTTTGCTCCAGGAGGCGATGAAAGGCGGCAAGGATTGGAAATGATTATTTTTTTTTATTTCAATTAGATTTTAATTAGCCGCCGTCTCCGAGCCGTCGGATCAGCCGCCAAATAATTGAAAAGCAACAATATTTGCATGTGGCTGCTCGGAAGAATAGCGGCGTCTGATCCGTGGCGAGGGAGGGTTTGGGGAGATAATTCCCAAGGTCAGCAGCTCCTCGCTGGTAGTTCAGCCTGGGCAAGTTTCTTGCAAATAACCCACTGTAGCCTCGCGCTAATTTTACAGTAAATTAATGCCGAGCAGGCATTTGTATGGATTTAATTAGCAGGCAACACAAACTTTTATAAACCTTTTGCAGTGGCAATTTAAACCTGATTGCAAAGTTATTAAAGGCAGCCATGGCAGGATGCTTCTAGGAGTCTGCAGGGACCCGGGCGCGGGGATTAGATGGTGGGTTGGTGCTGGTGGAGATCTCCATGGCAGGTTTGAACGGGCAGAACCCCACCAGTGGACTGGAGATGGGCAAGGGTGGCATCAGGGGGTGCCTGAAGCTGTGGATGCCCCTGGAGATGTTCAAGGCCAGGTTGGAGGGGTCTTTGAGCAACCTGGTCTAGTGGGAGGATCTTTAGCTGAAAGAGGGGTGGTTGAGGCCCCATCCCTGGAGGTGTTCAAAAGACGGGTTGATGTAGTGCTGGGAGGTCTGGTTTAGTGATGATGCTCCTTGTTTGTTGGGTGGGTGTCTATTTTTGTCAGTGAGGTTGACTGGACAAGATGATCTTTAAGGTCCCTTCCAACCTAGAAGATTCTGTGATTAGGAAGAACTTCTTTGGTGTGAGGGTGGGGAGAGCCTGGCCCAGGTTGCCCAGACAAGCTGTGGCTGCCCCATCCCTGGAGGGGTTCAAGGGCAGGTTGGAGGGGGCTTGGAGCAACCTGAGCTGGTGGGAGGATCTTGAAGTTCCCTTCCAACCCCATCCGTTCCATGATTGTAAGAGATCAGAGATACTGGCTCTCAAATCTGCCCCAAATTGCTTTCCTACCCGTTCTTCCAGGCGCTGCCACATGGTTTTACAGTAGCTACAAATAGTTGGGGAGGCAGCAGAGCCCGTAAAAGCCACCGCTCTCCTCTCAGCAACGGCGGTTTACGAGCGGGTCTGCTGTCGGTGGCAGTAAATGCGTTGCGCGGTCCCCGAAGAGAGCTGCTAGAAATCACAAGATCATGAGTTTCACAGCACACGGCTATAGCTGGTGGCACAAATAATTAAAATAAGCGGGTTAGTAGCCTCTGTTGGGGGTGTGGGTTACAGCTCCTGTAATTCAGGGTGGACACGGGTGTCAGCCCAGCCGGGGCTTCAAGCACAGGAGACGTAGCCCTGCAGTGGTTGGACCGGGCTGGATGGCCACGTTAGAGGCATTAAAAATATTTATAGAGTCTGGAAGGATGGGAGTCCTTTTTGAAATGCCTGCAGAGCGAGGCCGTTTCTTGTTTTGCAAATAATTGCATTTAAAATCGACCTACATCTGCCTACGTGTGTGGTGGGTGCGTAAGGGAAAACGCCGCTCGTGACAGAGCGGATTTAATTGCCGGCCTGCCTTTGGAAGAAAGGGGAAATGGCAGGTTTTAATTACGATGGAGGGGTTTTTTGTGTGTGTGTGTGTGTGGTGAGTCCGGGCCACCTCTGCAATCAGAGAGATCCTGTCCCTCCATCCTTCCCTCCTCGTGTTGTTGGGAGGACAATGGCAAGTCATTAACGAGCGGTAATGGGAAAAGCCGTATCTTAACGATTACGGGGCCGGGCGGGGGGGGGCACTAACCACTGGTGTACTTTTTTTTGGCCTTTTTCTCTTTGCTTAATAGCGTTCTTGCCGGAGCCAGGCACATCTAGCATCCAGCATCCAGATGCTGGGCCGTTGCCCGCGGCGCTTGGCTTTTGGGGAGCGGCGTGATGGAGTGCCGAGCCCTGCTCCGCTGTCTGTCGGCGCCGTGTAGATCTGGAGTGGCTCCACGGGCTTGCATTTGTCTGACATAAATGAGAGCAGAGCCTGGCCCGCTCCAGCCCCCTTTCCCCGGGAGCTGGAGGAGAGCTCCCCATCCGTGATTGATTGCCCGTATTAATTTGCTGCGTGTAAGAGGTGTCCAAGGACAAGTGTGAAACGGCTCCGGTGCGTCCCGGGGGAGTTGGGAGGAACTGATGGATTCAGGGAGAGCTGAGTGCCAGCAGAGACCTTTCCTAGGGTGGCTGGGAGACACAAATCCCTTTGGGATGGTTTTGACGTGGCTGGTTATACATGGAAGCTTGGGGAGTCCTCTTCTTGGCTCCTCTGTGCCTGTACCCACCTGAGATCCGTGGAGACACAGCCTGGTTTTCAGAGATGCTGGGCTAGCGTTTTTCCATACGGATAGAAACGATCTAGTTCTGTACAGATAGAAACTCTTGGGTGTCCAGCATCTTCAGGGTTGTGAGGTGGGCTCTGAAACTCCAAGGGACGCTGACACCCACCCCTTGGGTCCAGCACGGGTGATGGGCAGGAGAAGTCATGGACACTCACCTCCTTGGAGGAGCAATTTTTGAGGTATTGGTCAGAAAGGGCTCAGCTTTTATATGCTCTGCTTTTTGAAAAAGTGGCTGCTGTGACCCAGACCCTCCTCCTTTCTGACTCGCTGGTCCCTTCTGCAAACCCGAGCCCGGATCTGGAACGGGGCGAGGTGGGAAGAGGGGAGAGAAGGAAGGAGTGCTAAAAAAGCCAGGAGCGCCAGAGTAGAAGATGTGAGAGATATTTCCAGATGGATGTGGGTAGGAAAAGGAGAGAGAGAGAGAATGCTATTTGCAGCGTGCAATTAAAATAAATCTGCGCAGGAGAGAGGAGATGGCAGTGCTGAGTCTGTTGATGTGTCTGATGAAGCAGAGCTGATTCACCTAGAAGTTGACACAGCTGTGTTAATGTGCCTGCAAATAGCAGCTCCTGTCTGCCTGTGATTAAGCCGCGATGGAAGGGCCGGCCTGTCACCTGGGGGGGGTTATAAAAGCCCATGACTCCCCCTTTGAAGGGAGATGGTTTCTAGCTGGGTTCCTACGCGCTCACCCACTGCCAGCTAAAGGAGCAGTGGTGGGGTTGGCTCCAGCTCTGCCAGCCGAGAGCCAGGGGACCAGCCACCCCCAGCATCACAGTTGCCACCCCCAGCTTTGTTTGGTGGGATGTGGGCACGTTTGGGGGATGCAGAGATGGGGGAAGGTGGCTTTTTTGAGGGTAATCGCAGCCGTTTGCCCATTTGGGTGAGTTGCCTGAGGTTGGTTGCACGGAGCAGCATCGCCAGCGCTGCCACCAGGGTTTGGGGAGGGAAGGAGGGGAATGAAAAGGCTCTGCTGAGGTGGGGAGGATGGAAGATTTACGTTCCCCCCCCATCAGGCTCTAAAAATACCCCTCGTTAATCAAGCTCCTGCCGCTCGCCATTGTGCTCTTCCTCCTCCCTTGCTGCTGGTGCTCATCAGTCCCCGGGGGTATAAATAGCAGCTCCTGATGGAGCTGCTGGCTGGTGTTTTCATGTCCCCGTGGCCACGGTGGTGCCAAGCTGTGGTGGCACGGATGTTGGGGTGGCACACAGCCCCGGGGACCAGCTCGGACCCCCCTGGGAGGGTAGGGGGTACTGGGGCACCCACTGGTGTAGCGATGAGTGGAAGGAATGCAGGGGTGGGAGGAGATGCAGCTGGATGCACATACAGGGAGCAGGGCTGGAATGATGCTTCTTGAAGTTTTTCTGCTGCCTGAGGTAGAAATTGCCATCTAAGCTGTTGGATATCAGTTCCCATCTCACAGAATAGTTTGGGGTTGGAAGACCCCTTAAAGATCATCTAGTGCCACCCCCCTGCCATGGGAAGGGACATGGGGAGGTGTCCTTCAGGCTTGGGGACTTCACCCCCCGGATAGAACTCCAGGAGCAGCAGGAGAGGAAGAAAACAGATCTGCAGACCAGATTCTCTCCCTTCTGAGCAGGGCAGGGCCAAGCAGAGCTCCCAGCAAACCCCCAAGTACCATCTCCAGGACCCGAAGGCGAAAGAGGGAGATGCAATCTCGTGGGGTTGGGGTTTGGTGGTTTTTTCCCCAATATGTCAGAAGTTGTTACAGAAAAGAGGCCGATCAATTGCTCTCCGTGTCCACTGCGAGACGGAGCAGGGAGGAATCGGATTAATTTGCAGCAGGGGAGATCAAGGTTAGATATTTGGGGAAAGGCAATCTCTCTGCCGGCGAGCGTCGGGAGGAGGGAAGGGGATGGAGATCGGTGGCTCTCGCTGCTGGGGGCTGTTAGGAGCCACGTAAGCAGATGTGGTGGGGATGGGATGGGTGAAACTGGTGCTGCCTTGATGGTGGAGTCTGGGGATGGGTGGTTTGTGAAGTCTCTAAGAAGTGTCAGCTTCCCAGCACGGGGTTGTCCCTCACGGGTAGACGGGGGCGCAGCAAACGAGGCTGCGGCGATACAATGCTTATTAAGCAATTACTGGGGGAAGCAGAGCAGGGGTGTGTGTGTGTGTGTGTTTGTGTGTCTTCAAACTGGCTGCTCTTGCAGATTCCCTGCGCAAACTGTCTCGCCCAAATCCAAATGTCATCCGTCATCAGCAGCCTCTCCGAAACCTCCGAGTGGGATGGACCACGCTGGTTCGTTACAGCTGTCACCCTGCTGGTTGCCTGGGTTGGTTTGTGGTGGTGCTGGTGTTTGCAGAAAACCTCTGTTGGGCTTTTTTTTGGACGCAAACACCGGCTCCGAGGGGGCTGGGATCTGACAAAAGTTTCATCTCAAATGCCGTGTCAGCACCTGCCATGGTTTCCCAAAATCAGGCAACACCAGCACCTCTTTTCAAGCCCCTGCAGCAACCTCCGTTGCATCCTCCTGGGTCCTATCTGCGAGGCTTTGGGGGGGTAGATGGGGGCTTTGCAGAAGGGTTTGAAGGGACTGGGGTGGGTTTCTGAAGGTGAAGTCCTTCTCGTGGTAGCCGTGGCTTGGTCTTTCTTCCCTGCCTGGTGGTGGTTTGGAGCCAGATGGACAACCCAACGGTGTCCCCTCGGGTAGGTGCCCATCTTCCAGCCACCTCAGCGGCTCCTCCACTTAATCAGAAGCTTTTTTGGCCTCCCTGGGAGGGAATTTCTGGAGACCTCCCTGGGAATTGCAGAGCTGGGCACCTCCCCGTGCGTGGCCACTTGATGCAATTCTTTTCCCCCGTGGAACCACGGGAGGGTTAAAGCATATTCCCCGCTGCAATCCCAGAGGGGGATGGAATATGGAGGCAGGAAAGAGGAAACCTAATGGGAAGGTAATTAAAGGACCTGCCAGGGGAGAGATGGATGAGTGGAGCGGAGGGAGGATGCGGAGGGGCTATAGAAACACATCGATACACGCATAAGGAAGGGAGAGATGGAGGAGAAGATTAATTTATGATCGTGCCTGTCTATTCTTATTCTGAGTGAGAGGCTCGGAGCACATCTGGAAAGCCTCCAAACCTACCCCGGAGCCATAAGGTTAATCCAAGGCCAGTGGCTCCGCCGGGATCCCTTGGGCTTGGAGCTGGATTAGGCTGAAATCTAAGGTGGGCAGATAGGGGAGGGAGAGATAAGAGTGGGGTTAGAGGGCTTCGTGGCTGGGATTAGCCAACGATGATAGGGGCTGGCACCAGCTCGGGGTCATCAGAGCAGCGTTATCTTCCAGGCTGGAGGGGAGGAGGCAGCGCCTTGTTATGTTTGTGTGGGTGGTTGGGGTGGGATTTTAGTTGGTTGTGGTTTCTGCTGCTTTCTGGGTTGGCTGGATTTGGTCTGAGATACCTTTCTGCTCCAGAGGTGCTTCAGCGGTTGGTGGCAAGTAGGGTTTTGGCCAAGAAAGACATTGAGGTGCTGGAGCGTGTCCAGAGAAGGGCAATGGAGCTGGTGAGGGGTCTGGAGCACAAGTCTCCTGAGGAGAGGCTGAGGGAGCTGGGGGTGTTCAACCTGGAGAAGAGGATGCTCAGGGGTGACCTTATTTGAGGTCAATGTGAGAGGAGGGTGTAGCAAGGTGGGGGGGTTGGTCTCTTTTCCCAAGGAACAGGCGATGGGAGAAGAGGAAGTGGCCTCAAGTTGTGCCAGCGAGGGGTTAGGATGGATATCAGGAAAAATTTCTACATTGAAAGGGTTATTAAGCCTTGGAACGGGCTGCCCAGGGAAGTGGTGGAGTCACCATCCCTGGAGGTATTCAAAAGCCGGGCAGAGGTGGTGCTTGAGGGACATGATTTAGTGGTGGTTTTGTCAGTGTTAAGTTGATGACTGGACTCAATGATCTTAAGGACCCCTTCCCACCTAGATCATTCTATGATTCTGTGATTTCGGAAACCTCTGCTGCCCAGGAGCTGCTGCCCTCCTGCTTTGGATCTGTTCTAATAAAGGCCTTGGTTGACTCTCAGGAGCTGGGGAGCATTGAAGGACCTTGTTGTGTGCAGATCCTTGGTCTAAGACCGAAAGGAAGAGGTTATTTTGCTGGTTGCCATAGCTCAGGGGAACGAACTGCAGGTGATGCCCAGCAGCCATAGGGCTCCCGGCGTCGCTGTCTCACAAACCTGTGTCACGGAATGGCCTTTTCTCCTTGTGTGGAGGTTCAACAAGTGGTTCACGGGCAACTGTGTGACTTGCTGTAGCATTTCTGCTGCCTTCAGAGGAGGTGTGTGCTCCATGAGGGCGTTGAGCAGCTCGGGCCAGCTGAAGGGCTCCTTCACGAGGAGGAGCGATGCTCCTTGAGAAACCACAGTCGTTCGATGTTGGTCCTTCTTGGACCGACCTTCTTGGAGGGTTGGACCTTCTTGGAAACCTCCTGAGTGTTTTCCTTCCCACTCCAGCTCCTCGGGCTGGATGAGCTGAGCAGGATTTCCCTTTCCAATGAGCCAGAGGGGGCAAAAAAGACCCTTTTCCCAACCCCAAGCAATGTTTCTCTGCCCGAGGCATGACCCAAGGACGAGGGCCCATCGCCCCGTGTTTATTCCCCGCTTTAATAATGGGCTGATTAAGTTGCATTTTTATTTGGTTTCAGCAGCAATCAGGTTGAGAGCGGTAATACCCCGCTCACCCCTCGTAATTACCATTAATTTCTCCGTGCGAGGCAGGGCCGGGGAGCGCGGGTGAATCGGATCGCGGCGTTTTGCATATTGATGAGTCAAGGCAATGCCGGCTCCTTGGCCGGGGGCCGAGACAAGGAGAGATGGGGAGGGAGAAAGGGGGAAAATCCACCTTAAATCCCAGACAAAGGCGAGCCCCGGCAAAGTGTCGGAGTCAGCACAACAGCCTGCGCGAGCCTAATTACCATAACGATGTGAAAGAGCCCAATCAGCAATCTGGGGCTAATCTTTCATGTATTACAGGTCTCTCTTTCGGCGCGCTCGGCGGCTAAATGCATTTTTAATGAAGATATTCCTAGACTCGCAGATAATTTCCCGCTCTTTACAAGGAGGGGATCAGAGCTCATTAAGCGGGTCGTTCTCCTTTTTATATATATATATGTATCCGTGTGTGTGTGTGTGTGTGTGTGTGTATATCCCAGTTGTTTGAGAGGCCAACGTCGGCGCCGTTGGCGGCAGCAGAAGACATCCCCCATGGCAGGGAGGGAGGGATGCTCGTGGCAGGGGACCAGCTCTCACCAAGAAGGTTTACTTTCCACATCTCCCCTGGGTTTGGCTGCTCCGGCCGTCTCATAAAACACAATAAAAAGATGGCAAGAGTAGAGGGGATGAGGGGTGGGTGGCTGGGAGGAGGAGGAGGATGGGTTGCGGCGAGGCCGAAGGCCGAGTGCAGTTATTGCCTCCTCAGCTATGGCCGCGGAGGGACCGTAATCGTGTTATTGCTCCGGCGGTGATTTCTCCTGCCGCTTCCTAAAGGGGCTGTCAGATGAAAATCTGGTTGGAAAATTAAAGGGGGGGGGAGCTGAGGACGAGTTATTTGGGGCCGTTCTCCTCCCGTTCCCCATGGCTCTTGTCTCAGTGGAGGCTTTTGGAGGTGGGGGGGGGGGGTTAGAGGAAAATGGGGAGATTGCCTTTAAAGCCTCAGACAGCTGGCTCCTGACAGGAGGAGGACGCGGAGGGTGTGTTTCCAATTATCTCTGTAGATGGGGCCAAATCCCCAGAGAGAGGGGGGGGATGAGGAACCGCAAGTCAAAATTGAGGCCGAGGAATTGCCAGAGAGAAACGAGGAGGGGGAGAAGAAGGAGGAGGAGGAGGAAGGGGAAGCGATGATGGGTCGGTCTCGTCCCCGACGCCGCAGGGGGGAGAAGGAGGAGGAGGAGGAGGAGGGAGAAGTGATGATGGGTCGGTCTCGTCCCCGACGCCGCTGTCCCCCAGCGAGGGAAACGTCACGGTGCTCAATTATAACCTGCCCGAAGGGAAGAGGCTTTGAACTGGAGGGAAGAAGAGCTCGCTGGGTTGCCTGTGAGCAGGGGGGAGTGTGTGAAGTGTGTGTCTGACGCCGTGGCAAGGCCGGGTTTTTCTCCTGGGCCATGTCTTTGAGCCTCGGCGGTGGCGCTGGGGGAGCTGGGGGGCTCCTTCCCTCTCGGGATTTGCCTCGTAAACCTCGAGATGGAGAGGCCTCTGGGGCATAAAGCTCTTTGAACGCGGTGTGGAGATGGGCAGGAGCCGTGGTGTGTCAGGTCTGATCCCTCACTTGTGGGTATGAGCCTTGCAGGACCTCCCTGAGCCTTTCTAGACTCCACTCTTGGGTCTGGAGGGTCCCTTTGGGTGGCCCCTGCTCCTCCGGGGCCTCCTTCCAACTTGCAGGGAAGTTTGGTTTCTGCTTGGACTCATTTCCAGCCCCGTTCCTTATTGGTATCGGGGCTGCAACCCAAAACCAGTACCAAGCTTGTGGAGATCAGGGGATACGAGGGGCAAAAGGCTTCTATTCAAGGCAGGAGCAGAGGTTGATGGAGAAAATGGTGGTGGTGAGGATGGTGAGAGAGCAGTTGAATGTCCTGGGGGAATTGCTTCCTTCCTCAGCCTGTCCCAAGGAGACACTGGAGATGGCAGGCAGCAAGGGGTTAAAGAGGGAGAGGAGGATGGCAGAAGTTTGCAGGGATGATAAACACCACCCAGGAGGATTTTCTCTCCATTGATCGGTGATTAGAGCAGCCCAAGCTTTTACAATCAATCAGGTGGGAAATCACATCATTGGGAGGTTCAGAGGTCAGAGAACTTGGGGAAGGGAGAGGGGGGAAGAGCTACTGGAGCCTCTCAGAGGGTTTGGAAAGGTGAGGAGGAGCCGTGGGCAGATGCACATCTCGGGCACAGTAATGTTTTTCTTGTGTGTGTTCACTTTGAGGGTCCTCAAGCAGATGGTTAAGGGGCTTTAGCTTCTTGGGTTGGGAAGGTTGAGGCTTTCCTGACCTGTGGGTTGAGTATGTCTGGGTTTTTTTTGGTACTGTGGGCAATTTTTTGGCCTTTCCTTGGGTGCTGCCGTGGGAGTGGACAGTAAAACCCTTGATGGGCTGAGGGTTGTGCTGGGAACAAGCACGTGGAACCATCATCCCAATTTGCTAATTGGAGCTCTCCAGCCCCAGAGTCCTCCCTCCTAGTTATCTTTCTGCATTTGCCCCTCTACTTGGAGATGCTTCTCGAGATGAAGCCATCCAAGCAGGGGAGTTTCACCCAGGCTGGGCTAAAAATACCTCGTGGAGCTGGTGGTTGCGACGCTGCGCGTTGGTGCTCGTTGGGGGGATGGATAGATTACGTGTGCGCTTCGCTGTAAATAACTAGCAACTGTAGCCAGGTAGGTATTATGGATTAATTCAGTAATTGGTCCATCTGGAGCGTCTGCTTACGATATCAATTTATCTACGGGGCCTGCTAATATCCTGAAAGGAGCTTTAGGAAGATGCACGTGGAAGGGGAAGGTCGGGAGAGGAGCCGTCGGGTAGGATGGTAAAGGGTTACTCGCCAGCAGATCGATGACGTGTGATCTGGCCTTGCAGTGGGGAGGAAAAAGGAAAAAAAAAAAAAAAAAAAAGAAAAATAACAAAGGTAAGACGGATTAAATAGAAGACAAAGGCAGAGCGTGTGGTTCCAGCCTCCCCCGTCCCCCACCTCTCATTTTCTGCCTGTTATTCTGGCGCTGGCGCCGGCCCCATGGCTTCTCAGCGGGGTGCTTTTAAAATATGTTATGATTCTGTTGCCTTCTGTGTTTGGAGACCCATAGCAGGCACTGACCTTTCAAGTCTCTCCGTGATTAAAGCTCTTATTAATTTCCTGTGGGGCTTGCAGACACTCCGAGGCAGTAAAGTGTTGGGAGTTCATTAACATGTGGGGCTTTAATTAGTCGGCAAGAAATCCCTCTCTGTCCTGATTTGACCAAGGAAAAAAAAGAGGGACGGGGGGTAAAAAAAAAATAAATAGAGAAGAGAGAAAATGTTGTTGTTGAAGTAAAAATAGTGGCAGCAAACCTCTTCACAGTAGGAATAGATTTCAAGGCTCACGATGTATTTATCAGGCACTTTAGAGCCCTGCACGTGTTCCCATGTGAATGATCAGCCCTTTGGAGATGCTCCTGGGGAGAAACCGGTGTGATGGGACTTCACCCTTCCCGCCTTTTTTCACACTCCACGACCCCCTTGGGCCAGGTTTTAGATGGAGAAGGCAACAAGCTTGTGCCACGGCAGGAGATGTGCCGGCCAGGGGAGCCCACCCATCAACACGCGGCCCTTTTATTTATTTAAAACCTGGGGTTGGAATAATATATGTTTGATTGCCCGGTTGATCTATTTGTGACAAGTGTTAAAACACATGTGCATTGATTTTTTTCCTTCGAGGAGCGTATTTCTAAGGGTAATTTAATCGTGGCGTCGAGCATCGCTCTTGCCGGCCGGGGAGATGGAGGGGGGGGGATTAGATGAAGAAGAGAGAGAGAAGCTAATGGCGTTTTCGCGATGCGATTGCTTAGGTCAGTGAAAAGCTGTCACAGTTTAATGCACCCGCTCGTTGGGGATGTTATCATACACTGGATTAAGCCGTTCCCAAACATGAAAACAAGAGCAGCTCGTTAGCGAGGGGAGGCGGTTGCAAAGTGATGGTCGCAGGGAGCTCACGTTGTCTTCTCCTGCTGCCATGGGCTTGGTGAGACCCTAGGGATGGTCTTGTCTTCTGGGACCAACTGCTCTGCATCTCCCCCTTTGCCTGGAGGAACCGGTCCGTGGTGTTTGCACAGAGATCCTGGATCCAAAATGACAGGCTGAGAGAGTCGAGGGGGGTCAGGCTGGAGAAGAGAAGGCTCCAGGGAGACCTCGGAGCCCCTTCCAGTCCCTCAAGGGGCTCCAGGAGAGATGGGGAGGGACTCTGGATCAGGGAGGGGAGCCCTAGGAGGAGAGGGAAGGGTTTGACACTGAAACAGGGGAGATGGAGATGAGGTACCATCCTTGGAGGGGTTCAAGGGTAGGTTGGAGGGGGCTTGGAGTGACCTGGTGTGGTGGGAGGTGTCCCTGCCCAGGGCAGGGGGCAGAACAAGATGATCTTGAAGGCCCTTCCAACCCAAACCCTTCTGTGATTCTGTAATACTATGAAATGGTCATTAGGTGACAGCAAGGCTGGGGTAAATCTGTGCACATCTCTTGGCTCCAGGCTGAGACCCGACGTGCTGACGTGTCTTGCTGTCATGACCGACGTTGTGCTCCTTGGGTATGTTCCCCATCTGCCAAGGAGAGCAAATCCAATATTCCCAGAGCCCTAGCAAGTTTGCATTTTGACTCTTTCTGAGGAAAACCAGATTTTTCTCCCGGGCCAGGCTGGGGTCTCAGAGTCAAGCTGGGGCTCTTCCAGACGAAACGTTGTCCTCGTCCATACCCAGACAATCTCCGTGTCCCTCATGGGGTTCCAGGGCTGATTCTGGGGGTGACAAGTGAAAGCAGAAAGTGTGACAAACCTGTCTGTGTCCCCCAAAATCAGCAGATCCAGCTCCAAGTACATATGGGGAATAGGATGGAAAGGCTGTGTCATCTTCCTGTTGCCGCTTTTCGTAGCCGGGTTGTATTTTATCCTCCCATGTAAGCTCCTCTCTACCGTATGTAATATTTAGTCCTTCATCCAGTCTGGTTTGAAATGTGGAAAACAATGGAGCATCCCCTCCTTCCTCCCGGGAGACGGTTGCACAGCTCTGTAGATCTTGACATCGAGAAGTTTTTTCCGTATTTCTACTTGACCTAAATTCTCTCTCTCTCTCTCTCTCTCTCAAATAGCCATAGTTTTAGCCCTCTGGCACTTATACCTCTTCTTTGGAGTTTTCGCACTTTGAAATACTTATGGGTTGCAATAATACCCTACTTTTATATGTGTCTTAACCAGGCTATAAATCCTGCTAGTTGACAAGGTTATTGTTATCTGCCTTCTGCTGTGACCCACTGTTAAAATCCATGACATAAATTACACAGAACGTATCATACGAGCCATTTTTCCTCGTATGAAGCCTGATAAATATTAATGGCCTGTTCCTGTAGCTTCGTACCGCCGTCGCGTTGGGAGTCAATGAGGTTGATCCGCCGCACGATAATTGCTGGTGGACACGGACCCCAGGCAGCCGCCAAATTAATGCTCTCCCCAAGCGTGATGAACTTCTGGAGGCTCTGAATTGGGTCTCGGGGGTGGGTTTCGTTTGGCCTCTTGCTGCGTTGAACTCTTGTATCGTAGAGGGGGAGACCCAGGTTGGATGAGGCAAGAGTCACAGCATCATATGGGGTTGGGAGGGACCTCTGGAGATCATCTAGAGGACCAGCTGGAACAGGTGCAGTGGAGGGCCATGAAGATGATCAGAGGGATGGAGCACCTCTCCTGTGGAGACAGGCTGAGGGAGCTGGGGTTGTTCAGCCTGGAGAAGAGGAGGCTCCGGGGAGACCTAATAGTGGCCTTTCAATACCTGAAGGGTGCCTATAGAAGAGCTGGAGAAGGACTCTTTGCCAGGAGGTGTAATGATAGGACAAGGGGAAACGGTTTTAAATTGGAAGAAAAAAGATTCAGATTAGATCTCAGGAAGAAATTTTTGACTCTGAGGGTGGTGAGACACTGGAACAGGTTGCCCAGGGAAGTTGTGGATGCCCCATCCCTGGAAGTGTTCAAGGCCAGGCTGGATGTGGCCTTGAGCAACCTGCTCTAGTGGGAGGTGTCCCTGCCCATGGCAGGGGGGTTGGAACTCGATGATCCTTGAGGTCCCTTCCAACCCTAACCATTCTGTGATTCTATGATCTAGTCCCCTGCCAAAGCAGGTCCACCCAGAGCAGGTCCCACAGGAATGTGTCCAGGTGGGGTTTGAATGTTTCCAGAGAAGGAGACTCCACCACCTCCCTGGGCAGCCTCTGCCAGGGCTCTGCCACCCTCACAGCAAAGAAGTTCCTCCTCACGTTTAGGTGGAACTTCTTACCTTCAAGTTTGTGCCCATTTCCTCTTGTCCTGTCCCTGGGCACCACTCAAAAAAGAGCAGCCCCATCCTGTTGATACCCACCGTTGAAGTATTTAGAGGTGTTGATCAGATCCCCCCTCAGCCTTCTCTTCTCCAGTCCCTCAGCCTTACCCAGGACTCAGTCAACCAGGACTCTTTCGTGCCGTTTTGTCCTCACCGTTGTTTCGCGTCTAATATTAATTACATGGGTGCAACTTGCCATGGGGTGGCGAGACGTGGATGTCACCTCCTCCTCAGAACCCACCTCGCTGCTCTTCCCCCGTGCCCTTGGGACCCGTCGGCCCACCCCTCCCCTTATCACCCCAATCGAGATGCGCGGCGGCTCCTGCCTCCTGGAAATGGCACTTTATGCGCTGGAAATGCGAAGCCGGTTGGGGTGGCGTCGGCCCCGTCACGCTTATCAGAAATACATTATCAGGTGGGGATGAGACAGAGCCTCGTGCTCCTCTTGCTGTCCACGCCGGGTGAATAATGAATAATGAAAATTTCCCGGGACCGGAGACAAACGCACTTGACAGGCAGGGGAGCGCCCGCGCCTGCCTCTCACTCAATTTAATGTGACAAACATGGCTCCTTCAGAAATCTTTCCACTCCATTCACCATGCCGTGCCTTGTTCTGGTTTTCTCTTTTTTATTATTTATTTTTTTTTGTTTTTGCTTCTCCTGCCTACCCTCTCTCCCAGCCCCTGAGCCCCTCTCCCATGGAGAAGGACAGGGTGAGGATGAACCGAGGAGGCCACCACGAGTCCACTTTGTGGTCGGGTCACCTCAGGTAGGGTTGTTGCGTGGTTGGGGTCCTTATCTACTGGGAAGTTTGATGTTGCAGAGTTCCCCCCGCCCCGTTGTTGGCTGATAATCTTTCAGGAGAGGATGGATGGAGCATGCTGTAGAGGTTGCTCTGCTTGCATGGCTCTCAGTGTTGTGGCCACGGTGAGTTTGGTGCTGAGAAGAGGAAAGGGATCACATCTCCTGGTACATCGGTCCCACATCCGTCAGTGCTGGCCTTCCACAACCCTTACAGTGTTGCTCTCAAGACCTGTCCATGCTTCATCTTGTGCTGCAGACATCCTGGTCGTCTTGAGCCCTTGCCCTTTTCTCAGGGTGGTTGGATGCTGGGTTTTATTCCATCTCCTGCCATCTGCAGCATCTCTCTGACCTCCCCCTCCCTGGACATGACCGTAGACTTCCCCTGGGGCTGACCATCCTCTCTCTTGGCTTCGCTCGGTGCGTAACGCAGGAGGACCGAACTCCTTTCAATGGAGGAGAGGTAGCAAAAGGTCCTTCAGCAGCGTTCCTGGCCTCAGAGAGAGGTTTCTCACCATGGTTGTCCCCTGGCTGCCCCGTGCCGTGTCTGTTACGTAGGATTCACACGTACGGATGGATGGACACGGGCCATGGAGTGATGGACAGCCTGGTGCCAGTGGCTGCGAGCCAGCTCCGGTTCTCCAAAGTCCCTGGACGTGCTGTAGCTTTCCCAGGGAAGCTATAGCTGATCTCTGGAAGTAGGACCCTTGTCCCAGACGGGCCACAGAGAATCATAGAATCATAGAATCATTGAGGTTGGAAGAGACCCTTGGGATCATCGAGTCCAACCATCTCCCCTACTCTACAAAGTTCTCCCCTACACCATGTCCCTCAGTACCACATCTAAACGTCCCTTAAACACAGCCAGGGATGGTGACTCCACCCCCTCCCTGGGCAGCCTGTTCCAATGCCCGACCACTCTTTCAGTGAAAAATTCCTTCCTAATGTTCAATCTAAACCTCCCCTGTTGGAGCTTGAAGCCGTTCCCTCTCGTTCTGTCACTAATTACCTGTGAGAAGAGACCAGCACCAACCTCTCTACAGTGTCCTTTCAAGTAGTTGTAGAAGGTGATGAGGTCTCCCCTCAGCCTCCTCTTCCTCACACTAAACAGCCCCAGCTCCTTCAGCCGCTCTTCATATGATTTGTCTTCTAGGCCCTTCACTAGTTTCGTTGCCCTCCTCTGCACTCGCTCCAGCACCTCCAGATCTCTTTTGTATTGAGGTGCCCAAAACTGGACACAACACTCGAGGTGTGGCCT
>NW_015090837.1:991202-993079 GCF_001431845.1 Calidris pugnax
TCCCTCAGCCTTACCCAAGACTCAGTCAACCAGGACTCTTTCGTGCCGTTTTGTCCTCACCGTTGGGTCGTGTCTAATATTAATTACATGGGTGCAACTTGCCATGGGGTGGCGAGACGTGGATGTCACCTCCTCCTCAGAACCCACCTCGCTGCTCTTCCCCCGTGCCCTTGGGACCCGTCGGCCCACCCCTCCCCTTATCACCCCAATCGAGATGCGCGGCGGCTCCTGCCTCCTGGAAATGGCACTTTATGCGCTGGAAATGCGAAGCCGGTTGGGGTGGCGTCGGCCCCGTCACGCTTATCAGAAATACATTATCAGGTGGGGATGAGACAGAGCCTCGTGCTCCTCTTGCTGTCCACGCCGGGTGAATAATGAATAATGAAAATTTCCCGGGACCGGAGACAAACGCACTTGACAGGCAGGGGAGCGCCCGCGCCTGCCTCTCACTCAATTTAATGTGACAAACATGGCTCCTTCAGAAATCTTTCCACTCCATTCACCATGCCGTGCCTTGTTCTGGTTTTCTCTTTTTTATTATTTATTTTTTTTTGTTTTTGCTTCTCCTGCCTACCCTCTCTCCCAGCCCCTGAGCCCCTCTCCCATGGAGAAGGACAGGGTGAGGATGAACCGAGGAGGCCACCACGAGTCCACTTTGTGGTCGGGTCACCTCAGGTAGGGTTGTTGCGTGGTTGGGGTCCTTATCTGCTGGGAAGTTTGATGTTGCAGAGTTCCCCCCGCCCCGTTGTTGGCTGATAATCTTTCAGGAGAGGATGGATGGAGCATGCTGTAGAGGTTGCTCTGCTTGCATGGCTCTCAGTGTTGTGGCCACGGTGAGTTTGGTGCTGAGAAGAGGAAAGGGATCACATCTCCTGGTACATCGGTCCCACATCCGTCAGTGCTGGCCTTCCACAACGAGAAGAGGAAAGGGATCATATCTCCTGGTTCATCGGTCCCACATCCGTCAGTGCTGACCTTCCACAACCCTTACAGTGTTGCTCTCAAGACCTGTCCATGCTTCATCTTGTGCTGCAGACATCCTGGTCGTCTTGAGCCCTTGCCCTTTTCTCAGGGTGGTTGGATGCTGGGTTTTATTCCATCTCCTGCCATCTGCAGCATCTCTCTGACCTCCCCCTCCCTGGACATGACCGTAGACTTCCCCTGGGGCTGACCATCCTCTCTCTTGGCTTCGCTCGGTGCGTAACGCAGGAGGACCGAACTCCTTTCAATGTGACCGTAGACTTCCCCTGGGGCTGACCATCCTCTCTCTTGGCTTCGCTCGGTGCGTAACGCAGGAGGACCGAACTCCTTTCAATGGAGGAGAGGTAGCAAAAGGTCCTTCAGCAGCGTTCCTGGCCTCAGAGAGAGGTTTCTCACCATGGTTGTCCCCTGGCTGCCCCGTGCCGTGTCTGTTACGTAGGATTCACACGTACGGATGGATGGACACGGGCCATGGAGTGATGGACAGCCTGGTGCCAGTGGCTGCGAGCCAGCTCCGGTTCTCCAAAGTCCCTGGACGTGCTGTAGCTTTCCCAGGGAAGCTATAGCTGATCTCTGGAAGTAGGACCCTTGTCCCAGACGGGCCACAGAGAATCATAGAATCATAGAATCATTGAGGTTGGAAGAGACCCTTGGGATCATCGAGTCCAACCATCTCCCCTACTCTACAAAGTTCTCCCCTACACCATGTCCCTCAGTACCCCATCTAAACGTCCCTTAACCACATCCAGGGATGGTGACTCAACCACATTGCAATGACGTAGTTAGTTAAATAAAACATGTAGGTTTTTTTTCCCCAAACTTCCAGAGGTTGTTTTTTCTGGTAGATAAGGATGGATTCTACCTATTCAGATAAAAGAGCATCCTTAAACGAGGGA
>NW_015090837.1:996545-1017615 GCF_001431845.1 Calidris pugnax
GAGCAGGTCCACCCAGAGCAGGTTGCACAGGAACGTGCCCAGGTGGGGTTTGAATGTCTCCAGAGAAGGAGACTCCACCACCTCCCTGGGCAGCCTCTGCCAGGGCTCTGCCACCCTCACAGCAAAGAAGTTCCTCCTCACGTTTAGGTGGAACTTCTTACCTTCAAGTTTGTGCCCATTTCCTCTTGTCCTGTCCCTGGGCACCACTCAAAAAAGAGCAGCCCCATCCTGTTGATACCCACCGTTGAAGTATTTAGAGGTGTTGATCAGATCCCCCCTCAGCCTTCTCTTCTCCAGTCCCTCAGCCTTACCCAGGACTCAGTCAACCAGGACTCTTTCGTGCCGTTTTGTCCTCACCGTTGGGTCGTGTCTAATATTAATTACATGGGTGCAACTTGCCATGGGGTGGCGAGACGTGGATGTCACCTCCTCCTCAGAACCCACCTCGCTGCTCTTCCCCCGTGCCCTTGGGACCCGTCGGCCCACCCCTCCCCTTATCACCCCAATCGAGATGCGCGGCGGCTCCTGCCTCCTGGAAATGGCACTTTATGCGCTGGAAATGCGAAGCCGGTTGGGGTGGCGTCGGCCCCGTCACGCTTATCAGAAATACATTATCAGGTGGGGATGAGACAGAGCCTCGTGCTCCTCTTGCTGTCCACGCCGGGTGAATAATGAATAATGAAAATTTCCCGGGACCGGAGACAAACGCACTTGACAGGCAGGGGAGCGCCCGCGCCTGCCTCTCACTCAATTTAATGTGACAAACATGGCTCCTTCAGAAATCTTTCCACTCCATTCACCATGCCGTGCCTTGTTCTGGTTTTCTCTTTTTTATTATTTATTTTTTTTTGTTTTTGCTTCTCCTGCCTACCCTCTCTCCCAGCCCCTGAGCCCCTCTCCCATGGAGAAGGACAGGGTGAGGATGAACCGAGGAGGCCACCACGAGTCCACTTTGTGGTCGGGTCACCTCAGGTAGGGTTGTTGCGTGGTTGGGGTCCTTATCTGCTGGGAAGTTTGATGTTGCAGAGTTCCCCCCGCCCCGTTGTTGGCTGATAATCTTTCAGGAGAGGATGGATGGAGCATGCTGTAGAGGTTGCTCTGCTTGCATGGCTCTCAGTGTTGTGGCCACGGTGAGTTTGGTGCTGAGAAGAGGAAAGGGATCACATCTCCTGGTACATCGGTCCCACATCCGTCAGTGCTGGCCTTCCACAACCCTTACAGTGTTGCTCTCAAGACCTGTCCATGCTTCATCTTGTGCTGCAGACATCCTGGTCGTCTTGAGCCCTTGCCCTTTTCTCAGGGTGGTTGGATGCTGGGTTTTATTCCATCTCCTGCCATCTGCAGCATCTCTCTGACCTCCCCCTCCCTGGACATGACCGTAGACTTCCCCTGGGGCTGACCATCCTCTCTCTTGGCTTCGCTCGGTGCGTAACGCAGGAGGACCGAACTCCTTTCAATGGAGGAGAGGTAGCAAAAGGTCCTTCAGCAGCGTTCCTGGCCTCAGAGAGAGGTTTCTCACCATGGTTGTCCCCTGGCTGCCCCGTGCCGTGTCTGTTACGTAGGATTCACACGTACGGATGGATGGACACGGGCCATGGAGTGATGGACAGCCTGGTGCCAGTGGCTGCGAGCCAGCTCCGGTTCTCCAAAGTCCCTGGACGTGCTGTAGCTTTCCCAGGGAAGCTATAGCTGATCTCTGGAAGTAGGACCCTTGTCCCAGACGGGCCACAGAGAATCATAGAATCATAGAATCATTGAGGTTGGAAGAGACCCTTGGGATCATCGAGTCCAACCATCTCCCCTACTCTACAAAGTTCTCCCCTACACCATGTCCCTCAGTACCACATCTAAACGTCCCTTAAACACAGCCAGGGATGGTGACTCCACCCCCTCCCTGGGCAGCCTGTTCCAATGCCCGACCACTCTTTCAGTGAAAAATTCCTTCCTAATGTTCAATCTAAACCTCCCCTGTTGGAGCTTGAAGCCGTTCCCTCTCGTTCTGTCACTAATTACCTGTGAGAAGAGACCAGCACCAACCTCTCTACAGTGTCCTTTCAAGTAGTTGTAGAAGGTGATGAGGTCTCCCCTCAGCCTCCTCTTCCTCACACTAAACAGCCCCAGCTCCTTCAGCCGCTCTTCATATGATTTGTCTTCTAGGCCCTTCACTAGTTTCGTTGCCCTCCTCTGCACTCGCTCCAGCACCTCGAGATCTCTCTTGGATTGAGGTGCCCAAAACTGGACCACTGAGGAAGGGGTTTCTTCACGGCCAGGTATGGAAATTTTGACGGCGCTCAGCTCTGGCCTGCCTCTTGTCTCATGTAAATCAGCCGTGGCGATGCCATCTGTAAAGGCTGTCTACACGAGACGCCGCTCCAGCATTGGGGGTTTTATTTTATTTATTTCCCCCCCCATCTAGAAGCATGCGATAAATTTTATGGACCGGGGTTTATCGAGCACAGAGGATGAGGGATGGAGCTGCCTGGCTCGCCTCGGAGGCTGATGTTCTGGAGAGAACAAGGGCTTTCAGACGAGCGCTTCGATCACTCACTCCCCACTTTCTGGAGGAAGGCAGAGGACCGTGTCCCATCCCGGCGTTCCCCGGGAGGAAGGGGGGAGAGCGGAGAAGCCCCGGTGCCAGCCACCCCCCTGCTTTTGCCTTGTCTATCACGGGTGACATCTGTCTCTTCCCCAGCTTTTCTCTTCTCAAACACATCCAGCCTGCTGCTGGGAGGACGTCTTGGCTTGGCACCGGTGGTGACAGTCCCTCTTGACGCAGTCTTCCTGGATGCGTTGCACAAACTCCGTGACTCCAGCTCTTTTTTTTTCCATCCCACCCGGCGGGGAGGGAAGGAGCTGTGAGCCCCCATCACATCTGCTGCGCCGCGTGAGCCCCTGCCAGCGCCGTGCCTGCTAATTAATGTCAAAACTCCTTCTTCGCAAATAATGCACATTATCTCCTCCCGAGGAAGGGGCTGGTGGCACGACCCATCGCGGCGGCTCCGGAGCGTTGGGATTCGGGCATGGAGCAAGGTTGGGATGTGCTGGGAGAGTGGGAATTGCTCAAATGGCATGAACGCTCCCCCCGGGCCACTCTTGGCCAAACATGTGGTCCTGGCCAGACTTTAATACTCGTGAAACCAGTTTGTGTCCCATTGCTTGAGCGAGAGCGGACTCTGAAGATCTGAAGCCCCTTCATTCATACTTCTTTGGTCTTCATCTGTAGCAGGAAGTTTATTTTTGGGCCCCTCACTACAAAAAAAGGACATTGTGGGGCTGGAGCATGTGTAGAGAAGGGCAACGGAGCTGGTGAGGCATCTGGAGGATGCCTCCATCTTGTGAGGAGCAGCTGAGGGAGCTCCAGGGCTCAGCCTGGAGAAAAGGAGGCTGAGGGGAGACCTTCTTGCTCTCTCCAACTTCCTGAAAGGAGGATGTAGCCGGAGGGGGTAGGTCTCTTCTCCCAAGCCACAGGCGACAGGACAAGAGGAAACGGCCTCAAGTTGCATCAGAGGAGGTTTAGGATGGATATTAGGTAGAATTTCTGCACTGAAAGGGTCATCAAGCCTTGGAATGGGCTGCCCAGGGCAGTGGTGGAGTCACCATCCCTGGAGGTGTTCAAAAACCGGGTAGACACAGTGCTTAGACACATAGTTTAGTGATGTTTTTTGTCAGAGTTAGGTTGATGGTTGGACTTGATCTGAAAGGTTCCTTCCAACCTGAGCGATTCTGTTTCCTTCTCCCTTCAAGCACGTGCTTCTCCTCATGTAGGGAAACCAGAGGAGGAGGCAGAGCCCACCCCAGTCCTCTCCTCCCTCTCCCAGTGCTTCAGTACCCAGTAATCCACGCCGGCGGGCCGTTTGCCGAAGCACGGCTGGTTGACCACTACCCCGATTCCTTGACTATGACGGAGCAGAGATGAGCTGGTGATTTATTGTTATAGGCAAGGAAATAAAAAAAAAAAATTTAAAAAAATAAAAACCAGGCTCTGGCAACGCTGGCAGGGTCGCTTCTGTAAGCTGAGACAGCTCACCTGTTTCAGCAGAGCTCATATTTCAAAGATTGCCACCGTTAGCTGGGTATTATCATCCCCATTTGTCATGCGAGTCAATCGAGGCACGGGGAGAAAACAAGCAGGAGCCCAAAAAATAACCAGGTGTCCTGGGCTCTCGCTGTTTTAAGCGCGGTGCTCCTTGAAGATACGGCTTGAAGGGACCTCCTTTGTCCTTGTCCTTTGTCGAGGCGATAATGACCATCCATGGAGGGGGTTGTGCCATCGGCGGACCTTCAGTAGGGTTTTGTCCTTAGGGTTTTAATGGAGTTATATCCGTTAAATGATCCTAATGCCTTTAATTGTGGGTACCCTTTTACCCTGAGGGTTGGAGTGAACGCAAGTGATTTAACTCCCGTTTAATGGCAGTTTCCATCGTTGTGCCGTTCTTGTAGAGACCGTCCTGAAGGCCAGGTTGGGAGGCCACTCAAGACATCATGGTGAGCCTGGGATGGCCTGGAGGACACGCTCTCTCCTGTGCTCTAGCTGGAGGCACGGGAAGAGCCTTTGGGAAAGCTTGAAGAAATTTGGGACTAGAGCTCGGAGGAGTGTTTCCTTCGGAGCGTCTTTTCCCCACCAGAAAAAGGCTGCCTTTGTCAAGAGAGACACTGACGTGGGAAACATCTGTTCTGTGCTAAAAAAAGGGAAAAAAAAAAAGGCGGATAGAAGCAAAAAAAAAAAACCCCTCTAGAATGTGATTTCCCCCCTCCCCCCTGCTTGTTAACCAGCGAAATGGAAAAAAAAAAAATAATAATTGTAAGCGTACGGGGCGAAAAATAATAAACAGACGAATAAAGTGAAATGATTTTCTGGCTGGGCAGCTGATTTTTTTGGCTTTTGTTTCATTTGCGGATGTCGGAATTGGCGCAGGGAGGGGTGGGGAGGGGGATAACGTGGCGTCTGGAGCAGTGGACCGTCAGTAAAAATGGGCTCAGATAGAGCAATTTAGGCGGGATTAATTGCGTCGGGCACAGTGGGCTGGAGATGGAAATGGCACCGCCTTGAAGGGGGGGTCTGAGCATCGCCACACCGAGCGGTCCCCACCTGCCGGGTCGAAGGTTGTCCATGAAACCCCAAAAAATGAACCTCTAATTAGCCCTGACTCGTCATCCCCGTTACGGTCCCGCCGTTGTGGAGTGGAGGGAGGGGGGAGCGTCCCTGGCTGTGTTGAAGGGCCGTTTAGATGAAGTGCTGAGGGACATGGTGTAGGGGAGGACTTTGTAGAGTAGGGGAGATGGTTGGACTTGATGATCCCAAGGGTCTCTTCCAACCTAGACCATTCTATGATCCCGTGGTGAGGGGCTCACGCAAGAGATGGGCTCTAGAGGTGGAGTGCTCTTTAGGAGCTGAACTTTTCTGCCTCCCTCAAAGCCAGTCCTGATGTTTCTCTCGCAGCCCTAGAGCTGTGAAACCTCTTGGAAGTGATAGGGAAGGAAATTGAGGGGAACAGATTTAGACTGGAGATGAGGAGAGGGTTCTTCACTGGGAGGGGGGTGGAGCACTGGAACAGGTTGCCCAGGGAGGTGGTTGAGGCCCCATCCCTGGAGATATTCAAGGAGAGGCTCGATGAGGCCCTGGGCAACCTGGTCTAGTTGGGGGTGTCCCTGCTGACTGCGGGGAGGTGGGACTAGATGACCTTTGGAGGTCCCTTCCGGCCTGGGCAATTCTATGATTGTATGAAATTAAATGCCTCTCTGTCTTCTCCTCGAGTGGTGCCTGGGGAGCATCTCTGGCTTGGCTGGTCCCCGGGGTGATGCCACATGGTGGGGTACCTGGGTCTGGGGCTGGCCAGGGATGGTGAGAGCAGCATCAGTGAGGGCCAGATGTTGGCTTCAGTCTGATCCAGGGCTTGGTGGGGAGGCTTCGCGCTCGCCCGCCGTGCTAATGGACCTGTTTGTCACCGTCCCGGCTCCTCCTGACAAAGTGGCCTCATGTTTCAATCCGAGGGGGGAATCTGTCTTCGTGGCTGGGGGAGAAGGGAGGGGAAAGGAAAACAGCTCAAAGCCTGCAGGAGATGGGGATGAGGTGAAGAGTTTCCTCCCTGAGTTTCGGCGTGACAGTGACAGCCTGTGCTGAGCAGTGGCTGAGCCTGCCTCACATCTCCGTGAGGATGCTGGAAGCCATCCATCCGTCTTGTCATGGTGTGTGCCTGATGGTGGTGGTTCCTCAGGTCTCCAGAAGGCATCTCCAGGGGCATTAGGGCAGGTGGGGGCAGCAGGACCCTGTTGCTGGTATGAATTTATAGCATCCTGGCCGTGGTGCCCTGCACGCACCCAGGGGTGATGGGCACCATGGTGGTCCCAGGACTGTGTGTCCTGTGGGGCGTAGTGGCTTTTCAGAGCCTGTGAAGACCAGGCACAGGGCACTGACCCGGGTCTCCCAAACCCTAGGAGCAGTATCACCCTTCTTCTTGCATCCTGCCATCCCTGCAGGCGAGCTCTCCTCCCCGAAACCTCAAATTCCCATCTCCATTCCTGGTTGGGTGCAACATCTCCATGGGATCATGGCGTCGGGGTCCTCTCCCTCCCCTCGGGGGCTGCAAACTTGCTTCTGGCCACCTGGTGCCCTTGCCTTTTGGAGGTGCAGCTTCTTCCTGCTCGTTAGCTCAGAAATAATATGGACCAGCAGCGTTCGGCGCTAATTAATTTTGTGAACTGAACCGGGGTGAATGGGGTAATTGCCCGTGGCGTGCACGGGCCGTCAGGTGAGGCCTCCCGCTCTCGCCCTCCTTGTTTACCAGCTCCTCTGAGTTTATTTTAAGAAGCATTTGGTCCCCGCGCCGCGTGAAGAAGAAAAGCCATGTGATCCAACCCAGAGAGAGCCCAGCAGGCGCTGAATATTAAATTAAAACACATCCTCGCTTATACACAAAAAAAAAAAAAAAAAGCCCAAGCTGGAAAGGTTAAGAGCTAACAGAGATCCTCAGAACAGTCTCTGTCTGTTTGGAATGAATTAATCAGACCATTAAACAAATCTTTTAATCTAAAGTATCCCTTTCATTTCAGTACTCCGTAAAACAAAGTGACTGGAGTGTTGGGGGAAGAGTTTGCCATCGCTTTGCCTTATTTGTATTGCAGGGTACGTGGCGGGGACTGGGATTTCTCCTCCTCTGGTAGAAGGAAAATTGGGGGTTGAATAGGGGGCAGGGGGGGTCGCCAGTGTTACGGAGGTTTTGAAGCCCAGAAGGAGCAGGGACGTTGCTCCTGAGAAGGTTTAGGGGAGTTTTCTGCATCCACAGCTGACCAGTTCAGGGCTGGGGGGGCACTGGTAGGTGCTCGTTCAGTGCGTCATCTTGGTGACCTTGGTTGCAAACCGTATCGCAGGGTTTCTTCAGGCAGGAGACATCGCGTCCTTCCATCTAAAGAAGGGTTTGGGAGGATGGACATGGGGGAAAGAGCTCAGAAACTGTGTGTGGGACCTCGCACGACTTGTGTGTTTCAAGACTGGCACCTTCCCAACCCCTGAGACACATCGGGGGCTCTGGAGGTGTGTTTTTGAAGGTGTGCATCAAGTTGGGTGTGCTTAGAACTTCCCGTTCCTGTAGGCTCAGGTTGTAACCCCAACCTTAAGGTCCAGCTCTGGTCTTTGGGGTGGAAGTGAGTACATTGAAGCATCCGGGGGGTGGCGTGCTCATCTCCTGATCTTTGATGGGACTTCTAAAGCTCTTTCTGGCTTTATTTCCCAGCCTGTGCAGGGTTGTTGGGAGGACCTAACCCAGCAAAGGACCCTGTGCTCTGGGCACAACTGGTGTCCCACCACACAGCCCCATCCTTTGGTCCTGTCCCCCTGGCTGGGGAGGGAGACCTTGCCAAACGGGTTGCGTTTCACCCACCACCTCTCCCCAGTATCGCTCCCGTAACACCAGTTCAACCAAAGGTTGGACCCAACTCTTCTTTGGCACTCGCGTCTTCCGGGGAGAGGCAGAAAGAATGGGAGGGCAAATCCGGGTAAAAGCAGGCAATCCTGTTTCAAAATCAAATGTATCCTCTTTTTTTTTTTATATTTTTTTTTATTTTTTTTTCTCCCTTTTTAATACACTCTTCAAAGCTTGCTAAGATTAAGTGCGCGATTTATCTTCGCCGAGTTGGAATTTTAAAAGGAACAGCCAACTCTGTGATCGTATTATTAATATTTATACCTCGTCACCGAATGTTGACAGATTAATTATGCAATACGGTAGGAGAAATCAGCAGGCAGCGTGGGAGGGCGGTGGCAAAGTTCATGTATTAATAACACAGCGGGGTGGCTGGCGCGCTCCCCGCGCGGCGCGGCGTTATCGGCCCCGCGTCCTCCTGCCTTTGTGGAAGGTGCCTTCATCCCGCACGGGGATGATGACGGCGGGAGAGGGGACACAAGCGACAAAGGTTGCGACGTCCCAGCCCGTTGGCACCACCCTGGGGGCTTTCTCGGGGGCAGAGAAAGGAGCTCGGCTACCGTTCTTGACCTGGTTTTGGCCTGAAGAACGTCATGAGGTGACCGCGTCCTCCTGCCTTTGTGGAAGGTGCCTTCATCCCGCACGGGGATGATGACGGCGGGAGAGGGGACACAAGCGACAAAGGTTGCGACGTCCCAGCCCGTTGGCACCACCCTGGGGGCTTTCTCGGGGGCAGAGAAAGGAGCTTGGCTACCGTTCTTGACCTGGTTTTGGCCTGAAGAATGTCATGAGGTGATGTTTTTGGCCTGGAGAATGCCAAGAGGTGACATTTTTGGCCTGAAGAACGTCATGAGGTGACTTCTTTGGCCTGGAGAATTCCAAGAGGTGACATTTTTGGCCTGAAGAACATCACGAGGTGACTTTTTTGGCCTGGAGAACGTCACGAGGTGACTTTTTTTGGCCTGGAGAATGCCAAGAGGTGACATTTTTGGCCTGAAGAACATCACGAGGGGACTTTTTTGGCCTGGAGAACGTCACGAGGTGACTTCTTTGGCCTGGAGAAAGTCAAGAGGTGACTTTTTTGGCCTGGAGAACGTCAAGAGGTGACTTTGTGTGGCGGAGAATCTGGGTCAGGAGTTGGGGGTTCGCTCTGAAAGCCTTATGTCCCATCACGAGGGGACTTTTTTGGCCTGGAGAACGTCACGAGGTGACTTCTTTGGCCTGGAGAACGTCAGGAGGTGACTTTGTGCGGCGGAGAATCTGGGTCAGGAGTTGGGGGTTCGCTCTGAAAGCCTTATGTCCCTGTCTCATTGTTTGCCCTTCTCTTGGCAAGAGGTGCCAGCCCTTGGCACCGAAATCTCTTCCCTGTGTCCTCCCGTGTGTCCGTGGTGGAGGGTGCGGTGTCCTCTTGTGAGGTCTTGAGCAGCACCAGCCGTGTGTCCGTGGCGGAGGGTGTGCTGTCCTCTTGTGAGGTCTTGAGCAGCACCAGGAGCACTTTGGAGCAGGCTTTAAATCTAATTTAGAGGACAATTATGAGCTGGCCGGCTGTAGAGGGGAAGGCTTTTTCTTCCCCGGGAAGGCAGCTTGGGCACGGCCTCCGATAGATTTATATGGGGCAAAAAAGAGGAAATTATATTTCTGGGAGCCCCAGGGGTGGGAGCAAAGTCATCTGCCAGCGCCCACATCTCATGTGCTGTCTGGCAAAGGTTAGGATTTGTGGGTGTTTGGAGAAGGAGCGGGGAAATGTCGCCTTTTGGGACCTCTTAAAGATCTTGGAGACATGGAGCTGGCCCCCGGGGGCTTTGGTACCCGTCGGCATCCGCTGCAGCGAGATGGATGGATGGATGTTAGATGAGGACCGGGTGCGTGGATGATTCATTTTTTTTTTCCTTTTTTTAATGACTCTTTTCTCTCGGCGCGCCTCAGGGGGATGTTTTATATCGTAGAATCATAGATACAATCATAGAATTGCCCAGGCTGGAAGGGACCTCCAAAGGTCATCTAGTCCCACCTCCCCGCAGTCAGCAGGGACACCCCCAACTAGACCAGGTTGCCCAGGGCCTCGTCGAGCCTCTCCTTGAATATCTCCAGGGAAGGGGCCTCAACCACCTCCCTGGGCAACCTGTTCCAGTGCTCCACCACCCTCCCAGTGAAGAACCCTCTCCTCATCTCCAGTCTAAAGCTGTTCCCCTCCAGCTTGAAGCCATTGCCCCTCGTCCTGTCACTGCAGGCCTTTCTAAACAGGTTCTCCCCAGCCTTCCTGTAGCTCCCTTCAGGTACTGGAAGGCTGCTATTAGGTCTCCCCGGAGCCTCCTCTTCTCCAGGCTGAACAACCCCAGCTCCCTCAGCCTGTCCTCGGAGCAGAGGTGCTCCATCCCCCTGATCATCCTCGTGGCCCTCCTCTGGACCTGCTCCATCAGGTCCACGTCCTTCTTATATTGAGGGCTCCCGTGTGCGGCCGCGCTATTGGGGAGATACAGAGGTGTTTTGAGACACATCTCCCAGCTCCCAGGAGGTGTTTAACCCCCGGGACAACAAAGAAAACCGTTTAAGGTGGGCTTTTGAAAGCCTTCCCGAGGATTTGGCTTCTCAATTTCCATTCAAATGAACTTTCCCTCTTCCCCCCGTGCGCGCGGCGGCGTCGTCCCGATGTCTCTTTTTACAGCCTCGGCCTTTCGGTCTTAATTAAAAAATGGAAAAGAACAAAGGCACAACTGAGAAAAGCACTTGAGCAAACGGTTGAAGTAACAGCTTTTCCCTGGGCTTTCAGAGCCGGCTTTAGAGGCGCTTTGGGGCTTTGCTCCGTGAAATTGGGGTCCTAAGGCGAGCGGCGCAAATCCCTCCTGCTTTCTCTCCCCCCAGAAGCAAGACCACGTTGATGGGGAAGGTCCTGACCCACCCCGAGCCGGTTCTCGTCTCAGAAACTTGTGGCGTGGTGATTTTTGTCCCTTTTTTATGGGTCTCTCTCCTAATTGGGGTGGAAGCATAGACAGGAGCCTCAAAGTTGTTTCACCATCCCTGGAGGGATTGAAGAAACGCGTAGGAGGCTCGGAGTTGTTTCACCATCCCTGGAGGTATTGAAGAAACGTGGAGACATGGCTCTTCAGGGCATGCTCTAGTGCCCAAGATTATTGGTTTGTGGTGGGGTGCTGTGTGGGTGGGTGATGGTTTTGGTTTGGTTGTTGATGTTGTGTGTTTAGGGGGTGGGTGGTGGTTGGACTCGATGATCTCTGAGGTCCCTTCCAACCACTACGATTCTGTGTTTCTGTGAAAATGAGTTTTCCGCTAATGGCAAAGTGGTGGCCGGGCAAGATTTGTTAGCAATATCTGTCAGGCGCGTGGAGAGCCCTTAACTAGATGAGAATATGGAAATTTCGGCGGGTTGGTCGTTAGGGAGTGGAAATTGGGAGCGAGAGGTGAGGGGAAAGGCAAGGCAAGGTCCAAAACGCCGGCGGGCAGAGCCGTCCCCTGCAGCTCCCTCGATGGGAGCTGGATCTTCCTCCAAGCTCCCTCCTGCCTTTCCGGATGAGAAACGCTGGATAATTGATTTATTCCTGGCTGTCTGCTGCCCCGCTCCCCCCGAGTGCCTTCGGTCGCTTTTTCTGGCCCCGCTCGACCGCTTCCCCACCAGGTGAGGACACGGTGGCTTGGCAGGGAGCAGATGGACAACCCGTCCTGTAGACATGGAGCAGAGGAGGGTGAGTGCTGAGCTCTTCAGAGGTTGACGGCTCCCAAGACCCCGGCGTGTTGCAGGGAGCACGGGGGAGAGGGCTGCTTGTCGGTGGGAAGGCGGCTTTTGCTGGCTGAAGGTCCTTTTCCAAGTAGCCCTCAAGGTTAAAGTTGGATGCTCCTTCCAGATGGTCTCCATCTGATGCAGCTCATTACGGGGTTGAGCCGCCTCGCGATCCCGGCCTCCCAGTGCCAAGAATAACAAGGAATGGAAGCCAGCAACAGCGATGGCTGCTGTTAGCAGGGCATAAGATGATTTAAGGGTCAAGACAAGACCATATGGCCCATCAAGGTCCCGTCGTAACAACCCGGAGGAATATAAAACAACTTGCCTTAGCCGTCATCCTTCCCGCCTCCTCTCAAGGCTGTTTGCTATAACCTTTGCAAGATCAGTTCCCCAGCTCCTTCTTGCTCTGATTCATGCCCTGAGCTCCTTTCCAGTGTCCTATGGATCCCCTCAGGGGGTGTCTTCTCGGGAAGATGTTGAAGAGGAGTCCCGGGGTCTCCACCCGTGGTCCTCTTGTCACCATGGCTGGCTTTAGGCCGAGCCGGTTGACCCTGTGCGTGTCGCTGAGAAGTTGGGTGTTGTGTAGGAGGCTTGTTGGCACCCAAGGGTGTGTTGGAAGAGTCGTGGTCTCTGCAAGGATTTCCCATTCTCAGATGGGTCTGTAGCGGCCTCTTGGCGCTACTGATGGCTCCCTCCTCCTCTTCCTCAGCCAACCCATGTGTTAAGCGGGATAAGTCAAATCTGGCTGGTCTTTCCTCAAGATTTATGTGCCCCTGGAGCGCGTTGTCTCCTCCAAATAATCTGGGGCTCTGCTTAGGCTAACCTGCGGGCTCCCAGCCTTCCCTAACCAAATTTTGGTCATCAGCTGCCAAATGGCAACTCGTTTCTGCGGAGGGTGCACTCTCAGGGCAGGGGGGGACCCCAGATCTCGGTCAGGAGAAGGGTACATCTGCACCCTGTGCTCTTCAGGACCAAGGGGAGGTGAAGCATCTCGGCACACGTGATCTGAGTGCGGTGGCCAAACAGATAAATCTGTATTTCTGGGAGCGGAATTGTCGCTTTCCCGGAGGCGGTGGCAGTGATTTCCTATTCCCAAGGCTTTTCCCCAAAAACCCGTACACGTGGATGTCTGGGATGGTGTGGGGCTCCTCGGGGGCTGTGGATCCTCACCCCAGCGTGGTGTCTCGGTCCCTCTTCGGTGACGGCAGAGCCACCGTTGCGTGCTCGGCACGCGTCCCCCAGTCCATTTGCCCGAGGGAACACTTACGGCGCTGACCTTAAAGAGCAATTTCGGGTGAGCACCGAGCAGCTCAATTGTTCATAAACCTGACATTTATGTCTCGGAGATTCTTCCTCTTGCAGGACGCGCTGCTCTTTCTGATTTTATCAAATAAAATGCCCCTTCGCCCCCGACCAACCTCCTTCTCCTTCCCTGATGGTTTGTAGGGCAATCGGTGCGAAGACAGAGCTCGAAGGCATCTGCCCGTCCATAACGTTGTGGTGCAGAGAGGGGTAGGGAAATTGTGCATGCATTAGATAGCACCAAGGGGTAAGACTGTGCTCTGGTCATCTAATGTTGGTAATTAGATTGGATTAGGGGCTTGCACTTTGCACATGTAGAGAAATGGAGTATTAGATGTAAATAGATCAAACCACCTGATGGACCCTGAAAGTGCGTTCCTGTGATTTCTCGAAATGCTTCCCCTGCTTTTCGGGTCGTTTCCCCGCTTTTCACGGGGATGTAGCCCTGGGAGGGTTTGGAAGGAGCGCTGCGTGCGTGGGAGCCAACATCCTATCAGTATTGTCCCAAAATAGCCACTAGCTGGGGGCAGGATAACGAGCTGGGATGGGGGGAGTGTGTCTTCAGCTTCTTGCTTCCCTTCGTGTTTCCATCCTACGAAGCCGGAGCAGGAGCCCTGGCCAGAGAAACCGGTGTGAGGTGCTGTGGTCTGGTCCTGGCCCGGTGGGGATGGTGACCTGAGGTGGGACACTCACCCTGTTGTCCTCCCTCCGGGCTGGTCCTGTCCCCCAACCCACTTTTCCCAAGGACACCCCCATGGGTGAACAAACGCCGCTTGCTCTGCTGTCCAGGACACCTTCTAGTAGGTCTATTAAAATCAGCTCCACGCGGAGAGCTCGCTTACCCTGGAAGTGTTAATTAGCTTTCTCCCTCCTCCCTCCCATTATTTTGCCACCTCACTCTTTAGAAGAGCTCTGAACAGGGAGATCAATGCCTCCCGCTAATCGGCTCTTCAGCGGCTTCGAGAGGCACCACAGAATACTCCGTTTCATTCTCCTCTAGCACCTTTGCCAACCATCCTTCCCAACTTTGGAGCCCCAGGGGGGCACTGAGGGGAGAGGTGGGACGGGGAGGGCAGCAGAGGCTCCTGGGCACCCCGTTGGGAGACGTTGGAAGTATCTGTGGTGGGAAGATCAGGGCTGGGAAGGGACGAAGCAGCAGGAGAGAAAGGTGGGGAAGGTCCCTCAGGCTGAGTAACGTGGTGTGAGCATGCAAAGAAGGGCAAAAGTCCTGTCTCTTGATGCTCTTACTGCTTCCTGGGTTGAGTTGCCTCCCATTTTGTCCTCTCCTTCATTGGCTGGAGATACAAAGTGTGTTGTGGAACTGTGCTGGCTAGAACAGGCAGTAGATGGTCTTCTTGGCCACTCCATGGAGTGTGGGTTTAGTGATGGCGTTGCTTTTTGTTTGTTCTGTGGGTGTGTAACTCTGTCAAAATTACCTTTACGGTTGGACAAGATGATCTTTAAGGTCCCTTCCAACCTAGAAGATTCTGTGATCTTAAGGGCTTGTTGGTATGCGTCAAACCCCTGAATCCCGGTGTTGGAACCAAGTTGTCTCTCCGAGTGGTCGGCAGGGAGATGCAGGAGGACCCAGGAGTGTACAGCCACCTCCCACCACCTGCTACAGTCCTCCTGATGCCACCCATCCTCAGGCTTTTTGGTTGACTCCAGCCATGGGTGTTGGGAGCTCTGACCACCCGTCGCCTCCCCAGCCGCTCGGTTCCCGATGCCATGAGCATCCTCCCCTTCGTGGGAGTCACCTTCTCCATGGTCACTTGGCTGGGCTTCATCCTGGCAGCCCAAGGGAATTTGGAACCCCTGGGGCTGTGTAAATAGCCCGGTGTCACATGGGGGGTTGGACAGAGTCCCCCAGGCTTTGGCTCCTTGGTGAGCCCTGGATGGGTTTCTCAGAGGCTTCGTCTCCTCCGTTGGAGAAGACGGTGGCCTGGATTTAGCTACGAGGCCCTTAATAAGCCTTTCCATCCCCGACTGCTGTGATCCAGCTAAATGGCTGTGAGCGAGAGCCCCGTGTGGAAACGAGGAGGCGTGCTAATGAGCTGGGTTGCCAAAACCAGAAGGAACCAACTCTACAGGGAGTTTGTACTTTTTTATTTATTTATTTATTTATTTACTCCCCCCCTTCCTCCCCGCTACCCAAGTTCAATAGCAGCGAATTGCATATTTCTCTGAGGCTTCTCAACAAACAATTTACAGTGTAAATATATTTGTTGGCATGCAAATCACTCCGCATTATGAGTCTTGATTAATATTATAATGTGTTGATGAAAGCCTGTAAGTGGTTCTTGGAACGAAGGTTCCTGACAAAGACGGGCTGTTTGGGTGCCTGGCGTTTGTGGAACATTAGATTAGGGCACTTTTTTTTCCGTTGTTTTGGGCTTTTTTTTGGCACCCAGTGAGTGTTGTTTAATGGATTGTTTCTTTCCCCCCTCCCTCTGTTGATGCCAAGTGGTGTAAACCTCATAATCAATTAAGCTCTTCCCTGCACTACTACGACCCTTTTCTCCTTGCCCCGCGTAAGAGGGATGCTGCTGTGGGGTGGTCCTCACCCTCCACCACTGGTTTTGGTGGGCTGGTGGACCACTTGAGGTCCTGTTTGGAGGTGATGAGGGGTGGCTGCAGGTGCCGTGATGATGGGGAGGGATGCTCCGTGGAGCTAATAATAGGGTAATTAGTGATTCTGGTGCTCACCGGTAGTGGGGCTGGTACTTGGAGCGGCAAATCGGGGTGTGGAATGAGTTGCTGGGCGAGTGGTGGATCTAATGAGGCTTGATTGCCCACGGAGACATCCCCCTGGGGCTGTGCTCCCCCAGGGTATCGCCGGTGCAGAGGAAGGTTTGCGTTGAGTCCCACAAATGTGGCACCACGAGGTGTTCTCTAAGGAGAACAGCTGGAGAGCAGCCCCGGGGAGAAGGACTTGGGGGGTCTTGGTGGATGAGAAGCTCAACGTGAGCTCATCCTGGGCTGCATCCCCAGCAGCAGGGCGAGGGGGGGCATTCTGCCCCTCTGCTCTGGGGAGAACATCCCCCACCCCAATGCTGCCTCCAGCTCTGGGGCCACCAACAGGACATGGACCTGTTGGAGCCAGTCCAGAAGAGGCCACGGAGATGCTCCAAGGGCTGGAGCCCCTCTGATGGGAGGACAGGCTAAGAGAGTTGGGGGGGTTCAACCTGGAGAAGAGAAGGCTCTGGGGAGACCTTGGAGACCCTTCCAGTCCCTCAAGGGGCTCCAGGAAAGCTGGGGAGGGACTCTGGATCAGGGAGGGGAGCCTGAGACGAGGTCTCAGGAAGAACTTGTTTGGTGTGAGGGTGGTGAGAGCCTGGCCCAGGTTGGCCAGAGAAGCTGTGGCTGCCCCATCCCTGGAGGGGTCCAAGGGCAGGTTGGAGGGGGCTTGGAGCAACCTGGTGTGGTGGGAGGTGTCCCTGCCCAGGGCAGGAGGTGGGATGGAACGAGATGATCTTGAAGGTCCCTTCCAACCCCAACCATTCACCCGACGTGGGCTGCTCCGGGTCCTGGGGAAGAGGACGTGTGTCCAGCCCCTCTCTGGCATTTGCTTGAGGAGACAGGAGAGCGTGGTGGTGACAGGTTTTGGGGGTCATCTCCCCCCCCTTCCCCCTGCTCTCATTGCCATTTCCCTTCTCCCCTTTGGAGCTGAGCTCCCGGAGGTGTCAGGACAAATGCCACTGTCATCGGTGCCGACGCGCTGGGAGATGGAGCAGGGAGAAAAGGCGAGGGGGGGGGTGTGTGGATGAGTGAAAATAACCCTTTTTAGCGGCGGTTTTAAGTGACAGCCTCAAGTTTTGACCTTTGTTAACTGCTGTTTTGCTCTGAGAGTGACAGGGAGAGCCGTAAAATACCGAGTTTTGTGCTTGTACCCGCTCCGGAGAGTCAGGCAGGGCTCTGCCGCCACGCGCCGTCAAGAATTGGGCTCAAACCTGCTGGGAACGGGCAATTTTGGGGGCAGCGGTTCCCCTCTCGGCAGCATCCTGGGGTTTGCTCCTCTTCCTCTTGCTCCCGAGTGGATTTATGGATTTATGGAAGGTGTCACGGTGCATCCAGCCCTCCCCAGGGCCAGCAGGGTGGCATGGCCATCATCCCTTTCTTGCTCGTTGCCCTCCAAGCCCGGTGGCTCGTGGCTGGAGCCAGGAAGAACATATTGCCTTTCCCCCCCCAACCACCCCCCCGCCTTCCTTTCTCTTTTTTTTTTTTTCTGAAAGCCTTTTTCCAGCACTTTTAAATGGTTGCCAGGGAAACGGAGCAAGGGAGAGTGGAAAGGTTAGATGGATATTGGACGAGGCTAATGCACTTGTTTCAACCAAGAATTGACAGGTGCTGAGGACACCGAAGGTCCTGATAACTCCTCGTTTGCGCGGCTCCTTCGCCGAGCCTGGAGTACCTCCCCACCGCTGTTAATTGGGCTTTAATCATCGGCAAATTATAATCCATCTCCATCAGGGGATCTCTTAATGGTGGGTTTATGGAGCGCGTCCGCATGTTCCTTAGCCCTTCCGGGACGGCGGGGATGAAATATTGGGTACCTTGGGCCCCGCTGGAACGGGTGGTCTGGCTTGAGGGGAGCCGGAGGCCGGCGGAGATCCTGATTGGAAAAAGTGGGAATTGCAGGTGGGAGGCCCAAACGGGGCTGGAGGGAGCCATCCGTGTGTTCCTTCGGGACATTTTTGTCAGTCAGGTTGAGGGTTGGACAATGGGACATTTTTGTCAGTCAGGTTGACGGTTGGACAAGATGATCTTTAAGGTCCCTTCCAACCTAGAAGATTCTGTGATTAGGAAACAATTCTTCGCAGAGAGAATGGTCGGGCATTGGAACAGGCTGCCCAGGGAGGGGGTTGAGTCCCCATCCCTGGCTGTGTTTAAGAACGTTTAGATGTGGTGTTGGGGGAGATGGTGTAGGGGAGAACTTTAGAGTAGGGTAGATGGTTGGACTCGATGATCCTGAGGGTCTCTTCCAGCCTGGATGATTCTGTGTGTGTCACCGGCCGCTTGTCCCAGCAAGGAGGCTGGTGTGGGAGAGGTGGTGGTGATGGCCAAGTCCAGTTAGTGCATCCCCTCACCTACTGGGATCCATCCTCATCCCCATCCCCATCCTCATCCTCATCCCCATCCTCATCCTCATCCCCATCCCCGGTGGCAGAGCCCCCCTGCCCACCAGCAGCTCCGTAGGGCTGGTGGGCCCCACGTTCCTTGGGAGGTTGCAGCCCCCACTTGGCTTCTTCACCTTCCTGGGGGTTAAAAACCAAGGAGAAATGCCTCGCCGTGGATTTTTGTCACTGTCGCAGCGCTCGGAGAGCTTTGTTTCCACCCCCCACCCCCCTCCTCCCGCTGTAGGTTTTGTTGTATCGCGTCTGTCTTGTCTAAAATAGCAGCTCCGTCGACGGAATAACCAAGGGGCTTGAAACAGGCTGCTCAGGATGAGCCTCACATCTGGTATTTGCAAAACACAGCCAGCAATAAATAGCTACAGTGGCATAAAGCTCCGGCTCTGGGGAGGCAAGGGTGGCTGCTGAGGCTTTTAGTGCTTTTTGGGGGTTGGTTTTTTGGGTTTTTTTGTGCGTGTGTGTGTTTTCCTGGGGAGGGCAGAAGGTTATTGATGAAAAAAAAACCTCCACAAGCTGAACCCTGCTTGTGTTTGGGGGTGTGATGGTGGAGAGGAGCGAGGGTGTGATGCTGGGGGCTCCACCACCATCGAGCACTGATGGATGATGGGGCTCCTTCCATCCTCAGGGCTTTCTGGGGTGACTTCAGGGGACTCCACCCTCATCCTGCCACCAAAATACCAGTGTGAGAGGGCAAACCCACCTTTTTCCAAGCTGTATTGAGCCGGGGAGGGAAGGGGTTTAGTCTTTGCCCAGAGCTACAAATAGAGCTGCTCCTGCTTGTCAGCAGCTTCCCATCCATCACGCCTGAGTGATGGGTACCGGGCCACCGAGAAGATGCGTGGTGCTCATATCCCTATTATGACATCGTCGGTGTCACAGTCGAGCGTGAGGGACTGGGGAAATGTCACTTCAGGTATTAGAAAATGCCTGTGTCTCTGCCACGCTCTGCTTTTGGCTCTTCCCACCCCGTCAGTCCCGACTGGAAGGGACTCGGCCTTCCAACGTGGTGAGTTACCACTTTGGGGTTTTTAGAGAAAAGCGTGGTTTTAAGAGTGGTGCAATTATCCAGGATGACAACCCCCGGGCCACGCAGCCCCCTCCAGCTGGGGCACAAATGCTGAACAAGCTCGTGTGGGGCTTTCCTCCTCCTTTCCTCCCTCCTCCATCTACCCTGGACCACCACTGGCACGTTCTGCCTTGCCAGGTCCTTTGCGAGCATCTCCCCCTGCTTTGGAGGGAACCTGTGGTAGCGAGAAGCAAGGGACCTTGGTCCTCATCACCAGCTCCATCAGGAGTGAGGTCTGAGCACCTGGATGCAACCACATCTCCCATCCCTTCCGAGTTGTGCGTGGAGTTGCTTAAAGCCTGTCGAGCGAGGGCAGCCAGTTGTGTCCCAGATGACCCTGGAGCTGGAAGAAATAGGTTGTCCCGTGCCTGATGTGAGCCTGGCTCTTCCTGAGGCCACTGAGGAGGTTTGGGGTGGTGAGATGGAGCAATGCCTCGATCCAACACCAAGAGAGGGATGCCACAGGGCTGCCTTGCACCCAGATGGGCTCAGAAACTGGTCTCTGGGAGGCAGTGACCTTGTTAGAGGCCCAAGTGGCTCCTTTTTGGTTTCATCCATCCCTCTCAGTTGCGTGTTTTGTCCCTGTGGCAGAAGATCTGGCTCTGGTGGCATTTCTGGGCAAGTGCCCACCCGAAACACACCTCGTGGTGGGCAAGGGGTTCCCCGTGGAGCTGGCGTTATCCTGCTTGAGAGAGAGCTCAGGAACGGGAAAGGGGTTTGGGGGGGAGAGAAATTATTGATGAGGCATCGCTCGGCCAAGCAGGGCGTTCTCAGCATATTCCAAAATAATTCAGCATCCTCTATTCCGCCTGCGGTGGGAGCTCGGTGCAGAAAAAAAGAGAGAGAAAGAACAAAACCCAGCTGCACAAAGAACCCAGACCCCCCCCTTGACGGGATGGTTAGAGCTTGAAGTTTCTTTTTTTTTTTTTTTTTTCCTCCTCTCTGTAAATCAAACCCGCCGGTGTCGGATCGGCGGCTCCGTCGTCCCCGCGGCCTCCCCTTTGCGCCGGGGGGGGGACACGTAATCACCACCCAGAAGGGCTTGAAGGACACAGGCGCGGGGAGCCGGGAGGACGATTCGTGGTGAATAATTTAGTGGCTGAATTTAAAGCTTTTGTTCTCGTCACAAATTACCTGCGAACTGCACGGGAAGGCTTTGATCGTACAAATTCATTTCACATCGTCTCTCTCTCTGCCAACAGACCCACCTACCCGCTTAGCTCTGGCTTTTTCCGTGTGTTTTTCCATGTATTTTTCCGTGCCATTCGGTGTGTTTTGGGGGCGGGCCGGACTCTGCCTGTGGCTGTAATTACCCCGTCGTTTCGGTGGGTGCAGTTTTAATTACTGCCACGGGATGCGGGTCGCAGCCCAGTTTGGAGGGCGATGGTTGTAATTTGGGAATCATTTGGTGGCGTGAAGTTTTTGGTACCCCCCCAGCCCCTGCCGTGTCATGGGGTGTCTGCGCAGCACTTAGAGCATCTTGCTTTGAGGTGGAAGGGGAGGAGATGGGCAGGGGTGCCTGGGCAAGGATGTGGACAGGGATTCAGGCAGGGATGCAGGCAGGGATGCCCAGGCAGGGATGCTTGGGCAGGGATTCAGGCAGGGATGCAGGCAGGGATGCCCAGGCAGGGATGTGGGCATGGATGCGGACAGGGATGCAGGCAGGGATGCTCAGGCAGGTGTGCTCGGGCAGGGATGCCCAGGCAGGGATGTCAGGGCAGGGATACAGGCAGGAATGCAAGCAGGGATGTGTGGACAGGGATGTCAGGGCAAGGATTCAGGCAGGAGTGCGGGCAGGGATACGGGCAGGGATGCAGGCAGGGATGTCCAGGCAGCGATGTGGGCAGGGATGCAGGCAGGGATGTGAGCAGGGATGCGGGCAGGGATGTCCAGGCAGCGATGTGGGCAGGGATGC
>NW_015090837.1:1026975-1032763 GCF_001431845.1 Calidris pugnax
GTACTTACCCCGTTGTTTCGGTGGGTGCAGTTTTAATTACTGCCAGGGGATGTGGGTCGCAGCCCAGTTTGGAGGGTGATGGTTGTAATTTGGGAATAATTTGGTGGTGTGAAGTTTTTGGTACCCCCCCGTCCCCTGCCGTGTCACGGGGTGTCTGCGCAGCACTTAGAGCATCTTGCTTTGAGGTGGAAGGGGAGGAGATGGGCAGGGGTGCCAGGGCAAGGATGCGGGCAGGGATGCAGGCAGGGATGCAGGAAGGAATGTGAGCAGGGATGTGTGGACAGGGATGTCCAGGCAGGGATGCTTGGGCAGGGATGCTCGGGCAGGAATGTGGGCAGGGATTCAGGCAGGGATGCAGGCAGCAATACGCAGGCAGGGATGCGGGCAGCGATGCTAGGGCAGGGATGCTCGGGCAGGGATCCTCAGTCAGGGATGCCCAGGCAGGGATGTCAGGGCAGGGATACAGGCAGGAATGCAAGCAGGGATGTGTGGACAGGGATGTCAGGGCAAGGATTCAGGCAGGAGTGCGGGCAGGGATACGGGCAGGGATGCAGGCAGGGATGTCCAGGCAGCGATGTGGGCAGGGATGCAGGCAGGGATGTGAGCAGGGATGCGGGCAGGGATGTCCAGGCAGCGATGTGGGCAGGGATGCGGGCAGGGATGTGGGCAGGGATGCTCGGGCAGGGATGTCAGGGCAGGGATACAGGCAGGAATGCAAGCAGGGATGTGTGGACAGGGATGTCAGGGCAAGGATTCAGGCAGGAGTGCGGGCAGGGATACGGGCAGGGATGCAGGCAGGGATGTCCAGGCAGCGATGTGGGCAGGGATGCAGGCAGGGATGTGAGCAGGGATGCGGGCAGGGATGTCCAGGCAGCGATGTGGGCAGGGATGCGGGCAGGGATGTGGGCAGGGATGCTCGGGCAGGGATGTCAGGGCAGGGATACAGGCAGGAATGTGAGCAGGGATGCGTGGGCAGGGATGTCCAGGCAGGGATGCTCGGGCAGGAATGTGGGCAGGGATTCAGGCAGGGATGCAGGCAGCAATACGCAGGCAGGGATTCAGGCAGGGATGCTCGGGCTGGGATGCTCAGGCAGGGATGCTCAGGCAGAGATGCAGGCAGGGATGTGGACAGGGATGCAGGCAGGAATGTGAGCAGGGAAGCAGGCAGGGATGCCCAGGCAGGGCTGCAGGCAGTGATGCCCAAGCAGGGATGCTCGGGCAGGGATGCTCAGGCCAGGTTATCTGGGCAGGGATGCAGGCAGGAATGTGAGCAGGGAAGCGGGCAGGGATGCCCAGGCAGGGATGCAGACAAGGATGCAGGATGCTTGAACAGTGCATAGTCAAGGTCGCCTTCCCCCTCCTCGCCCCCCCAGCTCTCCTCTCCCACCATCCAGGGGCTTTTCTCCACATCCTGAGCCTTTTTGTGCCTGGTACGGACGGGCAGATCCAAAGCTCTCTGCCTCCCCCCGTGTTGGAAGCTGCAGTGGCTGTTTTGGGGCTGGGGAATTCGGCAAAAGTGCATGTGAAGGAGGCTGCAGTCAGTCTGCCCGGAGAGAGCCACGTGAAATGAAGTTGTATCACTCTCTGAGATCAAATTATCCTTCTTGGCTTTCGGGGAGAGGCCTCACCGCTGCCCCCTCCTCCTCTTCCTCCTCCTCCTCCTCCTCGTCTGGGTTTATATCCCCGCTCCCCTGGCTCGCTCATCAGGGCTTTGCTCTCCCTGCTAATGGCCCTCTATAAATAAGCCCCGGGAACAGTGATAGAGAACAATCATAAAAAGGCAGGCGCATAAATTAAAGCCGATGTTATAATAAACCAGGCGAGCCCTTCGTCGAGGGTTTTTATGTTTTCTCCTTGAGTCGGCAGCTTTGCCAGGAGGAAACGACTTCTGCTCCGTCCTCCTTCTCCCGGCTCCGGCGGTGTCCGTGGGCGTGCGGCATCGCCATCCTCTATGCTCCTTCCCCACCCCCCCCTCCTTTTTTTTTTTTGGCATTACGGGTAGAAAAGCCGCAGGAATTTCCCAGAAGAGCTCTCAGCTTCCCTGCCTCGGGTCCTGAGGCTGCGGGCAGGCCGGCGGATTAAGTGTCTGGGGTGGCTTTGTAGCTTTTAGGTAGCTATCAATGAAATCTAATGCCTGTGGGCGGCTGAGATTGCTGAGAGCCCAGCCCTGCGCCTCCAAAAAAAGGTAGAAATCACTATATTCACCCCCGTGAGCTGGGGTCGGACCTCACAGAGCCAGAGAGAGGTGCCCCTGTATGAAATAGCAGCATCTTCTTGGCACGGGTGGAGATGCAGATGCGTTTATCTCCGGGTCTTGGTGGCGTCCCACCAGCTCAGCCCATCCCCAAACCCCGTTTGGACACTGGAGCTGAGCTAACGGCCCTGAGAGCCCTCAGCGAGGATGGAAAATCCCTCTGTGGGCTCCGAGCTTGCTTTTGAGCCCGTCTCCCATCCCTTCCAGTCCTTGTGGGGAAACCCAGAGAACGTTCCTCGGGTGGCAGGTCAGGGACGGGGAAGCAGCAGCAGGTTCCTGGGGACCCAGGAGGCTCTTGTGCCCGAAACGTGCTGTGTTTTGGCTCCACAGAGGTTTTATTCATCTCTGTGTCTTAACTCCTTTGCTGGCTGGGAGATGTCCCCCCGTGCCTCTTGCAAGAGGCTGGGGGGGGACAACCAGGAGGAGAATTCTAGGCATCTGGCTCATGGTTACAGGTTCAGAGCAATTTGCCAAGCCTGGGATTGAATCCACACGTGCAGCCCCATGGGAGCAAGGGGGGGAAGATGCTGTGGGGTGTAATGTGGGTCTGGGGGCAGCTGGACCACGTCCTCCTGGTGCTGGAGCATCTTCTCCCTCCGTATGGTCATATGGGAATGCCCAGGTGGATGATGGGGAGGAAGGAGAGGAGGGAGACAGGTGGAGGTGGAAAAGGAGGGATGGGGCAAAGTGAGGAGGGGGTGGGCTCCACTTTCTGCTCCCCAGCAGGCTCTGGCCTGAGCTCCCCGTCGTGTTCAGCTGCACATATTTCTCCATCCTTCTCCTGATGGTCCCCTCTGAGCGAAGGTAGGGATGGACCATCTCTTTTTCCACGTGTGCGCCGGAGGGGCTGGACCCCCAGGGTCCTCCCTTTATCCCGTGACCGAAGCATCCCCCCTTCTCCCCGGAGAAATCCCAGCGTCGGAGGCACCTCCAGCGATTCCGAATATTCCGGCTGGAGCTGGATGCTCAAATGAGGCAGAAATCCATAGTTTTGATTGTTTGAGGAGAAATGCGCGCCGCAGACGTGTCCTGGTGTGTCCGTGCCGGTGTGGGTTACCTCTGGAGGATGCTCCTCTGTCACCGCTCTCCAGGTGGCCCATAGGACTCTCCAGGTGGCCCATAGGATCGTTTTCTGCTCCGTCGCCTCCCCCAGCCTTTGGTTGTTCTCCCCCACCCCCAGCTCTCAGCTTTCTTCCTCCTCATCCCAGCTGGGATAAAATAGGACTGGAGCCACGCAGCGCCGAGCCGGCAGCTCCCCTCGGGGACTGTTTGCCCAACATCACCTGTCGGATCGGGAGCCTGCGTGTCCTTGCGGAAAAAAAAATAATAAAAATATGTATTTCAGGCCGGCGGGGGGCTAATTTGCAAGTCCCATTGCTCAAACGCAACATTAAAATGGCCGTGCATAAAGCAGGGCCTTTCTCCGCGCCTCCCCCTCGCTCTGAACTCCCCGCGCCAGGTATAGGCTTCCTGTCAAGCCCAAGAGCCAAAAGCAGAGATTTATCGATGGGTACCTCGGCTCCGGTTTGCATTTTAATTACCTCGCCCTCAGCCTGGGCAACGGTGGCCGCTGCGTTATCCTCGCTGCATCTCTCCACGCGCCGGGAGGGATGGGGAGGAGGGGGGTGTGGAGTCCCCAGGAGGGACCCTCGGGCTTTTCCCGTGTGTTTTTCTCTTGGGTGATCCGTAGGGATGGGCAGAGAGGCTGCCTGCATCCCGGCCTGAGCATCCCTGCCCGCATCCCTGCCTGCATCCTGGCCTGAGCATCCCTGCCTGGACATCCCTGCCTGGACATCCCTGCCTGGGCATCCCTGTCCAGACATCCCTGCCCGCATCCCTGTCCAGACATCCTTGCCTGCATCCCTGCCCGCATCCCTGCCTGGGCATCCCTACCTGCATCCCTGCCCACATCCCTGCCCAGATATCCCTGTCTGCATCCCTGCCCGGGCATCCCTACCTGCATCCCTGCCTGCATCCTTGCCCACATCCCTGCCCACATCCCTGCCTGGGCATCCCTACCTGCTTCCCTGCCCACATCCCTGCCCGCATCCCTGCCTGGGCATCCCTGCCTGCATCCTTGCCCACATCCCTGCCTGGGCATCTCTGCCTGGCATCCCTGCCTGCATCCCTGCCTGGGCATCCCTGCCCACATCCCTGCCTGAGCATCCCTGCCCGCATCCCTGCCCAGACATCCCTCCCTGGGCATCCCTACCTGCATCCCTGCCCACATCCCTGCCCAGATATCCCTGCCTGCATCCCTGCCCACATCCCTGCCCACATCCCTACCTGCATCCCTACCTGCATCCCTGCCCACATCGCTGCGTTATCCTCGCTGCATCTCTCCACGCGCCGGGAGGGATGGGGAGGAGGGGGGTGTGGAGTCCCCAGGAGGGACCCTCGGGCTTTTCCCGTGTGTTTTTCTCTTGGGTGATCCGTAGGGATGGGCAGAGAGGCTGCCTACATCCCTGCCTGAGCATCCCTGCCCGCATCCCTGCCCAGACATCCCTCCCTGGGCATCCCTACCTGCATCCCTGCCCACATCCCTGCCCAGATATCCCTGCCTGCATCCCTGCCCACATCCCTGCCCACATCCCTACCTGCATCCCTACCTGCATCCCTGCCCACATCCCTATCCAGGCATCCCTACCTGCTTCCCTGCCCACATCCCTGCCCACATCCCTGCCCGGGCATCCCTACCTGCATCCCTGCCCACATCCCTGCCCACATCCCTGCCCGGGCATCCCTACCTGCATCCCTGCCTGCATCCCTGCCCACATCCCTACCTGGGCATCCCTACCTGCTTCCCTGCCCACACCCCACAAGACCAGGATGGAAGGACACAGGGAGCGAGTCCCGAGCATCCTCCGGGTGCCTGAGTTTCCCTGAGCTTGGCTTCTCCCAACGCGCCGGGCGTGCGGGGAGGGCTAGCACTCGCCCTGCCGTGGCCACCTCCGCTTTCCTGGGCTGGAGGCTTCGAGAAGGGCTCCATTTCCCGCTGGGCAGGAGGATTTTACCCCCTGGGCACCAGAGCTCAGCCCCTGCCTCAGTTTCCCCATCGTTAGCGGTGACATATCGCAGTGACGTCAGCCTCAGCCCGGCGGGGAGCGCGCCAGGCTCCCTTCATTAATAAGCCCAAAGTGCTGTGATATTTTTAGATGGAAGTGCCGCGTTATTGATATAATATTACTGTTCCTCATTTGACTTCCTTTTCGATCGCGAGCCCCCTCTTGATCCCGTTACCTGCGGTAACAGTTATCTGGCTATATTTTATCATCTGAATATTTCAATTAAATTACTTTATGGAGGGAGAAAAAAAAAAAAAAAAAAAAAAAAAAAAAAAGGTGTGAGATTTCAATTCAATAGGCAATTAAACCTGCCAGGTAACAGCTGAAGATAAGCCTGCACTGTCCACAGCAAGCTAAAGGGCTCTGAACTCAATCATCACTTACACTGGATTTATTCACACCCTTCCTCTGGTACAGTCAGCCAACTGCAAGCTATCGCTGCAGTTGTGTATTGCAGCCACCCGAGGGG
>NW_015090837.1:1032814-1034276 GCF_001431845.1 Calidris pugnax
CCCCCCCGGGGTCGCTGGGATCAGGGACCCGACGCTCGGAGATGCTCGGAGAGGGGGTACCTGGGGGGGAGATGGAGAGATCTTAGGGATGATGACTGTTGTCATCTCCCACCGGCGATGACTTCTTCATCCACGGTGCCATCATCTGGCTCCTGGGTGCCCATAGAATGGTCTAGGTTGGGAGAGACCCTTGGGATCATCGAGTCCAACCATCTCCCCTACTCTACAAAGTCATCCCCTACATGACACAGAGCATCCAGCCCTCCTCCTGGCGGGGAGAAGGTGGATTTCCTCGGGTGGGTTACGTTATTTTGCCTAATTGATGGTGAAATTTCTGCGAATTGGTAATTAGATTGTCGGGCTGAGGGCTGGACCCGGGTCGTTTGCAGACGGTGCGTTTGGCAGGAGAACTTCTCGGCGGCCGCCGTGAAATATGGCTTCACCCTCCATCGGCAGGATTTCTCTCTTTTTAGAGCCTATAAATTCTTTCACACTTGCGGCGGCATCATCTTGAAAGAAGCTGTGGGTTTTTTTCCTTTTAATTCCCCACCCCTGGTGCTTGGGGGGAGGGTGCTGGTGGTGTCTGGGAGTCGCTTTGTCTGTCCATCAGCCGCTCCATCCCACCGGGACGGGACGTGGGATGCCCTGGAAGTGATGAATTCCTCCAGCCGTGGGGGTGAGGAAAGCCCTGCTTTGCTTTTTCCACCACGAGCTCCGGGGTGAAACATCTTCATCCGACCTCCCCTTTTCCCCCCTCCGCTCGGTCTCCAGGGAAGCTTGAATTGATTTCCAAGGAGAAGCAGCCTCCCCACCCCCTGATGTGCGGAGGAGCCCCGAGCCTCGGCCTCCCCAACGCCGGGCGAGCGCTTTTCCCATCTATCTGTCAGGCTCTGTCTGAAATAGCGGTTTAATTCTCCGTATTTGCTCTTGTATTGTGCATTAAGATACAGCCAGTTTATCCAGCAGTCCAGCTGTTTTGAAGATAATTACTACAGAACTCAACCTGATGTAAAATAATCCTCCCGGGCAAGCAGCCAAGAGCCCGAGACTTATCCTCCCAAGACTGAAACCTCTCCATTACCCTTAAGAGCCGCAGAGATAGGAGCAGGCGTCTCGGGAGAGAGATATTTTTTTGGTGGTAATTAATGGAGGGGTTTGGGAGATGAGGTTCTCTTCCCTCCCCTGGCTTCTATCAGGGGAGGACGGATCGATAGCGCGAGGACCATGGGTTGTGGAGACTTGGATGGGTTTCCATCCAAAGCCCAACCCTACGTGCCGTCGTTTCACCCAGGAAAACCATGTGGGAGTTGTCACCTACATGGCATGAGAGATATAGTGTTTGGTGGTAATTAATGGGGGGTTGGAAGATGAGGTTCACCTCCCTCCCCTGGCTTCTATCAGGGAGAGAAGGACCAATAGGGTGAGGACCAGGGGCCATGGATGGGTTTCCATCCAAAGCCCA
>NW_015090837.1:1042703-1090721 GCF_001431845.1 Calidris pugnax
ATTTGAATATTTTAATTAAATTTCTTTATGGAGGGAAAAAAAAAAAAAAAAAGAAAAAAAAAAGGCTACGCCGAAGTTGGAAATGATCACTGTATCACTCCAACTTCCCTCCATTCCCAGAAGGTTAATTGAAAGGCAGCCATCTTGGTGACGTTTAGACAAATGAGGATAATTATGTGTTCTCCAGCTCTTTGAGAGGTTAATTGCTTAGATGTACGAAGACTTGAAGAACAAAGAAGGAATAAATCAGAAGCGGGACGATGATCTGATAATGTAATTTGGTATATTCACGTACAACTCAAACAAATAAACCCCCTAATTGCACGGAGTCGTTTGGCCCCCCCGGGGTCGCTGGGATCAGGGACCCGACGCTCGGAGATGCTCGGAGAGGGGGTACCTGGGGGGGAGATGGAGAGATCTTGGGCCGGCTCCTTCTTAGGGATGATGACTGTTGTCATCTCCCACCGGCGATGACTTCTTCATCCACGGTGCCATCATCTGGCTCCTGGGTGCCCATAGAATGGTCTAGGTTGGGAGAGACCCTTGGGATCATCGAGTCCAACCATCTCCCCTACTCTACAAAGTCATCCCCTACATGACACAGAGCATCCAGCCCTCCTCCTGGCGGGGAGAAGGTGGATTTCCTCGGGTGGGTTACGTTATTTTGCCTAATTGATGGTGAAATTTCTGCGAATTGGTAATTAGATTGTCGGGCTGAGGGCTGGACCCGGGTCGTTTGCAGACGGTGCGTTTGGCAGGAGAACTTCTCGGCGGCCGCCGTGAAATATGGCTTCACCCTCCATCGGCAGGATTTCTCTCTTTTTAGAGCCTATAAATTCTTTCACACTTGCGGCGGCATCATCTTGAAAGAAGCTGTGGTTTTTTTTCCTTTTAATTCCCCACCCCTGGTGCTTGGGGGGAGGGTGCTGGTGGTGTCTGGGAGTCGCTTTGTCTGTCCATCAGCCGCTCCATCCCACCGGGACGGGACGTGGGATGCCCTGGAAGTGATGAATTCCTCCAGCCGTGGGGGTGAGGAAAGCCCTGCTTTGCTTTTTCCACCACGAGCTCCGGGGTGAAACATCTTCATCCGACCTCCCCTTTTCCCCCCTCCGCTCGGTCTCCAGGGAAGCTTGAATTGATTTCCAAGGAGAAGCAGCCTCCCCACCCCCTGATGTGCGGAGGAGCCCCGAGCCTCGGCCTCCCCAACGCCGGGCGAGCGCTTTTCCCATCTATCTGTCAGGCTCTGTCTGAAATAGCGGTTTAATTCTCCGTATTTGCTCTTGTATTGTGCATTAAGATACAGCCAGTTTATCCAGCAGTCCAGCTGTTTTGAAGATAATTACTACAGAACTCAACCTGATGTAAAATAATCCTCCCGGGCAAGCAGCCAAGAGCCCGAGACTTATCCTCCCAAGACTGAAACCTCTCCATTACCCTTAAGAGCCGCAGAGATAGGAGCAGGCGTCTCGGGAGAGAGATATTTTTTTGGTGGTAATTAATGGAGGGGTTTGGGAGATGAGGTTCTCTTCCCTCCCCTGGCTTCTATCAGGGGAGGACGGATCGATAGCGCGAGGACCATGGGTTGTGGAGACTTGGATGGGTTTCCATCCAAAGCCCAACCCTACGTGCCGTCGTTTCACCCAGGAAAACCATGTGGGGGTTGTCACCTACATGCCGTGAGAGGTATATTTTTTGGTGGTAATTAATGGAGGGGTTGGGAGATGAGGTTCACCTCCTTCCCCTGGCTTCTGTCAGGGAGAGATGGACCGATAGGGTGAGGACCAGGGGCCATGGATGGGTTTCCATCCAAAGCCCAACCCTACGTGCCATTGTTTCACCCAGGAAAACCACGTGGGGGTTGTCACCTACATGTCGTGAGAGATATAGTGTTTGGTGGTAATTAACAGGGGTTGGGAGATGAGGTTCACCTCCCTCCCCTGGCTTCTATCAGGGAGAGAAGGACCAATAGGGTGAGGACCAGGGGCCATGGATGGGTTTCCATCCAAAGCCCAGCCCTACGTGCCGTCGTTTCACCCAGGAAAACCATGTGGGAGTTGTCACCTACATGTCGTGAGAGATATAGTGTTTGGTGGTAATTAATGGGGGGTTGGAAGATGAGGTTCACCTCCCTCCCCTGGCTTCTATCAGGGAGAGAAGGACCAATAGGGTGAGGACCAGGGGCCATGGATGGGTTTCCATCCAAAGCCCAGCCCTACGTGCCGTCGTTTCACCCAGGAAAACCATGTGGGAGTTGTCACCTACATGTTGTGAGAGATAGAGTGTTTGGTGGTAATTAATGGGGGGGTTGGAAGATGAGGTTCACCTCCTTCCCCTGGCTTCTATCAGGGAGAGATGGACCGATAGGGTGAGGACCAGGGACCATGGATGGGTTTCCATCCAAAGCCCAGCCCTATGTACCGAGGAAAACCACGTTGGGGTTGTCACCTACATGCCCTTCTGCCACCTTCCTTGTCACGTTGCCACACTCTCCTGCCCCGTTGGGGCCTTCAGAGCAATTTTCCCTCCCTGAAGCCAGAGACAGATGAAGGATGGCTTTGCTTGGGCTCCACAGAAGCTCCTTCTGTCGCCAGCACACCCTGGCCCGTGTTTTAATCAAGCTGCCAACATCTTTTCTTCTCGTGCATCTGCGGGATGCGGCCATGGCTGTTCCCCCCCCGGGGTCAAAAGCAGCCCCCTCGCCCCGTTGAGATGGAGACGGTCACCGGTCCCATCAGGACGGCGGGATCGGAGCAGTGGGAGCCTCGTATCGCCGTGTGTTAATTACTGGTGCTTAACTACACGGCCAACTGTGACAGTGAAACAGTTATTTCTGGCTCTCCCCGCCTGGGAAGGCAGATCAAGAAAACAGAAAAAAAAAAATAAATAGGAAAAAGCCATAGCAAGGGGAAAAACCCAACCCCAAAAGGCCACCGCAGGCGTAGGGGGCTGCAGGTTGCCACCCGTTGGGGTCCTGCCGGCAAGAAACGCAGCGTTTCTTCTCCTCCTTTTGATTGAAGAACACTAGAAATCAGCTGTTGTGTGAGGAGCACTGATTGAGTCGGTGCACGGGCGCTGATTGAGGCGTGGGGCTGCGCCGAGCAGAGGGGGGGTTTGCTGGGTCGCACCCCTCCGTCGGCACCGCGACGGTGGGGGGTCTTCTCCACCGGCGCGTGGGGACCCCTTGTGTAGGGTAGGGGGTAATTTGGCTTCCCTGGTGGGAAGGTAGCTCTCTGCTGATGTTTCCTCAGAGGGGTAGCCATGCCGTGCTGGTAAATGCTGGTGGATGTCTTGTCGCTTCTTTGGAGAGGAGCTCGGAGGATGTCCCACCCACAGGTTGGCCTGGTGGCCACCAGAGGGTTGGTGTTTCCTAGGACAGGTAGCTGTCCCTTGATGGTAAATGCTGGTGCACATCGGTTGTCTCTTTGGAGATTGAGCTGGGAGGATGTCCCAGCATTCTTCAACCCACAGGATGGCCTGGTGCCCACCAGAGGGTCAGTGTTTCCTAGGACAGGTAGCTGTCCCTTGATGGTAAATGCTGGTGCACATCGGTTGTCTCTTTGGAGATTGAGCTGGGAGGATGTCCCAGCATTCTTCAACCCGCAGGAAGGCCTGGTGGCCACCAGAGGGTTGATGTTTCCTAGGGCAGGTAGCAATGTCATGCTGGTAAATGCTGGTGGACATCGGTCATCTCTTGGAGACAGAGCTGAGAGGATGTCTCAACCTTCTTCAACCCACAGGATGGCCTGGTGACCACCAGAGGGTTGGTGTTTCCTAGGAAAGGTAGCTGTGCCTTGCTGGTAAATGCTGGTGAACATTGGTCGTCTCTTTGGAGATTGAGCTGGGAGGATGTCTCAGCATTCTTCAACCCACTGGATGGCCTGGTGACCACCCGAGGGTTGGTGTTTCCTAGGAAAGGCAGCTGTCCCTTGATGGAAAATACTGGTGGACATCGGTCATCTCTTGGAGATTGAGCTGGGAGGATGTCTCAGCATTCTTCAACCCACTGGATGGCCTGGTGACCACCAGAGGGTCGGTGTGTCCTAGGACAGGTAGCTGTCCCGTGATGGTAAATGCTGGTGAACATCGGTCGTCTCTTTGGAGATTGAGTTGGGAGGACGTCCCAGCATTCTTCAACCCACAGGATGGCCTGGTGACCACCAGAGGGTCAGTGTTTCCTAGGACAGGTAGCTGTGCCGTGATGGTAAATGCTGGTGGATGTTGGGCACCTCTTTGGAGAGGAGCTGGGAGGATGTCCCAGCCTTGTTCAACCCGGTGGCCATGAGCACGTTGGGAATCTGTACCCGGCTGCATCAGGGACCTGGTTTTGGGGAGAAAGCAAGTTGCTTAGGTTTTGGGCAGGGAAAGGTGCCTCACTGTCAGGGACCTGGCTTTGGGGAGAGAGCACAGTTGTTTAGGTTTTGGGCAGGGAAAGGTGCCTCACTGCACTTCTCCCAAAGTTCAGGGTGTCTCTGGGCCGCTTCCCCCCTCCCCGGTGCCGTCATTTTCCATCCCTGCCTGTGAGGTGAGGTGTGGATGCCGGCATCGACTGCCTCTGCTGTGAGCATTTAAGTGCCACCTGCTCTATAAACATCCCCATTGATTTTTCTCCATTCAGAGCCCTCCAGCTTTATTTTTTTCTGCCGCCGCCTCATATTTCCTTACGAAGATTTCTCCTCAGCTAATAAGAGCCCTGAGCCAGCGGGGCCGAGGCGGATGCCTCCCGGCCCTTCCCCTCTGCATCCCAGGGGAGCATCCCCACGCGGGGATGCAGCCACCTCCCCACAACGGGGAACTGCTGTAGCCAGAGGCAGTTTGCAAACCTGGTGTGGTCCCCAGGGAGGAGAGCGTTGCAGTGATTTTCTGAGTGGCCATGCAGTGGTTCCGTGCAGAAAAGGACCCCAATCTGGAGCACACCGAAGGGAATGCTGGTCCAGAGAAGAGCGACAAAGATGGTGAAGGGTCTGGAGAATAACATTTCGCAGCAGGTTTCAGTGGCTCTGATTTGTCCGGGACAGGGAGAGCAACCGGGAGCTTTGGGGATGCAGTGGCCCCGATCTGGAGCACACCAAAGGGAATGCTGACCTTCCCGGGGGCTGTAGAGCCTCAGTCGTTGGGATACGGATCATAGAATCATCTAGGTTGGAAGGGACCTTCAAGATCATTTAGTTCAACCATCAACCTAACTTTGACAAAAAAAAAACATCACTAAACCATGTCCCCCAGCACCATGTCAACCCCTCTTTTGAACACCTCCAGGGATGGTGCCTCAACCCCCTCCCTGGGCAGCCCATTCCAAGGGCTGAGAACCCTTTCAGTGTAAAAATTTTTCCTAATATCCAGCCTGAACCTCCCCTGGTGCAACTTGAGGCCATTTCCTCTCGTCCTGTCGCCTGTGACTTGAGAGAAGAGACCGACCCCCACCTCTCTACACCCTCCTTTCAGGGAGTTGGAGAGAGCAAGAAGGTCTCCCCTCAGCCTCCTCTTCTCCAGGCTGAACACCCCCAGCTCTCTCAGCCTCTCCTCAGGAGACTTGTTCTCCAGACCCCTCACCAGCTCCTGCCCAGGCTGGATATTAGGAAAAATTTTTTCACTGAAAGGGTTCTCAGGCATTGGAATGGGCTGCCCAGGGAGGGGGTTGAGGCCCCATCCCTGGAGGTGTTCAAAAGACGGGTTGATGTAGTGCTGGGAGGTCTGGTTTAGTGATGATGCTCCTTGTTTGTTGTGTGGGTGTCTATTTTTGTCAGTTAGGTTGACGGTTGGACAAGATGATCTTTAAGGTCCCTTCCAACCTAGAAGGTTCTGTGATTCTGTGATCTGTTTCTGACCCGTCGGCAGCGCAGATGAGCCCGAGCATCGCAGCGGTACCCGGCTCCCTGGCTCCCAAACTGGGATGCAGGCAAAGGGCAAGCCCCCTTGAAAGGCAAAGATGGGCACAGACCCCCTCCCCAGGTCTACCTTGGATGGAGCTCGGCACTGACCCCGGGGTGTCACCCAAAGCCCTGGCAGATGCCGGGTGGCCCTCGGGGACCGCGGGGCTGGCGTTGAGTCTGGAGCGGTGACGCCTGGCGCAGACGGCTCCCGCCCTCCTCATCATCTTGTTATCAGTCTGATGTCTGGCAGTCACGGACCAAAACACCATTAAACTCTCTGAAACGGGAGCGACTCGACAAGCCCCTGCCCTCGCCGGCTTATTATCTTTGCAGATGGATATTTTATATTTAACAACCTCTAACGAATCAGTCTGGGGCTTGGGTTTTTTTGCTCCTGTTCCGACGTTCGTTAGCGGGGAAGGGCGAAGAGCATCCCTTTGGGAAGGGCAGGAGGGGTCCGTAGCCCTCGGAGGGCTCTGGGAAGGGTTTGACCATGGTCTGGAGCTGGTTTGAACGGCACTGGGAGGGTTTGGGGACTCGGAGCAGCGCGATGGAGGTGGGGCCAGGCAATTAATTAAGCTTGTAGAGAACGAGAGGCAGTGGCACACGGGCTTTGCAGGAGGTAATGGGCCAAGTGGTTGATGGTGCAGGGGGAGGTGATGGGGACAAGGGGCCCAGCTGAGGCTGGGTGACCTCCCTGCTCATCCCACATGTTCCTCCATGGGGGCACGGTGATGGTTGGGGACCTGTCAGCGCTCCAGGCTGGGGGCAGAGTGGCTGGAGCTGCCGGGCAGAAAAGGACCTGGGGGTGTTGGTCGACTGTCGGCTGAACAGGAGCCAGCAGTGTGCCCAGGTGGCCAAGAAGGCCACCAGCATCCTGGCCTGTATCAGGAACAGCGTGGGGAGTAGGGCCTGAGAGGTGATTGTCCCCCTGTACTGGGCACTGGTGAGGCCCCACCTCGAGGGCTGTGTCCAGTTTTGGGCCCCCTACCATAAAAAAGACATTGAGGTGCTGGAGCGGGTCCAGAGAAGGGCGACAAAGCTGGTGAGGGGTCTGGAGAATAAGTCTTATGAGGAGAGGCTGAGGGAACTGGGGGTGTTCAGTCTGGAGAAGAGGAGACTGAGGGGAGACCTTATTGCTCTGTACAAGTACCTGAAAGGAGGGTGTAGAGAGGCAGGGGTTGGTCTCTTCTTCCAAGCTACAGACGATAGGACAAGGGGTAATGGGTTCAAGTTGTGCCAGGGGAAGTTCAGGTTGGATATTGGGAACCATTTCTTTACTGCAAGGGTTGTCAGGCATTGGAATGGACTGCCCAGGGAGGTGGTGGAGTCACCATCCCTGGAGGGATTGAAGAAACGTGTAGACATGGCTCTTCAGGGCATGCTCTGGTGGCCAAGGTTATTGGTTTGTGGTGGGATGTTGTGTGGGTGGGTGATGGTTTTTGGTTTGGTTGTTGTTGTTGTGTGTTTAGGGGGTGGGTGGTGTTGTGTGGTGTTTTGTTTTTTGGTTTTTTTTGTGGTTGGACTCGATAATCTCTGAGGTCCCTTCCAACCACTACGATTCTGTGATTCTGCCGAGCGGGTGGGACAGGAGGTGGACGATGCCGAAGGGCACGTGGTGGGTCCTTGCCATCCTTGGTGGTCCCAGGACGGTGTGGAGCTGTGCATCCGGGATGGATGGGGAAGATGGGAGTGGGCATAGCCCGGGGGGCTGAGCCAGCAGGAGGGATTGGGGAGGAAGAATAAAGAATAAATACCAGGGCTGAGAGTGACAGAAACCTGAGCAGCTGGTTGTGCAGGACCCGTCGTCACACGCCGCAGATGCCATTGTCCCTGCGGCTACCGCGCCGCTTTACATGGTGGGGAGGAGGATGAGAGGAGTTTTGATGGGCCCGCGCCTAATTTGCATCTTTAACGAAGCGGGAGCCCGGCCAGGTCCTGTTCTTTTTGTCTTGGCTTCTGAGGGAGCGCGTTCATTTCCGATGGTTACGAATAAATCTCCGCTGCCTTTGCTCCGGCCGCCCGGGATGAAAGGTTTTGGGAATCCATTGACTCCCAGCACAGGAAAAGAAGGAGAAATCCCATTCGGAGTCCCCGGCAAACGTAATTAGCACTTCCTTCTTAAAGGGGAGGGTGCCGGGGTGTTGGTGCCACCCCTGTGACAGGTACCGTGGGTTGGAAACTCCACCCTGGTGCCACAGAGGGCTCCGCTGCCGATCCGAGCGAGCTATTTTCAACCACCCAAAACTGGGTCAGGCAGCCAGTTCGGGACCAGTTTTGGCACCTGCATTTGTCATTTTGACGAGGCGCGTCGCCTGCGGGAGAGAAGTTGGAGATTTGGGGTTGAGAGGATGTGGAAGTGTTTAAAAGTAGAGGGTTGGAGGTTTGCAGAGGGAAGCGGGAGGGTTTGAGGTTGATCCAGAGAGCGTTTGGGGGGGAACCGGTCTCCTGGAGAGCTGGGGATGCGACCCAGGTTTCAGGATCCCAAAGCACCTCATCTTTTGGGATACTTTGCACGCCCAGAGAAGGGTTTGCCAGACTTATTTTTATGCCTCCGACTCCTCGCGTGTCGTTTATCTTGGGAAATTTTTGCCAGAAAACTCGTGCCAGCCCCAGGGCAGGCGTCGAGGGCGTCCCCAGCATCACGATGCAGGGCTTGGGTCCAAGTCAGGAGCCCAAAAAAGGAGTGGGAAAGGTGGGGAAGGAAGGCAGTGGGTGTAACATCACGTCCCACACGGAGTGTCATTGATGGGGCCGGGCGGGAGGGACACAGGGGTCTCTCCTAAGAGCTGCAGGAGGAGGGAGATGGTCACTTTGTGACCAGAGCCCCTCGGTGGAGTTATCTATTTTGTTGACACTAAGTGAAATAGCTCCTCGGCAGCCCTCGGAATTAGCATTTAAGGATGAGGAATTGGGGCAATTAGAGGGGAAGCGGCGCTGCCCCCGGCTCCCCACCTCATGCATCTTGTGGAGATGTGGCGTTCGGGTTCATCACCTCAGAGGCCACCTCTATCGGGGGGGAGCATCAGGGGGTGATCTGGGGTGAAGCCCAGCATCCGAGGGTCCCCGGCGAATGGTCTGGATGGTGGGAGGCTGCAGATGGTGAAAAGCCCGTGCTCGAAGGGAGAGGGAGGATCAAAGTGGGATGGATGTGGATGGAGGACAGGATGGGATGGGTCACGCCGCATGAAGAAGGGACACGGCGGGTGTTGGCTTCTTGAGTTCTGGGCTCCCCAAAAATGCCCCGATGGGTTTTCTCCCAGTGAGATCCAGGATGGGTTTATTTCCCCCCATCTGACAGGCACTTTATTGTCTTTTGTCCCTCCCGGACACGTAAGGCAGGGTTTCTTCTGGAGATGGATACGGCGCCTTCAGGAGCTTGTTAATGGGGGTTTGTCTTTGTTCTTAATTAGATCCCTTCGAGGAAAAACCTCCCAGCCTCCTTTATTATCCAGCTTGGTCAGAGCTTGTCTGCTTTATCGAAACGCTTTGCAGAAGTCTTTTTCCCTGTTTGCTTACTGGAGACATTATCATAATCCTGGTCAATTGGAAACAGGTAGCAAAGACGGTTCGGAGGATGAGGGGGAGCCAGCAGCTTAGATGTTAATGGAGATGGCTTTCTGAGCCAGGGAAAGAAGCCAGTGGGGTGTTTTATGGATCCAGCTGCCCATCAGTATCAGCCTTTGAGACACCCATTCCTAGGGTGCAGGAAAAATCGCCGCTGGAAGGCGAGGTGGGGCAAGAGGGTGGCTCTGGAAATGCCACCCTGTCCATGGCAGGTGGTGGATGGTGGCTTTTTTAGCAGTGGTTGCTGGGACACCTTGCCAGGAGGTCCAGGAAGGGTGGTTTTCTGAAGGAAGGGAGCTTTGTCTGGTCCCTTCCTGCATGTAGGGGCATGGAGCTGCCACGTTTGGGTTCATCACCCCAGAGGCCACCTCTATCGGGGGGGAGCATCGGGGGGTGATCTGGGGTGAAGCCCAGCATCCGAGGGTCCCCGGCGAATGGTCTGGATGGTGGGAGGCTGCAGATGGTGAAAAGCCCGTGCTCGAAGGGAGAGGGAGGATCAAAGTGGGATGGATGTGGATGGAGGACAGGATGGGATGGGTCACGCCGCATGAAGAAGGGACACGGCGGGTGTTGGCTTCTTGAGTTCTGGGCTCCCCAAAAATGCCCCGATGGGTTTTCTCCCAGTGAGATCCAGGATGGGTTTATTTCCCCCCATCTGACAGGCACTTTATTGTCTTTTGTCCCTCCCGGACACGTAAGGCAGGGTTTCTTCTGGAGATGGATACGGCGCCTTCAGGAGCTTGTTAATGGGGGTTTGTCTTTGTTCTTAATTAGATCCCTTCGAGGAAAAACCTCCCGGCCTCCTTTATTATCCAGCTTGGTCAGAGCTTGTCTGCTTTATCGAAACGCTTTGCAGAAGTCTCTTTCCCTGTTTGCTTACTGGAGACATTATCATAATCCTGGTCAATTGGAAACAGGTAGCAAAGACGGTTCGGAGGATGAGGGGGAGCCAGCAGCTTAGATGTTAATGGAGATGGCTTTCTGAGCCAGGGAAAGAAGCCAGTGGGGTGTTTTATGGATCCAGCTGCCCATCAGTATCAGCCTTTGAGACACCCATTCCTAGGGTGCAGGAAAAATCGCCGCTGGAAGGCGAGGTGGGGCAAGAGGGTGGCTCTGGAAATGCCACCCTGTCCATGGCAGGTGGTGGATGGTGGCTTTTTTAGCAGTGGTTGCTGGGACACCTTGCCAGGAGGTCCAGGAAGGGTGGTTTTCTGAAGGAAGGGAGCTTTGTCTGGTCCCTTCCTGCATGTAGGGGACATCTGGAGACCGGAGAGATGATGGGACGTGGTTGAAAATTAGCTATTGAGTGGCACCAACTGATGAGCGAGCTCGAGGGATGGGGCTCTGGTCCCTTCCTGCGTGTAGGGGACATCCTGGCCTTCAGTGGAGACGGGAGAGATGATGGGATGTGGTTGAAAATTAGCTATTGAGTGGTACCAACTGATGAGCGAGCTCGAGGGATGGGGAGAAGGAGCTGATGCCTCCTCATTCCTGGCACAAGAGTGTTGGAAGGAAGAGTCTCCAGGTTGCTCTAAGTGGTTTTGAGGGTGATACCAGCTCCCAGGGGCAAGGGAGGGCGATGCCCTTGCTCTGCGTGTCTGTTTGTGTTATGGGCATCACATCTGCACGGGCATCTCAGAGCCATTGAGGCAAAGAGTAGACACAGAATTAGTGTCCCCATTTCTGGAGGGTGCCAGACGAGCCCCAGATCTCCCCAGGAAGCCCACCCGGCCCAAACCAGGAGGCTGAACGTACACCAGCTCCTCGTCCCTGTCACTTCCAACCCGAGTTCTTGTGCTTCACCCCTAATGAGGGGCCGGGCGAGTCCCTCGTGGGGCTGTAGTCTGGATATTTATACGAGCGCAGACACGCGAGTTGTCTGTTTTACATATTGCTGCCCTGATTTCTCAGCGCGCGCAATGAATAATTTACAGAAGCTGCGTGTAAGTATCTCTTTATTATTCATTATAATGAAGTGAGACAGCAGTAATAGTCCACTAGACTGGAGTCCCCCTGGGGCCCAACTTAACTCGGCCGCGCTTAGCTCTCCCCCTCGTTAATTGGGACGAAGGGAGGGCTTGGCTTCCCAACCAGGATGGCACCGTTGGCCGGCACGAGGCCGATGGCCGTGTTGGGCATGGAGGACCATCCATCTTCCCCAGCATCCCTATGCGTGGTGGCTGGTGGAGACGTAGAGCTCCCTGCAAGGGGAGAAGTACTCATTTTTGGGGAGGATATATGGCTCATTCCCCCCGGGGGGACCCTCAAAGATGCCGAGCATCGTCCCCTTCCTTCCACCCAATTAATAATCTCGATTGAGGTGAGGCCCGTCCTGGCAAGGGAGGCATATAACACCCAAAAAGCTTCTGCAGCGGGGAGGGGGACAGCCCGATGGCCCCTCTCGGAATTTATGGGTTTCTCGACCCAATATCAGTGCCTTTTCCCTAAAATCTCGGCCTCCGGCACACGCTCGGACCAATCTCAGCTCTCCCACTTTGATTGCCCACGGTCCCCGTGGGGGCAAGGAGAAGCTCCCGAGAAACGCCGGGCTCTTAATTTATCCAAACGCTCGGCGGTTTTGCCGCGGGTGCCGTGGCGGAGGCAGAGAAAGGGCAGAAATAAATAGAACGAGAAAAAAATCTATCACGGGGAATGAAAGAGCCGTGTTCTCCGGGAACGTTGTAATTCCCTTTTTTTCCCCTCCTCCGTCGGTTCCTCGCTGGGCGTAAGTCAGTGCCAGGGAGCGGAGCCGCCGAGCCCCTGTGCGGGGCAGGGGGGACCCAGGCAGGAAATAAATAACAGCAACGACCACGTTGTGTTTTGGGGGCACACACAGGATTTACAGCTCCTTATCCAAATGGTCCCTTCTCGTCTCCGTGCTCCGGCTTCACCCTCTTTCCCTTCCTCCCCTCTCCCTTTACGTGCGTCCGGGTCCTTCACCCCGACAGTGGGGGGGACTTTATCAACCCAGGGATGGCTCCGGGGCCGTGCCGACCAGGGGAACCATCAGGGAATTTGACAGCTTTATTTGAAATTCCCTGCGTGAAGGGAGGGCGAGGTGGGGCACAGGGAAAGTCCACACGCCTCGCGGAGGTCCAATGTAATGTGTTTTTTTGCCTGTGGCTTCCCAGCTCTGTATAAAAAGGGAAAGGCAGGGCTTTTTTTCTGGTGGACCCGCCGTTGGTGTGAAATCTCAGGGGATGGGGGACATGGCAGTGAGGTACCCGGGGTGTGGCGTGCGCCATCTCCGTACTGGCAGTCCAGCAGAGCACAATGGCTCTCACCCTACTCACCCTACTCACATCTCCATTTGGGATCCTTTTGGGCCGTTGGTTCTGCCCCAACGTGGTTGACCCCTCTGTGTCTTCCTTTGCAGGTGTACCGTGGATGACAGGGTGACACGGGTAGCGTGGTTGAACCGCAGCACCATCCTGTACGCCGGCAACGACAAGTGGTCTATAGACAACCGGGTGGTCATCCTCTCCAACACCAAGACCCAGTACAGCATCAAGATCCACAACGTGGACGTCTACGATGAGGGGCCCTACACCTGCTCCGTGCAGACAGACAATCACCCCAAGACTTCGCGCGTCCACCTCATCGTGCAAGGTAGGTCTTAACATCCTATTGCCAAACTTTGGGATATGGAATAACGCGTGGACTTGGGGAGACCTTGGAGGCCTTCAAGGCAACAGAGATATAGGGATCGGACCGATATGTGTTGTGTCAGGGGTCGAGGCTCTTGGGGCCATTGGGGTTGCCAAGGGGGAGCAGATGGACTGGCATTGACTGAGCTTCGCCGTGTTGTATTGTTGTCCAGGGGGTACAGGACACCAGGGAAGAGGAATCAGGGTCAATGTCCTCCTTGCCCAACCCTTCTGTGACTTTGACCCGTCCCTGCCATGCATTTGACCCGCGTATCGTTGCCCGGGGGGTACAGGACACCAGGGAAGAGGAGTCAGGTTCAATGTCCTCCTCGCCCATCCCTTCTGTGACTTTGACCTGTCCCTGCCATGCATTTGACCCGTCCCTGCCATGCATTTGACCCGTCCCTGCCATTCGGGGCCCATCGTCGCTCTAATTGCCGCGTAGGGGAGCTTTTTGGTCATCAGGCACGTGTCCAAAGATGCTACAGCAGAGCCAAAAGCCAAGTGCTTTCAAGGCTCCTTGGTTTTGGGAGAGAAGGACAAGCCCACGAGCATGTCCAAGTCACCCGCAGTGGCCGTGAGGGGCTCAGGGCTTTGAAGGTGGGCATGTTGATGTGACAGATGCTGTTGGGTCACAAAGCAGCGTTCCGGAGGTTGATATGATGGAGGTTCTCCAGGTGCCAGCAGATCCGAGGGGTCCGTAGCGCCCTGGTGGACACCACCTCCAGATCCCGGCGGCTTTGCGCCGGCTACCGGCTTTTGTCCAGTGTCTAGATTAATTTTTCAGAGTTAGTGTTAGTTCAGGTTAGATAAAGATAATGAAAGTTTCTTAATCCTCTTAAAGAAGATTTATCTGGCCGAGTAGAAAGCTCTCGGAATACAATAAAGCGTGTATAAAACCAGGGCCTAATCTTTCCTTTAATTTCAAACAGCTGATGGGTATTGATTTTGCAATGAGCAAATCTGAGAAATTTCTCGGCCTCGACAGGTCCCCGAGAAGCTCTTTGGCACCGAAACGCGTGTATTTATGCATCCTCCCTCATTGGGAGGAGGTAGGGTTCGATCGGGGCCACCCCTCCTAGCGTTTTTCCGGGCCGGTCCCGGTGGGGCTCAGGAAGAGGGGAGCAACGTTCCATCAGGAGCACCCCCTTCATCCCCTTTTGGGTCTATCCCTCTCCCCCTGTTGGAGTTGCGTGCGAGCCGTCCGTGTGTGCAGTTTAATCTGTTTATCCTGTCTTCTCTCTAATCGCCGTAATCCATCCAGTCAACACCGGTGAAGTACCCGAGTGCTTTGCACCTCATGAATTTGGGGGATTCAGCAGAAGGCAGTTCCACACCCTCTCCCCTCACCCTATTTTCGGAATGCTTGTCAGGCTCAGGAGGGCAAAGGCAATGGATAGTTTGCATCCGGAGCGAGGATCCGATGGTGAGGCATTCCTAAATGTGCTGGGAATTTGGTCCAGCACGAGCAAGCCTCATCAAATTGCTCCCACTGCAGCAATCGTTGGCCAGGTTGCATCTGCGTGGCCACAGGGAGGGTCGGGATGTGACCTACCTGAGGCCCAGGTGAGGTAGACCATGCCTAGGTGGTTTTGCATTTGGTTGTTCATGTGTTGAGCTCAAGCCATGGGGTTTGCCCACGTTGTTAGGCTGAGGAAGTCCATGTGTCGATGGACGTGGTGTCTCATGGGTGGTGGCAGCAAAGTAGAGCAAAGTAGACCAGAGCTCTGGTCTTGTCTCAACTCCAGAGCAGTCGCCTGGTAGCTAAAACATGCTTTTCAGAAGCATTGCTCGCCGGCATGGGAGCCATGGGAGCCATGGTCACCTGGTCTACCAGGATGAGTAAGAGTTTGGCCTTCAGTCTGTGTTGGGAGGAAGGGAGCGGTGTTCCAAGGACGCATTGCCATCCATGGAAGCCGAGCATGCTCTTCACATGGAAGGAGCAAAGCCCTGTTTCCCTTGTAGCTCTGTTGACCTGAAATATTGGCCTAAAAATGAGGTTTTGGGACCTCCTTCATCAAGGAGGCAGCCAGGGCAGAAGGACCACAGGGGTGGGCAGGCAGGGCCTAGCCTCAGGCCACCCCCCCGTGCCACGCAGGCAGCTGTGACCAGTTAGCGGGGGCAGGAGGACCACGGGGTGGCCAGGCAGGGCCCAGCATCAGGTCCCCCCCTGTGCCACGCAGGCAGCTGTGACCAGTTAGCGGCCGCCTTCAGGTCCATTAATTTATATTTGTCTTTTGCCAAACTAAAAGTTGTCTGGATGGGGTATTGATTCTTTGTCCCCGTGTTCAATGGGGTTTTAACGGTGCGGCCGCGGGGCCCGGCCTTCCCTCCCCACCCCCCGGCCATAAATCTGCCGGGGAGACGCCGTCAACAGTGAAAGTGTCTCTTAGTGGTGTTATTAATACATTCCTCGGATGGGTTCATCACCACAGCTGCTAACGAGGGTCTGCGAGAGCGTAGATGGCAGCGAGCCAGAGGGTGGTTGGTGGTTTTTTTTTGTTTGTTTGCTGTTCCTCTGGGTTTTGGGAGGTGGCCTCGTGACAACGGGATGGATGCTTTCAGGGACACAGGGGTGTGTTTGGTGTGAGTTATGAATATGGAGAGAACTGGCGTTAAATCTCGTATGGGCAGAAGATGAGCCACCTCATCTTCTTCCCGGCCTTGAGAGCTTGGGCGGAGGGTGCCGTGGGGCTCCACCAGGGAGGTAGGAACCCAGGGAAACCCTCCTCAGGTCCCTGGAGACTCCAGGTGGGATGCTCAAGCTGGGAGATCTTACCACATTGCACCACAAACTGGTTTTGGTGCAACACCAGGGCAGACCATAGCCAGGGCTTGGACTTCCCTCCCTGGTGTGGTGTCATTTCAGGACGTGGGGGATATTTCAGCAGAGCTGAGGGTCAATGTTTTGGTGTAGATGATGGCTTTTGAGCCCTGGCATCCTCCTCATAGCAGAGTAGAGAAGAAGGAGGATGTGCCCTAGCAGCGTAGGGGGGCATGGCATCATTTCGGGGTCCAGGACATCTGGCACAGATGTCGGTGTTGAACATGGAGACATGGGCACCGAGGAGTCTTTGCTATTCCTCAGATGTCCTTTATTTGTGATTTATTTAGAGACCCCTCCCCTCTACTGCCTTAATCCCGCTCGCCATAGATTTTTCATTAAAACCTCTCCTGGCTGTCGGCATCGTCGCTGGTCGGCACGATCCATTTTCCCCTCCCAGGAGCCAGGAGGGGTCGGGAAGGACCGTGGTCCTCACCCAGAGTAGGGATGTGCCAGTCCTCCCGGTCGGAGGAAGGATGGAAGTTGGAGGAAGGATGCTTTCCTGATTCTGGTCCCGTGTCCCTCGGATCCTCTGCCGCCCCTCAAAGCGGCACCGATGTAGCAGTAGATGTTCTGCCAGTGTCTCGGAAGCCAGTGTAGTGTATTTGGTGTATTTTAGTGATAGGAAATGACTCCTGGAGTCTCAGAATCACAGAAACAGAATCCCATGGGGTTGGAAGGGACCTCTGGGGATCATCTAGTCCAACCCCCCTGCCAAAGCAGGGCCACCCAGAGCAGGAACGTGTCCAGGTGGGGTTTGAGTGTCTCCAGAGAAGGAGACTCCGTCCCCTCCCTGGGCAGCCTCTGCCAGGGCTCTGCCACCCTCACAGGAAAGAAGTTTCTCCTCCTGTTTAGGTGGAAATTAAAGTTTGTGCCCACTTCCTCTTGTCCTGTCCCTGGGCATCACTGAAAAAAGCCTGGCCCCATCCTCCTGACACCCTCCCTTTAAGGATTTATAGGATTTATAGATCTCCCCTCAGCCTTCTCTTCTCCAGTTTATAGATCTCCCTTCAGCCTTCTCTTCTCTAGACTTAAAAAGACCCAAGTCCCTCAGCCTCTCCTCATAAGGGAGATGCTCCAGGCCCCTCAGCACATCTGCTCTCCCCTCTCCAGCAGTTCCCTGTCCTTCTGGACCTGGGGAGCCTCCCAAAAGGGCCGTGCCAGCCCTGTGGTGATGTTCTTCCCCGACGCAGACCATGCTTGGGGCTCACTCTGGCACCACAGCTTTCACAACGGCTGCAGTTAAAGTTCCTTTTATCACGCCAGCTTTGATATCCAGACAGGAGCTGAGGCAGGGATACCTATTAAAACCTTACCAGGGGGCTGTAGGGCACCAGGAGGTGAGAGGAGCCGCTCAGCCTTCTGTAGTTGTTGTGGAAAAGACCCGAGGGTGGGTTTTAAACATGTAAAGTGCTGATATATTAAGTGCTTAGTGTGTAGGTGCTGGAGATTTTGGCACAAGGGCTGCGTGTGGGGTGTAGGGAAGCATCCCAGAGAAGGGAAAGGAGGATAAAAAAGCAGTTCCCAGCAGGAGGCAACCTCCAGAGCAGGCTTGGGTCCTCCTCAGGAGCTGGAGATACTGATCCAAGAGCCAAGTGCTTGGTTTTTTTGCCTAAGAAAAAAAAGAACAGGAGAAGGAACTGCGGGGGGGGAAGGAAAACAAAACCAAAGGGATGAGGAGAAACGCTCAGAGACATTTTTTCTCATTGTCTTCTCATGTGTTGTCGTGTCCCCGTGGGTTGGAGAACAAGGGGACGAGAGAAGGTGAGGTGGGCATCCAGAAAAGCCCCGAGCATCAAAGGGAGGGGGAGCAGCAAAGGGGAAAAATGGAAGAGTAAGGATGGAGTGTGGAGAGGAAGGTCTGGAAGAGGGAGAGGATGACAGGCAGGAGGGAAACAGGACCCCACGTCCTGTGACAATGTGGTAATAATTCTCCATCTCCAAAATGAGATGGGACTATAGAGGAGGGACAGGGTGGGGAGCCCCCGGAGAGCATCCTCAGGCCCTTCTTGAAGCAGCTGGATGTTGTAGAAAAGGTGGAGGTGTCGGGACGTGCCATGGGGACCAGGAGCCCCCCGAACAAAAGCCCGGCGGCTTCTGAGTAATTACAGGAAAAAGGGAAATTACAGGAAAAAGGAGGGTGAGGGGGGGAGCACCGGGGAAGTTGTTTCCCCATTATATTTCTGAGCAGAGAGAACGTTTTTAGCGCGCGCACAAATAGCTCCCTGGGAAGCACTCTCGCTTCCTAATTGTTCATAAATTCACTGACAGGTGGTTACACAGTAGGTACGGCACTCGGAGTTTGGGTTTTATTGCTTTCCCCGTCTGAAGGCGAAAATCTGGAGAAGAAGGGTGAGGGGCAAACGGGGGGGGGGAGTCTGCCCACCAAAGGGGGCTCAACACCTTCTGTGTGGAGTTGATGTGAAGGCTTGTGAGCTTTCAGTCCTCAGCGTGGGTGGATTTTGCCATGGACGCTCTGGCTTATGCTCTTTTTCCTTCTCTTGGGGATATTGTGGCCTTTTTTGGGTGTTTTAGCCCCAATGGGTCTCAAAGTGTCAGGGTACAGCCCCATGGGAGGGCTCCCAATTCTTGTGGAGATGGGGGACACACAGTGTGACAGACCCAGGCTCTGAAGGCATCGTTGAGGAGCGTGTGAGAGGAGGGATGGGGAAGATCTTTGGTGAGACAAAGGGATGGCAGAACGTGCGTGGCATCGGCCTGACGCGTCGCTCTCCGGGTCAGGAACTGAGACAGTTGTCTATCTGTGGACTCAAATGTCTTTGGTGGAAGCAGTTAATCCATTATTTGAATAAAATGAAGTCTGAGGAGGTTCTCGAACCAGACTTAATGAGATTGGGTCTGCTCTGAGACAATAATCCGTGCTGGTGAGAAGCAACGTGTTGGTAGGACTCTGGGCACGGGCTCCCTTGCCCCCAGACAAGGTGAGACAGGATGCAGAGGTGCGTTTGGTCACCTCAAGGGTCCATGGCTGTACCCAACACTCCGAAAGAGCTGGTGACAGCAAAAGTAGGGTGACTGGAGACATCCATTGCTATGGGACAGGAGGTTCTCTGCGGTTGTGAGCTCTCCTGTGGGTGCCTCCTCTCTTTTTGAGGGGTCCCAGACGAGAGCTGTTTGGGTGAAGGTCAGTGCCACCTTCAGCAGACACGTAGGGAGGCCCGTGGTGCCGTCTCTCCGCGCCTCTCGGCCGTGAAGGAGATGGAAAGTGCAGGCAAATGTGGTGCCATCGCGTCGCGCCGCACCTCTTGGCCGTGAAGGAGATGGAAAGTGCAGGCAAATTGTGAGCTTTCAGCATATTTTTCTTTTCTTTGTGCTGACTTTCCCTACACTAATGAGCCCTTGCAGGGTGACACTTCTGACAGCTCCATCCTGCCCGCGGCGGGGAGGCTCCTGCAGAGCCACAGCAGCGGTGCCAGGGAGGGAGGTGTCCAACCCTTGCTCGGGTGGCCATCCCACCCCCAGAGGTGACAGGGTCCCCCGTTGGAGGGCAGGAGCCCTTCCCAGAGCAGCTTATGTCAATGTTGGATGTCCCCAACACAGGAGGCATCTGAGAGAGATTGGTAAGCGAGGTGCCAGGGCCGGAGCACGCCCCACAGGAGGTGGAAAGGTACCCATGGAGGTTCTCACCTCCTGGTGGAGCAATAATGTCCCCACTCCAGGGATGCTTCCCCTGAGTAGAGGCGGGCCATCGGCAGTTTGAGGAGCCCAAAGGCTCGTACCAACCTATCAAAGGTGTTGGAAGAGGTTCAGCATGCTTTAGTGGTGGTTTTGTCGGCGTTTTAGGCTAGACTTGATGATCTGGAAGGTGCCTTCCCTTCCAACCTGGACTACCTAGGTATTTATGAGCTAGGGAGGGACATCAGTTGTCGGTGTCAGTGCTGAGGCTGTGCCACTTTTAAAAGTGGGCATTTTAGGATGCGAGGGGAGGGATGGCATCCCTCAGCAACCATCAGGCACCCGGGTCCAAGGAGGAGAGCGCGTCGGCGCGTCGGGCGGTTGGGGTCTGGAGCAGTAAAGGAAGGAGATAAATCACGGGCTTATTGTTATTGAACGTAGCGGCTTCGCTTTCACATTCAATTTCTGTCGCCGGCTTTTGCGAACAAACAAGGAATTACAGAGCGAGATGTTATTTTGTGCTCTACCAAACATTATGCAGTAGCTGCGCCGGGATTAATATTACGCCGGGTCGACAAAATCCACGGGGGGACTCCTTTCCTCGGGATTTATTTGGTGGTCGGTGTGCTTGTGGGTGTCGGGTTTTTGCAGGAAGGGAGGACAAGGAATGAGGGGGGATGAGGAGCATCCATCCCCATGGCATCCTTTTGCCTGAGCTCTAGATGGTGAGAAGCTCATCGCCACTCTGGGAGCTGTCTCGGGGCCGGGGAGGTCCTCCAGAGGGGGCCAAGGCCATGTTCATCCATGGAAAGGTCCAGCAACCCCTGGGAATCCTCGTGGTATCCCAATGGTGGGTCAGAACCACGTATTGGGGCAGACATCCTGCACGTGGGGGCTTCTGCCCGTCATGGTCATGAGCAATGGAGGAGGATTTGAGCCCTTTTTCTCAACTCTTGCGTGATGAGGCACATCGTGCTGAGGTGCAGAGTCATGGGAGCTGCTCAGTAGAGCAAGGCGTTGCACAGTCTATTATGTCCACGTGGACCTGTTTGTTGGGTGAGCAGCAGAGCAGGACAACGGCTCCGTATCTTGCCAACCAAGCGACAGCCCCGCCGTAGCCACGCTTCTGGCTGGTTGTGTGTTCCCCTGGTGGTTATGGAGTCCCAGAATTGTGGAACGGATGACGTCAGAAGGGATTTTAGAGATCAGCTCGGTCCAACCCCCTGTCCCTTGTCTCACCACACCAGGTTGCCTGTCAAACCTGGCCTTGAACCCCTCCGGGGATGGGGCAGCCACAGCTTCTCGGGGCGACCTGGGCCAGGCTCTCACCACCAAGTGTGGTGAGGTGAACACCAAGTTGTTCCCCACATCTCATCTCATAATGAATCGGAGGCGGTGCAAGGGATGGTGATGGTGACGGGTCGATGAATATGGGCATGGTCTATTTTGATGGGAGTGTGCAGTGAGGCAGGGTAGGACCACGGGACTTCTCCATCTTCGGGGAGACGGAGAGCTCCACAGGGGCATGGGAGAGGGTATGGAACGGGTGCCAACAGGGGTCCTCAGCTGTCCCAAACTTGAGAAACAACAACTCTCAAGGTAGGACATGTCTTTTGGGCAGTGTACACGTGCTGTGGCCGTACCCACCTCTTCCCATAGCCACAGGTTGGTTTTATCCACACGGTTGTATTTGGCCGTGCGTTTGTCCCACCTGACAGTGCTTGGGTCCCATCCGGTGCCGACTGGGTACCAGCACGGACCCAGTTCCCATCTGCCCATCCCATGCCAAGGGGAAGTCATCACGCCCTTGAGACACCGTCCTCATCAGTCTGGCTGGTGGGATCTATAGAAATGTAATCAAGGTTCTGAGATGTCCTTCTCCAAGTCCTAGTAATGTTGTAGGAAACGATCGCTGTCACGGCGTGGTATCGAGCCATGTGATGGGCTCCCGAGCCCTCCACGGGCATCCTTCTGCTGAACGTCCCACCAGCTTTAGGAGACAGTTCTGGTGGGAGCAGGGCAGCCAGCGTGGCAGCATGGGGGCACTTCTCCAGCCCTAGAAGCTTCTGCCAGGGGGTTCAGGACGTCACAGTCTTTGGTGGCATGTGCCACTACATCAGCATCCTTGGCTCAGGGAAGGGACGTTGAGCCCACGTGTGTTTTGGTGAGGACTGGGAGCACTGGGACCATCCTGGTTATTGTTAGTGGTAGTTTTGGGGCAGGAGGGAAAGTATTTGCGGCGCTGGGAGGGGGACAGGATACCAATGTGTCCAGAGCTGCAGTTTTGGAGCTCCAAGGTCTTTTGGAGGTGCGGTTTGGACTCGAGGTTGGGAAAGGCACTCCGACCAGGAGCTGGGAGGGGGACAGGATACCAATGTGTCCAGAGCTGCAGTTTTGGAGCTCCAAGGTCCTTTGAAGGTGCAGTTTTGGACTCAATGTTGGGAAAGGCACTCCGACCAGGAGCCAGGAGGGGGACAGGATACCAATGTGTCCAGAGCTGCAGTTTTGGAGCTCCAAGATCCTTTGGAGGTGCGGTTTTGGTCTCAAGGTTGGGAAAGGCACTCCGACCAGGAGCCAGGAGAGGGCCAGGAGGAGGACACTGGACCTGCCATGACCTACTCCCTGCATGTGTCCCCCACTTTTTTTTGGTCAGGAGAGGACAGCCCCATTCTAGGGGCTCCTTGCCTGATGCCAATGGGATAGCAATCATTTTGGGGGACACTCTGCAGGCAGTGTAGGTGTCCTTAGGACGGCGTGCCCAGGTGGTCTGTCTGTCCATCTGGGTGTCTTTGTCCAAGGTCAGTGTGGAGCAGGTCCACCTGGAGGACGCGGGATGGGAAGGTGGTGCAGATGAGGTATCTTTGTGGGTGGATTCCTGTTGATTTTTTTGGCCATGCAGTGCTTTCCGTAGGGTGAGTTTTTGTGAAGCCTGGTGGTGCCTGCTTTCTCCTGGCAGCGTGCTCGGTGGGAAGCCAATAATGTCTGCTCATGGTTCCTTTGTTGCCTGCACCGCGTGGTTTTTCAACCCCTCAGGTTGCGTGACGTGTCAAGCAGGGGGTCATTCAGAGAGTGGATGACACACCATCCGTGTTGCCCACCTCCACACCTCTTGCTCTTCCCATGATGGGAGGTGCAGGGGTTGCCTTTCTAGGGTTTCACCATCCATTAGTGGTGTTGGTGTCCTCTCGGAGCACAACCCATCTCCTGGAAGGATAGCTCGCAGGGTCATGAGCAGGTGGCACCTTCTTGTTCTGGGAAGGCTTGTTTGGATGTTGGGGTTTTTTTGATGTTCCTGGTACGTGTTTGAGGTGAGGGGAGAGGCACAAGGGTGCCCATCATCGGGGAGAAGGTCATACCTTGGAAGTCGGCCATCATGGGGCAGAGCTCATCGGGGGGAAAGGGGGTCAGCTCCATTCTGACTATTAGCTCTGATTTTTGTGATTTTCCAGCGTAGACTTCATTTTTGTCTTTGCCCTTTTTTCCCCCTGAAGGACTCAGACAATCTCCCTCTGCTGTAGGAGACTGTACCTCAAATTAATCTGTCAGGCTGCTGGAGAATTTACCGCCTCGTGTAGTGTACCTGTAGGGCTGTGAGATGAGGCCACGTGGTCTCCAGGTCTCCAGTCGTGCTGCTTCTTGCTATGTGGGGAAGGAGCACGGGGAGAGCAGGCCCGGGAGTCTGATGGAGAGGACAGGGAGGATTTTTGGTTGCACGTCCTTGAGGAGCAGAGCCTAGTGGTTATAGGCAGTTTTGAGGGAGCCGTTGAGGGGACAGTCCACTGGGGCACCTTGCTGGAGGTCCCTGTTTGGCCAGTTCCTCGTGTAGGATAGCCCCATCACTGCAGGGATGGTCTCCTGGGGTGCGAGGTGATTGAGGTAGCCCTCGGGTTCCATCACAAGCAGTGTCGGTGTGGCCCCCAGCAATTTTTAGGCCAGTCTCCTGGCATTCCAGCCGGGGGGAAGAGCCCCTGACACAAGGGTTGGGTGGACATCACCACGCGTACCTGTGCGAGGTGGCACAGGTCATCGTTTCTGCCATTGTAGGGGTGGTTGGATGTTGAGGTTGGCCAGTTTTGTGGGATGCATTTGCTGTCGGGGTTGCAGGGCCTTTTTTGGGCCGTATCTCTGGGTTTCATGACTCAGGCACTGGGACACAGCATCGGGCACGCAGGCTTTAATGGCTTTTTTTGCCAGGGCCGGGTATATTTATGGGAGCGGAGATTGCCAAGTTATTTATTAGGTGGAGTATGTGGGGGTAGAGTGATATAAATCAGCGTGGCTGGTATTGAACGGAGCAGACGCTCGGTAATTGGAACGGCCTTAATAAATATGCTAAAAGATGAGCCTCGTTGGGGTGTGTAGGGAGGGCAGGTCGTGGGGACTCGGCTGGGCAAGGGAGGGGGTTGGCATGTCCGCCAACCCTATGGCACAGGGGATGGGCGATGGGACCCTGGCTCCATGCTGGAATCCAGCAGGAGATGCTGGGTGGAAGGAAGGGGGTTGGTGATAGAACGTGGCAACGAGGTGGACACCGATTTATGGCTTCGAGCTCCAACAGGGGATTGGCACGTCCACCAACCCTACAGCACAGGGGATGGGTGATCAGACCCTGGCTCCATGCTGGAATCCAGCAGGAGATGCTGGGTGGAAGGAAGGGGGTTGGTGATAGAACGTGGCAACGAGGTGGACGCCGATTTATGGCTTCGAGCTCCAACAGGGGAGGTTTAGATTGAACATTAGGAAAGAATTTTTCACCGAAAGAGTGGTCGGGCATTGGAACAGGCTGCCCAGGGAGGGGGTGGAGTCACCACCATCCCTGGATGTGTTTAAGGGACGTTTAGATGCGGTACTGAGGGACATGGACTTTGTAGAGTAGGGGAGATGGTTGGACTCGATGATCCCAAGGGTCTCTTCCAACCTAGACCATTCTATGATTCTATGATGGGGGCAAATCTGGTGTTCGGGGCGTTGCGGCGGCGCGTGGATGGGTGAGTGCCCACAGGTGTGTTGACGGCACCTTGTCTTGTTTTTTGTCTTTGGCAGTTCCCCCCCAGATCGTGAACATTTCCTCGGACATCACCGTCAACGAGGGCAGCAGCGTCACCCTCATGTGCCTGGCCTTCGGCCGACCGGAGCCCACCGTCACGTGGCGGCATCTCTCTGGGAAAGGTGAGCGTGTGCTTGGGGGTTGAGATGGGGGATGGAGGGAGGTCTCCGTAGAGATGCAGGAAGGGGACCACCATGGTTTGGTGGCTCCTGGGTGAGAAGGGGACCACCATGGTTTGGTGGGTGGCCTTCCACGGCTCCTGGGTGAGGGCTAACGGTGGTATGCACCATGGGGCCATCTCCCAGGGCAGGGCTTCGTGAGCGAGGACGAGTACCTGGAGATCACGGGCATCACGCGGGAGCAGTCCGGGGAGTACGAGTGCAGCGCCGTCAACGACGTGGCCGTCCCGGACGTGCGGAAAGTCAAAGTCACCGTCAACTGTGAGTGCAGGGGGGCAAGAGGGGGGTGTGGGGAAGGGGTGTGGGACCGCAGGTGACACGACCCGGCCTCTCCGCAGACCCGCCGTACATCTCCAACGCCAAGAACACGGGCGCCTCGGTGGGCCAGAAGGGCATCCTGCAGTGCGAGGCCTCGGCCGTCCCCGTGGCGGAGTTCCAGTGGTTCAAGGAGGACACCAGGCGAGGAGCAGTGGCGGGGAGATGGGGGGTGGGACGGGCTGGGGTTGACCCCGGTTGTCCAGGGTTAGGATGGGATGGGAATGAGGGGACAAGGCAGAGGGACAAGGTTGATTAGGAGCATGGAGCATCTCTCTTACGAGGATATGCTGAGGGACTTGGGAATTTTTAGTCTGGACAAGAACAGGCTGAGGGGGACTCTGATCAATGCCTACAAATACTTAAAGGGAGGGTCTCAGGAGGACAGGGCTGGGTTTTTTTCAGTGGTGCCCAGGGACAGGACAAGAGGAAACGGGCACAAACTTGAGTATAAGAAGTGCCACCTAAACGTGAGGAGGAACTTCTTTGCTGTGAGGGTGGCAGAGCCCTGAAGAGGCTGCCCAGGGAGGTGGTGGAGTCTCCTTCTCTGGAGACATTCAAACCCCAGCTGTGGGACCTGCTCTGGATGGACCTGCTTTGGCAGGAGGGTTGGACTGGAAGATCTCCAGAGTCCCATGGGATTCTATGAAGGGGAAACTTCATGGTCCAGTCAGGAGGACCATGGGGATGCCGACCACGTCGTGGGGTCAGGAGCTCGTCCGAAGATAGGGAGATTTCAGGGTGGTCCTGCAGGGTTTTTCCAGGGGACGAGGGCTTGTGGGGCACCTCGACGGGGCAAAGGGTGGCTGGCGAGGAGATGTGGGAAGGGACAGGAGGTCCCAAGCTCCATCACCAAGAGCCCCTTGTTTCCCAGCAGGTTAGCGAACGGGCTGGAGGGGGTGAGGATCGAGAGCAAGGGCCGCCTGTCCACGCTGACCTTCTTCAACGTCTCGGAGAAGGACTATGGCAACTACACGTGTGTGGCCACGAACAAGCTGGGCAACACCAACGCCAGCATCATCCTCTACGGTAGGTGCCCCTTTTGGTTTTATTTTTTTTTTTTGGCAGCAAGGGTGTGCATGACAGAGGAGTGCGAAAAAGAAGAAGAAGAGGAGGAGGAGGAAGAGGAAGAGGAGGAGGAGGAGGAGACAGCGAGGCGATTGGCTAAAGAGAGGGCAGACCGACGGTGCGATGGAATGGAGATGCCCACAATAAACGTGGTGGGCTTTTTGGATCAAAAGGGCAGGAGACAGGAGCCATGTCCCTTGTGGAAGATGTGTCCAATGAAGAGCAATGAATCGCCCAGAGTGGGCTCACACAAAGCTGGTGGTGGATGGTGGAGGGCATGGTGCTCACGGGTGTTTGGGGGTGTGAGGCACCGGTCGCCTCAAAGGAGATGGCATCCCAGGTGGAGAAGAGGCTCCCGGCAGGGCCTCGAGCGTCGCTGGAGTCCAGGGCTGAGGAGGGGGCCCATCCAGGTGAGCACGCGCTCCGGGTGCATAGTGTGGGGACAGGCCAGGTGTTGTACTACCAGTTGTTGTGTGTTGGCCTGGGTTGAGGCCATGTCAACATGGAGGGCAGTAGAGGCAGGTGTTGTGTATGGTGGAGGTGGCCGTCAGGCGGGACGGGCAGGAAGGGGTCATAGGGCCAACAGAGTGGAGTGTTGTTGGTGAGGAAGATGACGTGTAGGTGAGGCACATGCGTGTGACACGTTCCCTTGGCCACGTGGCCAGGTAAAGGTAGCAGTTCTTTGCCATCCCCTGGCAGGTGAGGGGTGAGGAGCAGGAGCTTGAACCTCAGCAGCAGGAGTGGGGACAGCAGGGACCGAGGTTGGCACCAAGGTTGGCACTGAGGCAGGGTCAGGCTTCAGGGAACTGCTGGAGAGGGGACAGCAGAGGGCCACAAAGATGATTAAGGGCCTGGAGCATCTTTCCTACGAGGAGAGGCTGAGGGACTTGGCTCTTTTTAGTCTGGAGAAGAGAAAGTTGAGGGGAGATCTAATTAATACATACAAATACTTAAAGGGAGGGTGTCAGGAGGACAGAGCTGGTCTTTTTTCAGTGGTGACCAGGGACAGGACAAGAGGGAATAGGCACAAACTTGAACATGAAAAGTTCCACCTCAACATGAGGAGGAACTTCTTTGCTGTGAGGGTGGCAGAGCCCTGGCAAAGGCTGCCCAGGGAGGTGGTGGAGTCTCCTTCTCTGGAGACATTCAAAACCCACTTGGACAAGTTCCTGTGCAATGTGCTGTAGGTAGACCCGCTCTGGCAGGGGGAGTTGGACTAGATGGTCTCCAGAGGTCCCTTCCAACCCCATATGATTCTATGATTCTGGCACAAGAGGGGTTCAGAGGTTGTCCCCTGGCCGCCCGAGAGTAGCGTGGGGTGGTGGTCGGCATCATTGTAGGCTTTGGGGCTGAGGAGATGGACCTTGGTCATAGGGTGCGGCATTGATGCAGTAATTGGAATGAAAGCTGGCAAAAAAAAGAGGTCGTACACTAAACACAGCAGGGTTTTGACAGGATTTGTGGGCAGGGTGGAATCGGTTGGGTAGCACCTAGAGGTCGGCGTCAGGGACACTGTCCCATTGCATCAGGAGGTGCAGAGAGGAGGCCCTTGGTTTCCAAACTCTGTCTGTCTGGAGTTTGGACACGGCCACTTGGTGGTTGTTGTGTCAGGCTAGGTCAGGTTGATGTCTACAGGAGTATGTATGTGCAATGGTTCTCTGTGTGAGATGGGTAATATTTTGAAGGTTAGCATGGCAGTAGGCAGGTATGGAGGATCCGTTGGGCCATGGCACGGGGGAATCAAGAGGTAGTCTTGAGAAGGGTCCCTACTGGAGGGGAGATTCAGGTCCTGTGGCCGGAGAGCTCCGAGGACTCTTGGGATGTCCACTATGGATGGGGTGAGGTGAATGAGTAATGGTTGTGATGGCCTGTCACATGAGGTCACGATGAGGGCGCATCGCTCCCGGTTGCCCTCGGCCATCACGTCTTATTGGGGGGCCCCGAAGCCATGATGAGGGAGAGGTGGCCACCAGGAGCCGTGGAGCCCACCAGGGGAGGTTATCAGGCGCCGAGGAGAGGGGCCAGGCAGGCAGGGAGGAGATGTGTGTTTTAGGATGGGGTTTTTTTGTTGGCTTGGAAAAGAGGAAGAGGAGGAGGAGGAGGAGACAGCGAGGCGATTGGCTAAAGAGAGGGCAGACCGACGGTGCGATGGAATGGAGATGCCCACAATAAACGTGGTGGGCTTTTTGGATCAAAAGGGCAGGAGACAGGAGCCATGTCCCTTGTGGAAGATGTGTCCAATGAAGAGCAATGAATCGCCCAGAGTGGGCTCACACAAAGCTGGTGGTGGATGGTGGAGGGCATGGTGCTCACGGGTGTTTGGGGGTGTGAGGCACCGGTCGCCTCAAAGGAGATGGCATCCCAGGTGGAGAAGAGGCTCCCGGCAGGGCCTCGAGCGTCGCTGGAGTCCAGGGCTGAGGAGGGGGCCCATCCAGGTGAGCACGCGCTCCGGGTGCATACTGTGGGGACAGGCCAGGTGTTGTACTACCAGTTGTTGTGTGTTGGCCTGGGTTGAGGCCATGTCAACATGGAGGGCAGTAGAGGCAGGTGTTGTGTATGGTGGAGGTGGCCATCAGGTGGAAGGTGTCATAGGGCCTGCAGAGTGGAGTGTTGTCGGTGAGGAAGATGACGTGTAGGTGAGGCACATGCGTGTGACACGTTCCCTTGGCCACGTGGCCAGGCAGAGGTAGCAGTTCTTTGCCATCCCCTGGCAGGTGAGGAGGTGTGGAGCAGGAGCTTGAACCTCAGCAGCAGGAGTGGGGACAGCAGGGACCGAGGTTGGCACCAAGGTTGGCACTGAGGCAGGGTCAGGCTTCAGGGAACTGCTGGAGAGGGGACAGCAGAGGGCCACAAAGGTGATTAAGGGCCTGGAGCATCTTTCCTACGAGGAGAGGCTGAGGGACTTGGCTCTTTTTAGTCTGGAGAAGAGAAAGTTGAGGGGAGATCTAATTAATACATACAAATACTTAAAGGGAGGGTGTCAGGAGGACAGAGCTGGTCTTTTTTCAGTGGTGACCAGGGACAGGACAAGAGGGAATAGGCACAAACTTGAACATGAAAAGTTCCACCTCAACATGAGGAGGAACTTCTTTGCTGTGAGGGTGGCAGAGCCCTGGCAAAGGCTGCCCAGGGAGGTGGTGGAGTCTCCTTCTCTGGAGACATTCAAAACCCACTTGGACAAGTTCCTGTGCAATGTGCTGTAGGTAGACCCGCTCTGGCAGGGGGAGTTGGACTAGATGGTCTCCAGAGGTCCCTTCCAACCCCATATGATTCTATGATTCTGGCACAAGAGGGGTTCAGAGGTTGTCCCCTGGCCGCCCGAGAGTAGCGTGGGGTGGTGGTCGGCATCATTGTAGGCTTTGGGGCTGAGGAGATGGACCTTGGTCATAGGGTGCGGCATCGATGCAGTAATTGGAATGAAAGCTGGCAAAAAAAAGAGGTCGTACACTAAACACAGCAGGGTTTTGACAGGATTTGTGGGCAGGGTGGAATCGGTTGGATAGCGCCTAGAGGTCGGTGTCAGGGACACATCAGGAGGTGCAGAGAGGAGGCCCTTGGTTTCCAAACTCTGTCTGGAGTTTGGACACGGCCACTTGGTGGTTGTTGCGTCAGGCTAGGTCAGCAGTTGATGTCTACAGGAGATGGTTGATGTCTACATGATTCTCTGTGCGAGGTGGGTAATATTTTGAAGGTTAGCATGGCAGTAGGCAGGTATGGAGGATCCGTTGGGCCATGGCACGGGGGAATCAAGAGGTAGTCTTGAGAAGGGTCCCTACTGGAGGGGAGATTCAGGTCCTGTGGCCGGAGAGCTCCGAGGACTCTTGGGATGTCCACTATGGATGGGGTGAGGTGAATGAGTAATGGTTGTGATGGCCTGTCACATGAGGTCATGATGAGGGCGCATCGCTCCCGGTTGCCCTCGGCCATCACGTCTTATTGGGGGGCCCCGAAGCCATGATGAGGGAGAGGTGGCCACCAGGAGCCGTGGAGACCACCAGGGGAGGTTATCAGGCGCCGAGGAGAGGGGCCAGGCAGGCAGGGAGGAGATGTGTGTTTTAGGATGGGGTTTTTTTGTTGGCTTGGAAACCATGTGGGGGCAGCCGGTGTCGTTTCTCAGGGCGAAGGATAGGCATGCACCCGGCACAATGTTCTGGAGATGGCTGAGGAGGAGACATGGAGGGGCCAGGCAGGCAGGGAGGAGATGTGTGTTTTAGGATGGGGTTTTTTTGTTGGCTTGGAAACCACGTGGGGGCAGCCGGTGTCGTTTCTGAGGGTGAAGAAGGAGGATAGGCATGCACCCAGCACAGTGTTCTGGAGATGGCTGAGGAGGAGACATGGGCATGTTTAGTTCGGAGAGGAGTCATTGGGCATGTTATTTTGGAGAAGAGGAGGCTGAGGAGGACCTCATTGTCCTCTACAACTCCCTGAAAGGAGGGTGTAGAGAGGTGGGGGTTGGCCTCTTCTCCCAAGGGAGCAGAGGAAATGGTCTGAAGTTGGGGCAGGGGAGGTTTAGATGAGATATTGGGAAGAATGACTTTCCTGAGAGAGTGGTCAGGCCCTGGAACAGCCTGCCCAGGGAGGTGGTGGAGTCACCATCCCTGGAGGGATTTAAGAAACTTGTAGACGTGGCACTTCAGGGCATGCTCTAGTGCCGAGCTTGTTGGGTTTTGTGATGTGTGTGTGTGTTGGTAGGGTGGGTTTTTTTTTTTGTGGTTGGACTCGATGATCTCATAGGTCCCTTCCAACCATGAATATTGTGATATACAGGGCTGGTAGGGAAGGGAGGGACAGGACATGGTGGGATGGTGCCAGAGGGTCAGGTCATCACCCAGTGGCAAGGGTCAGTGGGGCAGCAATGGGGCTGGTGTGTGCCCAGGATAGAAGTCAGCTAGGCCATTCGGGTCTTCTGAGGTTGTGTGGAAGGGCACAAGGTGTTGTGGTGGATCAGCGGAGGGCAGGGTGGCACGGGAGATGCTCTGGAGGAGCGCAGGGCGTTGTGTAGAGTATGAGGGCCGTACAGAGAGGGATTTACGTCCAGCTGGTGGCCCATCACAAGTGGTGTGCCTCAGGGCTCAGTGTTGGGACCATTTCTGTTTAACGTCTTTATTGATGATCTCGATAAGGACATAAGGTGTAACATCAGCAAGTTTGCAGATGACACCAAGTTAAGCAGCAGTGTTGACTCCCAGGAGGAGAGGGAAGCTTTGCAAGAGGATCTAGATAGATTGGATCGCTGGGCCAATGCCAATTGAATGAGTTTCAACAAGGGCAAGTGCCAGGTCCTGCCTTGGGCCACACCAACCCCCTGCAGCGCTACAGGCTGGGGGAAGTGTGGCTGGAGCTGCCCAGCAGGAAAGGACCTGGGGGTTCTAATTGACAAGCGGCTGAACATGAGCCAGCAGTGTGCCCAGGTGGCCAAGAAAGCCAACAGCATCGTGGCTTGTATTAGAAATAGTGTGGGGTCTCTTCCAACCTAGACCATTCTATGATTCTATGATTTGAGAGGAGCCTCTAGTCTGGCAACGGTTCATCCGTGGTGAGCATGCCAGGCACGTGTAGGGGTCTTGGGGCACATGGTGGTGTCCCTGCATGGTGCAGAGCCTCAGGGGGGACGAAGACCTCTGTCATTGCCCGGGCTCTCGCTCCTGTCTAGCATCTCGTGTCCTTGTGTGGAGGATGAAGGAGGGAATGGGGAGTGTGAGGGCATGAGCATTCTGGGTTAGAAAGGGAAAGGGTCCAGAAGGACCCAGAATGGAGCATCGAGGTGCCACTTTTTGTGCTGTCCTTGGGCAGAGCGTTGGCAGGTACGGTAGGGTGTCTCAGCATGTGGGTTCCTGGTGGTGTAGTCTGCAGTACTGGGGAGCTCATAGTCGTGTTTAGGGCTTATGGGGTGGTCAACCATCAATGGGGCCTGTGTCCAGCACAGTGTCCTGGAGATGGCTGGGAAGGAGACTCGGGGTGGGTAGGGCCAGGATGGTCCAGGACAGGGTTAGAGTGGCAGGGATGGCAACGGTGCTGGTGGCAAGTGTAGGACCAAGCATGGACGGTGGGAGGATGGCCATCAGGGGAGCAGGAAGCCCGGATATCTAGTGAGGGAATTTCACTGAATGTTTAGAGTTGGAAGGGACCATAGGGATCATCTAGTCCAACTCTCCTGCTGACTCGTGTCCTTGTGTGGAGGATGAAGGAGGGAATGGGGAGTGTGAGGGCATGAGCATTCTGGGTTAGAAAGGGAAAGGGTCCAGAAGGACCCAGAATGGAGCATCGAGGTGCCACTTTTTGTGCTGTCCTTGGGCAGAGCGTTGGCAGGTACGGTAGGGTGTCTCAGCATGTGGGTTCCTGGTGGTGTAGTCTGCAGTACTGGGGAGCTTATAGTCGTGTTTAGGGCTGGTCAACCATCAAGGCAATGGGGCATGCGTCCGTCACAGTGTCCTGGAGATGGCTGGGGAGGAGACTCGGGGTGGGGAGGGACAGGATGGTCCAGGACAGGGTTAGAGTGTCAGGGATGGCAACGGTGCTGGTGGCAAGTGTAGGACCAAGCATGGACGGTGGGAGGATGGCCATCAGGGGAGCAGGAAGCCCGGATATCTAGTGAGGGAATTTCACTGAATGTTTAGAGTTGGAAGGGACCATAGGGATCATCTAGTCCAACTCTCCTGCTGAAGCAGGATTGCCCAGAGCTAGAGCATGTTACTCAGGAGCATCCAGGCAGGTCTTGAAAATCTCCACTTTGAACTTTGATGTTAGTGCAAGTGATTAGTAGCAATGAAGTTAAACCAATAGAATCCTATTTTGGTAAATTTATTAAATGATAGATTAAAATTGAAATAGAGAAAGATTTTTAAAATAGTTAGAACTAATTTTGCTTTTGAATTTCTAGTAAACACTTTTTGAAATCTGGCCTATTCCATAGGTGCCTGCCTCCTCTGTCTATATATATACACATAGCACACATACAGAGAATTTATGTATGTCACCAGGGGAGAATTTTTTGTGTGTGTTGAGTTTTTTATCATGTTGGGTTTAGTGTGTACAGAAGGGTACATGAGTGTGGGATCGAGGAGGTGGCCACAACAGGCTTTTGGGAGCCTCGATGGTCAGCATGATGCCAATAATGGTTGTGTGAAGGTGCAGGAGAGGACTGGTAGGTCCAGGCGTGAAAGAAAAGGATGTGGTCTCATGTCACAACCAGGGATGGAGTCTGGGGTTCCCCGTTCCTGGGTGTCTCTCAGAGAACTGTCCCCTCTGGGCACAATGATAGCATCAGGGTGGCAGTGAAGGTACGGCGATGCGACGGTAGGGTAGGGTGAGAACACCATGGTGGCCCCACCATGGTCTGGGAGGGAGGATGGCATCCTGGAGTGCAGCAGAAGGCTCCCTGGAAGGTCTGCGTAGTGCGGAGAGGTGTTAGGAGATGGTCTGGCCATGGGCGAGGAGGACACGTGTGGGGACAGCAGACAGGAGATCCTGGAGGGTGTCGGGGAAGCAGGTCCCACCTAGGAGAGTTGTGGTGCTTGTACAGGGCAGGCAGTTGCTGAGGGGATGTTCTGTGCAGCTGCAGCATCTTTGGGTCAAGAAGGGCTTTGTTGGTTGGTCACGACAGAGGGCTACATTTCTAGAGATGAGCTGTGTCCTGGGGCTTGGGGTGGGGTGGGTTGGTTGGTGCAGGAGGGAGGGAAGGGGAAAGAATAAAGGAGGGATAGAGCGGAGGGAGGAAGGAGGGATATTTCCCTCTATCCCTCCACAGCTCCTTTATGCCTTTCCCCTTCCCTCGTTCCTTCTATCCCTCCTTTTTTCCTTTCCCCTTCCCTCCTTCCATTCTCCTTTTCTCCTTTCTCATTCCCTCTATCCCTCCCTTCTCTCTCTCTTTTCTTCCCCCATCCCTCGTTCCTTCTATCCCTCCTTTCTTCCTTTCCCCTTCCCTCGTTCCTTCCTCCCCTTTATCCCTCCCTTCTCTCTCTCCCTCCTTTCTTCCTTTCCCTCGTTCCCTCTCTCCCTCCTTTTTTCCTTTCCCCTTCCCTCGTTCCTTCCTCCCCTTTATCCCTCCCTTCTCTCTCTCCCTCCTTCCTTTCCCTCGTTCCTTCTATCCCTCCTTTCTTCCTTTCCCCTTCCCTCGTTCCTTCCTCCCCTTTATCCCTCCCTTCTCTCTCTCCCTCCTTCCTTTCCCTCGTTCCTTCTATCCCTCCTTTCTTCCTTTCCCCTTCCCTCGTTCCTTCCTCCCCTTTATCCCTCCCTTCTCTCTCTCCCTCCTTCCTTTCCCTCGTTCCTTCTATCCCTCCTTTCTTCCTTTCCCCTTCCCTCGTTCCTTCCTCCCCTTTATCCCTCCCTTCTCTCTCTCCCTCCTTCCTTTCCCTCGTTCCTTCTATCCCTCCTTTCTTCCTTTCCCCTTCCCTCGTTCCTTCCTCCCCTTTATCCCTCCCTTCTCTCTCTCCCTCCTTCCTTTCCCTCGTTCCTTCTATCCCTCCTTTCTTCCTTTCCCCTTCCCTCGTTCCTTCCTCCCCTTTATCCCTCCCTTCTCTCTCTCCCTCCTTCCTTTCCCTCGTTCCTTCTATCCCTCCTTTCTTCCTTTCCCCTTCCCTCGTTCCTTCCTCCCCTTTATCCCTCCCTTCTCTCTCTCCCTCCTTCCTTTCCCTCGTTCCTTCTATCCCTCCTTTCTTCCTTTCCCCTTCCCTCGTTCCTTCCTCCCCTTTATCCCTCCCTTCTCTCTCTCCCTCCTTCCTTTCCCTCGTTCCTTCTATCCCTCCTTTCTTCCTTTCCCCTTCCCTCGTTCCTTCCTCCCCTTTATCCCTCCCTTCTCTCTCTCCCTCCTTCCTTTCCCTCGTTCCTTCTATCCCTCCTTTCTTCCTTTCCCCTTCCCTCGTTCCTTCCTCCCCTTTATCCCTCCCTTCTCTCTCTCCCTCCTTCCTTTCCCTCGTTCCTTCTATCCCTCCTTTCTTCCTTTCCCCTTCCCTCGTTCCTTCCTCCCCTTTATCCCTCCCTTCTCTCTCTCCCTCCTTCCTTTCCCTCGTTCCTTCTATCCCTCCTTTCTTCCTTTCCCCTTCCCTCGTTCCTTCCTCCCCTTTATCCCTCCCTTCTCTCTCTCCCTCCTTCCTTTCCCTCGTTCCTTCTATCCCTCCTTTCTTCCTTTCCCCTTCCCTCGTTCCTTCCTCCCCTTTATCCCTCCCTTCTCTCTCTCCCTCCTTCCTTTCCCTCGTTCCTTCTATCCCTCCTTTCTTCCTTTCCCCTTCCCTCGTTCCTTCCTCCCCTTTATCCCTCCCTTCTCTCTCTCCCTCCTTCCTTTCCCTCGTTCCTTCTATCCCTCCTTTCTTCCTTTCCCCTTCCCTCGTTCCTTCCTCCCCTTTATCCCTCCCTTCTCTCTCTCCCTCCTTCCTTTCCCTCGTTCCTTCTATCCCTCCTTTCTTCCTTTCCCCTTCCCTCGTTCCTTCCTCCCCTTTATCCCTCCCTTCTCTCTCTCCCTCCTTCCTTTCCCTCGTTCCTTCTATCCCTCCTTTCTTCCTTTCCCCTTCCCTCGTTCCTTCCTCCCCTTTATCCCTCCCTTCTCTCTCTCCCTCCTTCCTTTCCCTCGTTCCTTCTATCCCTCCTTTCTTCCTTTCCCCTTCCCTCGTTCCTTCCTCCCCTTTATCCCTCCCTTCTCTCTCTCCCTCCTTCCTTTCCCTCGTTCCTTCTATCCCTCCTTTCTTCCTTTCCCCTTCCCTCGTTCCTTCCTCCCCTTTATCCCTCCCTTCTCTCTCTCCCTCCTTCCTTTCCCTCGTTCCTTCTATCCCTCCTTTCTTCCTTTCCCCTTCCCTCGTTCCTTCCTCCCCTTTATCCCTCCCTTCTCTCTCTCCCTCCTTCCTTTCCCTCGTTCCTTCTATCCCTCCTTTCTTCCTTTCCCCTTCCCTCGTTCCTTCCTCCCCTTTATCCCTCCCTTCTCTCTCTCCCTCCTTCCTTTCCCTCGTTCCTTCTATCCCTCCTTTCTTCCTTTCCCCTTCCCTCGTTCCTTCCTCCCCTTTATCCCTCCCTTCTCTCTCTCCCTCCTTCCTTTCCCTCGTTCCTTCTATCCCTCCTTTCTTCCTTTCCCCTTCCCTCGTTCCTTCCTCCCCTTTATCCCTCCCTTCTCTCTCTCCCTCCTTCCTTTCCCTCGTTCCTTCTATCCCTCCTTTCTTCCTTTCCCCTTCCCTCGTTCCTTCCTCCCCTTTATCCCTCCCTTCTCTCTCTCCCTCCTTCCTTTCCCTCGTTCCTTCTATCCCTCCTTTCTTCCTTTCCCCTTCCCTCGTTCCTTCCTCCCCTTTATCCCTCCCTTCTCTCTCTCCCTCCTTCCTTTCCCTCGTTCCTTCTATCCCTCCTTTCTTCCTTTCCCCTTCCCTCGTTCCTTCCTCCCCTTTATCCCTCCCTTCTCTCTCTCCCTCCTTCCTTTCCCTCGTTCCTTCTATCCCTCCTTTCTTCCTTTCCCCTTCCCTCGTTCCTTCCTCCCCTTTATCCCTCCCTTCTCTCTCTCCCTCCTTCCTTTCCCTCGTTCCTTCTATCCCTCCTTTCTTCCTTTCCCCTTCCCTCGTTCCTTCCTCCCCTTTATCCCTCCCTTCTCTCTCTCCCTCCTTCCTTTCCCTCGTTCCTTCTATCCCTCCTTTCTTCCTTTCCCCTTCCCTCGTTCCTTCCTCCCCTTTATCCCTCCCTTCTCTCTCTCCCTCCTTCCTTTCCCTCGTTCCTTCTATCCCTCCTTTCTTCCTTTCCCCTTCCCTCGTTCCTTCCTCCCCTTTATCCCTCCCTTCTCTCTCTCCCTCCTTCCTTTCCCTCGTTCCTTCTATCCCTCCTTTCTTCCTTTCCCCTTCCCTCGTTCCTTCCTCCCCTTTATCCCTCCCTTCTCTCTCTCCCTCCTTCCTTTCCCTCGTTCCTTCTATCCCTCCTTTCTTCCTTTCCCCTTCCCTCGTTCCTTCCTCCCCTTTATCCCTCCCTTCTCTCTCTCCCTCCTTCCTTTCCCTCGTTCCTTCTATCCCTCCTTTCTTCCTTTCCCCTTCCCTCGTTCCTTCCTCCCCTTTATCCCTCCCTTCTCTCTCTCCCTCCTTCCTTTCCCTCGTTCCTTCTATCCCTCCTTTCTTCCTTTCCCCTTCCCTCGTTCCTTCCTCCCCTTTATCCCTCCCTTCTCTCTCTCCCTCCTTCCTTTCCCTCGTTCCTTCTATCCCTCCTTTCTTCCTTTCCCCTTCCCTCGTTCCTTCCTCCCCTTTATCCCTCCCTTCTCTCTCTCCCTCCTTCCTTTCCCTCGTTCCTTCTATCCCTCCTTTCTTCCTTTCCCCTTCCCTCGTTCCTTCCTCCCCTTTATCCCTCCCTTCTCTCTATCCCTCCTTTCTTCCGTTCCCTCATTCTGGGGAATGGAAGAAAGGAGAGATAGAGAGAAGGGAGGGAGGAAGGAACGAGGGAAAGAAAAGGAAAAAAGGAGGGATAGAAGGAACGAGGGAAAGGAAGGAGAGATAGAGAGAAGGGAGGGAGGAAGGAACGAGGGAAAGAAAAGGAAAAAAGGAGGGATAGAAGGAACGAGGGAAAGGAAGGAGAGATAGAGAGAAGGGAGGGAGGAAGGAACGAGGGAAAGAAAAGGAAAAAAGGAGGGATAGAAGGAACGAGGGAAAGGAAGGAGAGATAGAGAGAAGGGAGGGAGGAAGGAACGAGGGAAAGAAAAGGAAAAAAGGAGGGATAGAAGGAACGAGGGAAAGGAAGGAGAGATAGAGAGAAGGGAGGGAGGAAGGAACGAGGGAAAGAAAAGGAAAAAAGGAGGGATAGAAGGAACGAGGGAAAGGAAGGAGAGATAGAGAGAAGGGAGGGAGGAAGGAACGAGGGAAAGAAAAGGAAAAAAGGAGGGATAGAAGGAACGAGGGAAAGGAAGGAGAGATAGAGAGAAGGGAGGGAGGAAGGAACGAGGGAAAGAAAAGGAAAAAAGGAGGGATAGAAGGAACGAGGGAAAGGAAGGAGAGATAGAGAGAAGGGAGGGAGGAAGGAACGAGGGAAAGAAAAGGAAAAAAGGAGGGATAGAAGGAACGAGGGAAAGGAAGGAGAGATAGAGAGAAGGGAGGGAGGAAGGAACGAGGGAAAGAAAAGGAAAAAAGGAGGGATAGAAGGAACGAGGGAAAGGAAGGAGAGATAGAGAGAAGGGAGGGAGGAAGGAACGAGGGAAAGAAAAGGAAAAAAGGAGGGATAGAAGGAACGAGGGAAAGGAAGGAGAGATAGAGAGAAGGGAGGGAGGAAGGAACGAGGGAAAGAAAAGGAAAAAAGGAGGGATAGAAGGAACGAGGGAAAGGAAGGAGAGATAGAGAGAAGGGAGGGAGGAAGGAACGAGGGAAAGAAAAGGAAAAAAGGAGGGATAGAAGGAACGAGGGAAAGGAAGGAGAGATAGAGAGAAGGGAGGGAGGAAGGAACGAGGGAAAGAAAAGGAAAAAAGGAGGGATAGAAGGAACGAGGGAAAGGAAGGAGAGATAGAGAGAAGGGAGGGAGGAAGGAACGAGGGAAAGAAAAGGAAAAAAGGAGGGATAGAAGGAACGAGGGAAAGGAAGGAGAGATAGAGAGAAGGGAGGGAGGAAGGAACGAGGGAAAGAAAAGGAAAAAAGGAGGGATAGAAGGAACGAGGGAAAGGAAGGAGAGATAGAGAGAAGGGAGGGAGGAAGGAACGAGGGAAAGAAAAGGAAAAAAGGAGGGATAGAAGGAACGAGGGAAAGGAAGGAGAGATAGAGAGAAGGGAGGGAGGAAGGAACGAGGGAAAGAAAAGGAAAAAAGGAGGGATAGAAGGAACGAGGGAAAGGAAGGAGAGATAGAGAGAAGGGAGGGAGGAAGGAACGAGGGAAAGAAAAGGAAAAAAGGAGGGATAGAAGGAACGAGGGAAAGGAAAAAAGGAGGAATGGAAGGAGGGAAGGGGAAAGGAAGAAAAGAGGGATAGAAGGAACGAGGGAAAGGAAGAAAGGAGAGAGAGAGAAGGGAGGGATAAAGGGGAGGAAGGAACGAGGGAAGGGGAAAGGAGGGATAGAAGGAACGAGGGATGGGGGAAGAAAAGAGAGAGAGAAGGGAGGGATAGAAGGAATGAGGGAAAGGAAGGAAGGAGAGATAGAGAGAAGGGAGGGATAAAGGGGAGGAAGGAACAAGGGAAGGGGAAAGGATAAAAGGAGGAAAGGAGAGAGAGAAGGGAGGGATAGAGGGAATGAGAAAGGAAAAAAGGAGGAATCGAAGGAGGGAAGGGGAAAGGAGAAAAGGAGGGATAGAAGGAACGAGGGATGGGGGAAGAAAGGAGAGAGAGAAGGGAGGGATAGAGGGAAAGGAAAAAAGGAGGAATAGAAGGAACATGGGAAAGGAAAAAAGGAAGAATGGAAGGAGGGAAGGGGAAAGGAAAAAAGGAATAGAAGGAACAAGGGAAAGGAGAGATAGAAGGGAGGGATAGAGGGGAGGAAGGAAGGAGGGAAGGGGAAAGGAAAAAAGGAATAGAAGGAACAAGGGAAAGGAGAGATAGAAGGGAGGGATAGAGGGGAGGAAGGAAGGAGGGAAGGGGAAAGGAAAAAAGGAATAGAAGGAACAAGGGAAAGGAGAGATAGAAGGGAGGGATAGAGGGGAGGAAGGAATGAGGGAAGGGGAAAGGAAAAAAGGAGGCATAGAAGGAACGAGGGATGGGGAAAGGTAGAAAGGATGGAGGGAGGAATGCGGGATGGGAGGAACGGGGGAATGGGAAAGGAAGAAAGGAATGAGGGATGTTAGAAAGGAGGGAGGTAGGAGGGAAGAGGAAGGGAAGAAAGGAGGGAGGGATGGAAGGGAGGAATGGGGGGAGAAGGGAAGCAGGGAGGAGTGAGGGAAGGGAGGAAGGAAGAAGGATAGAGGGATGGATGGAAGGAGGAAGGAAGGGAGGAGGGGAGGAAGGGAGACACACACACTGACAGTTACATGCTCACCTCCTCCTTCACAGGTGCCTTCCTTGACCTGCTGGCCTGAAACCACCTGCTCCATGGCCCATCACCCAATGGACTCCACGTTGGAGAGCCGTTCTTCCTTCACGTCTGTCCCACCGCTGACTCTCCATGGCGGCTCTCTGGTGGCCGTTGGGATCTTTTTGATCCTTCAGTTGTGTTTGTGCCACCCTGTCACCACACTGTGACCCACCACCTCCATGCACACTCCCCCTCTCCCACCACCGTGTCTCTCCCCCTGTGTTGCTCATTGATATTTCTCAGTAGAACATCTCTGCTGCATCTCTCCGTCGCCCTAGAAATATTGGCCAAAAACACGTGGCCTTCTTGCTGTGATGGCAGTCTCCTGTGTCCTGGACGTCCTTGATGATCCTCCTCGCTGCTCTGCTTCCTTCTGGGTGACCTAAATGCCTGCAAGACACAAATAAACACACATGAGCCTTCTCTGTCCACACAGGCTGTGCGTTGCCCTCCCAGCATCCCAAATCCCAAGAGGCCTTCCTGATGGCCTCATGACCTGTCCATGGCACGTCCAATCTTCTGGCTGCCCGTGCCCTGCTCTGCTCGTCCTCCCTGCTCCCCCCGACCCCTCACTTAGGCACACAGTGCTGGAACCCTCTCACCGCTGGTTGGGCTGGTGGTGGCCCTTGGCAAAGCTCTCCTCTGAGGCTGGACCTTCTCATCCCAAGGGCTGACCTGCAAAAAAAAAAGGCATGGAAGGTCACCACCTTGGCAACTGCCTCCCGCTGTCTGGGACCCTCTACTCTGCCCTAGTGAGACCCCCATCTGAAGCACTGGGTCCAGTTCTGGGCTCCCCAGTTCCAGAAGGACAGGGCCTGGATGATGAGGAGCCTGGAGCATCTCCCTTATGAGGGACTTGGGTCTCTTTAGTCTGGAGAAGAGAAGGCTGAGGGGGGACCTGATCAACACCTATCAATACTTCAAGGGTGGGTGTCAGGAGGATGGGGCCAGGCTTTTTTCAGTGGTGCCCAGGGACAGGACAAGAGGAAATGGGCACAAACTTGAAGTTCCACCTAAGCATGAGGAGGAACTTCTTTGCTGTGAGGGTGGCAGAGGTGGAGTCTCCTTCTCTGGAGACATTCAAACCCCGCCTGGGGGCTGCTCCTGCCCGTGGGGACCTGAGTATGGCTCTGGTGGGACCTGCTGGGCTGGATCCCCCTGGGATCCAAGCTCTGAGCCTGGCCAGGCCAGATGGCTGCCTGCCATGGACATCCTCGGATCTAAATACCTCAAGGCACAGGACAGGATAGTGCCCGTAGGTGCTATCCTGGCACGCTCACCATCGCCCAACGCACTTGCCTGTCTTCCCGGCCATCTTCAGCTGTCGCTACCCACCCTTCAGCTCCTTAACTTCAGGGGCAAAAGGGCCATATCAACTCAAAATGGATGCTCTGCTCTCCTGGGGAGTCCTGGCATCCCCTTCCTTGCTTGCCCTCGTCACCTTCCCCACCACCACCTGCCTCCCTGCACCACGACGCTCTACTCCAGTCAAAACCAAGTCCCCTGTCTTCACCCTGCTGCCATCTCGGGTACCTTCCATCCTGGCAGAGATGCAGCACGGCTGCTCCTACCCGTGGGGACCCGAGTACGGCTCTGGTGGGACCTGCTGGGCTGGATCCCCTTGGGATCCAAGCTCTGAGCCTGGCGAGGCCAGATGGCTGCCTGCCATGGACATCCTCCTCCTCCTCCTCCTCCTCTTCCTCCAACAAGAAGCGTCTCACCAATAAACAACCTCCTCCCTACCACAACGCTCTCCAAACACCGTGTTAACCCACCTCTCCCCTGAAGAAGGAGAAAGGGAAGGGGAAGGAGACTCCCCAGTGTCCCAGGACCCTGGAGATGTCCAACATGGGGAAAGCTATGGGGCTGAGGAACCACGGGGAGGGTCGGGGCATCCCATCCTGGAGTCCCACCTAACGCTATCCTCTCCTTTTCCTCTTCTCTTCTCCGCAGGGCCCGGAGCGGTGCACGACGGCGGCAACGCGGCCTCCCGGGCGGCCGCAGGCCTCTGCCTCTGGGCCTCCCTCCTGGCTGGCCTCCTCCTCCTCCTCCACTTTTGATAAGGGAGCGGGAGGGTCCCGGGAGGCCCCCACCGCCCCTCTCTCTCTCTCTTTTTTCCCCCCCTCGCCGCGGGGGGCTCGTCCCGCTGCGGTGCCGCGCCGCCCCGGGGGACTTCTCTCGGTCGGACGGGCCCTGCACCGGAGGACAGGCGGCGGCGGCGCCCGGCGTCCCAGGATGGCCGCCCTCCCCCTTTCTCCTGCGTGCCAGCATCCTTCTCGCCGCCGGTTACGCTGTACAGACCCCCCCCTCCATCCCCCTCCCCGCCGGACCCTCGCCCGACGCCGCCGTCACCCCTGGGGACGCCGAGCGGCCCGGCCGTGCACGGGGGGGAGCGGAGCCCACCGCGGGGATGTCCGTCCGTCTCATCGTCTCGCTAAAGCCACCCCAAAAGGCCACCGGGTTGAGGCCTTCCCCCTCCCTGGCTCGGCCTTCAGCCCTGAATGTTCAGTTCTTGCCACCAAAGCGCCCCCCACATCGTGTCGGCTCGGCCCCACGGGGTGGCCCCCGCTGCTGCTGGCCCTTTCCGAGGGGGTTGATTGCCCGACACAACTCAACTCATCCATCAAGGGCCACGCCACCTCCTGCCTCTCCATCTCCTATCTCCCATCCTACCCCCACCTCCCCAAAAAGTCATCTTGCCTTCCTCACATGGTGGCTCTCCCAGGAATGTGAGCCCTGGAGGTGGCCCTCTGGGGGGTTGATGGCTCTCCTGGCCATCACCCATCCTTCACTCTGCTGCTGTCCCCCTCCCCGAATGCTGGGACCTGCCCCTCTGGTAGGTTCCTCCTGGCTTGTTTCTCAAGTGCTTTCCCACCGGCACGTCAAAAGCACAGCACAACACAAAAGCAGAGACGCCAAACCACGAAGCAAAGCACCAAGTCAAGTCACAAGCTCCCCCTTCCCATCTCCACGCGTCCGGAGGGGACGGGAGGGCACCCTTCCCACCTCCAGGGCTCTTCCTTGGCCACTGGGCATCTCCTCGCTTCCCCTCCCATTGAGCTGCTCATCTCAGGACGGCAGAAGTTCAAGAGCCCACCCTTGACCTGCAATGTCCACGCTTTGCCTTTTCTCCCACCCTGCCCATCGGAGGAGAGTCCGACACCTTGGACCTGGCTCTGGGCTCCATCGGCGCTGAAGGTGGCTCCTTGTCCCATCCTCCCTGCCACAACGGACCTTCAACACCGCAACAAATGCTCCTACACTCAAACTCAACCTTCTCCTTCCTCAAGCCACCTTGGGAGACCACCCCCTTTCCGGCTTCCCTCGCCGGGTACGTGGTGGTGTCCCCGAGCCCTGCCCCATGTCCCCTTTGGGGGTCTCGGTCCAGGGATGGACCTTCCCATCCTGCTCCTGAAAAAAATGTCACCTGCAAGGCCAGACCTTCTACATGCACCAAGGACACAACCACAGCCACGCGCTGAGCAAGCACACGACGCATCCCCTACCCCGTGTCCTGCCCCTTCCCTTCTCCCTCCAGAACCAAGATGGTTGAAGAAGAACCATGGCCACGCACACGCTGTTTCCTGCCCCCTCCTCTCCCGCTTTCCCCGGCTGCGATGAACCTGGGCCCGTGATCCTCCTGGCACAAATGATAGAAAACAACCTTCCCCCAACCCCAAGGCTGCAACAGGCCACCACCTTGTCCTCTATTCCACCATGTCCCTGCTCTCGGGGGGCTTCCCAGGACCTGCACTCAACCACCCCCCCAAAAAAGACAACAGCAACACATTCTCCATGGACTCCCTGGATGCTCAACATGTACAACAACCAACTGGCCAACACCCACGTGGCCCAAGCCAGGGGTGGGAGGTGTCTCTCCGGTGCCGTAACGCAATCTCCATGGACTCCCTGGATGGTCAACATGTACAACAACCAACTGGCCAAAACCCATGTGGCCCAAGCCAGGGGTGGGGGGGTGTCTCTCCGGTGCCATAACACAATCTCCATGGCCTCCCTGGATGCTCAACATGTACAACAACCAACAACTGGCCAAAACCCACGTGGCCTGAGCCTCTCCAGTGTCTCTCCGGTGCCGTAACACAATCTCCATGGCCTCCCTGGATGCTCAACATGTACAACAACCAACAACTGGCCAACACCCACGTGGCCCAAGCCAGGGGTGGGGGTTGTCTCTCTGGTGCCATCCCGACGCGCTGGCTTACCTGATGGGCTGGTCCTGGCGTGGTCCCTCTGGTGCTGCTCCTCTTCTCCTCCAGCATCCTGGAAAGCTGGTGCCGGCGACGATCCCGGTCAACTTCACGGAGCGGGGGACGCCGCCATCTTCAGCCGGGACATCTCCACGTGTGTCCTTCCCCATGTGCCCGGGGAGACACCTCGCCCCGACGCCTCCGGCCATTTGCACCGTCCGTCCCCCCCATCCCACCTCCCAAAAATCCCCCCTGTGCCCATTCCCAGGATGTCCCCCCTGGATTTCTCTATCCCCGCAGCAGAAACGCTGAACCGGTCCCCCCATGGCATCACGGAGAGTGGAGGTGACCACCAGATGTCCCAACACCGGTGGCCCCGGTGCCCCAGGATGCCCCCCTTGCCCCCATCCTTCTCCTCCCAGGGCTGGGTGGGCTCCCCTGTCCCCCTCCTCCGGGACGGCGTCCGACTTTCTCGTGCCATGTAACGTGCCATTGTGAGGAACGTGTTGGCTGTCTTGAGGCCGGGAGATGGACCCCGTGGTGGCCACGTTTGGTGGCCACGTTTGGTGGCCCTGGGGGGGGATGGGGTCCCTGTGCCCATTCCCAGGATGTCCCCCCTGGATTTCTCTATCCCCGCAGCAGAAACGCTGAACCGGTCCCCCCATGGCATCACGGAGAGTGGAGGTGACCACCAGATGTCCCAACACCGGTGGCCCCGGTGCCCCAGGATGCCCCCCTTGCCCCCATCCTTCTCCTCCCAGGGCTGGGTGGGCTCCCCTGTCCCCCTCCTCCGGGACGGCGTCCGACTTTCTCGTGCCATGTAACGTGCCATTGTGAGGAACGTGTTGGCTGTCTTGAGGCCGGGAGATGGACCCCGTGGTGGCCACGTTTGGTGGCCACGTTTGGTGGCCCTGGGGGGGGATGGGGTGGCCCGGGGTGGAGGAGGGGGTGGTGGTGGTGGTGGTGGTGTCTCTCCTGCCGACGGCCGGTCTTGAGTTTCCGTCGATCATTGTATTCCGAGGGTGGCTTATACTACCTGAGATTTGTGCATGTTACATTGTAGTTGTAACCTTTTCTAATTCGGCAAGAATAAGAGATGGTTGTGATTGTGCAGTGTATCAATAAAGTTTGACGAACTTTGTACCTTCGGGGCTTTGCTTCCCGGACAAACCCCCCCCATCATACACCCCAAGAAGGACCCGGGGTTGGGGGGCAGCTCCATCCCTTAAATTGGAGCTTCTTTTGGTTACCCCCCATGCTTTGAGCTCCCTGGACTTGTTTGACCCATCCCTTGCCCTGTCCCCCGTGTCCCCCCTCCCTTGGAAACGGTGTTGTGTCTCCTCCAAAGGGTCCAAGGTCCCCCCCACTGATGACCACGTACCTGCTGATGGAGCCCCTCTGGGGTAAGGACCTCCTTGCCAAACCCTCACCCGTGTTTGGCAAGAGCAACGGGATCGGGAGCCTCCTCTCAGTGATGGAGATGTCCCCAGCGTCTTCTCCATCAACGCTGGCTACGACAACTAGACCTACCCAACCCTGCACAAGCAACACCTCTGCAGACAACACCCTCCTGAAGATGGTTTGCTCCTATCATCGCAACCCGAGAGCACGCAACACCAAGGATCTCCATCAACGCTCAAAGATGGCCAAGCTACAAACTCACCCTTAAAACTGGACCCCCTGCTTACCAGGAGACACCATGCTCTTCTATCCCATCAACGCTCAACATGGACCCCTGCTGTGGGGCTGGCTGACAGGACACTTCATGACCTCCCCCCGCACCTCCATGTGACCCAGGAGGTGGCCACTGATGGCCTCTGGGCTCCCCTCGTTTCTAAGTGATGCTGATGGAGATCGTGTGGTTACAAAGTCCCCGTTTTTCCCTAGAGAAATCCAAAGCCTGATGTCCCTGGGCTGTATATCCCAGGATGGGAGGGCTTCTGGGGACATCTGGGGTGAGCAGGGGGACAATACTGGACCCATCAAAGGGTTGCTCGCTTTCAGCCATCCCCTTGGTGGGACCAGAACCTCCCTTTGCGTTCCTCAACGAGCAAATGAAACACCTGGTCCAAAGATTGTGTCCCCAACTCCAGCAACTAATTACCCTGAGCAAATAGCCCTGTTCGGGCCCTGATAAGACCTACTACAACCTCACACGTTGGGGACCCCTCTGCTGTCCCCCCTGGAGTGACACCCCCCCCACACACAAAAGGTAAGTCCTTCCCAAAGCCCAACGGTGTCCCCAGTACAGGGGACCAGGAGGGACAAGCCCTCTTGCCTGCATGATGGTTTCCCAGCTGCTTTCTGGGCTGAGCATGGAGGAACCGCCCAACCTCAGGTGCTGGGAGCCCTCCATCCCCACCTCCATGCTCCCTGGCTTGGGACAAGACCTATCCTCCCTGGTACAAGGGGTGAGTTGAGTGGTACCAACCAGAAACCCTCTCTGCTCTGAGCCTCTTCCAGAAAAAAAACATTTTTGATTTTAGCCAGCCAGTTCTGGGTATCACAGAATCTTCTAGGTTGGAAGGGACCTCAAAGATCATCTTGTCCAACCGTCAACCTGACTGACAAAAATAGACACCCACACAACAAACAAGGAGCATCATCACTAAACCAGACCTCCCAGCACTACATCAACCCGTCTTTTGAACACCTCCAGGGATGGGGCCTCAACCACCTCCCTGGGCAGCCCATTCCAATGCCTGAGAACCCTTTCTGTGAAAAAATTGTTCCTAATATCCAGCCTGAACCTCCCCTGGGGCAACTTGAGGCCATTTCCTCTCGTCCTGTCGACTCCTCACATCCATCCACCATCACCGAGCGCCAGGAAGGCAACACAGCCCCGTTCCACCTCCAACCCAGCCTGAGGACCACAACCAGGACCAGAGGTACCGGGGGGCACGTTTCCAGCCTCCTCTCCTCCCCCAGCAACCAGAGACAGTGCTACATATGTAAATAATAAATAAATGTACCATCCAAGCAGCCTGTTGCTCTTTAACTTACTCTTTGTCCTGCAACCTCCAGGATGGGACGCTTGTTCCTCTCCTACAGCCCCAGAACATCTACAATTCCAGAGGGGAGGTGAGGGTGGCAGCCCCGTCACCTCCATACCATCCTGGGGGGATCATGGGATCCCTCCCCGTGCCCTGTATCTCCAACAGAAGTCCCAAGACCTCCACAAAGACCTCCACCAGCTTTTCCCCTAGAAGAAGCTGAGATACATCTGCTGCCAAAGACAAAACCGGCCACGAACTCCTTCTCCTATAAACCATGGGCACCAGGAGGGCTGGCCCCAGCCCCGTGTCTTCTTCTGCGCCATCCCCACCCCGCATCCTCCCTGCCCTGGCCCTTACTTGGGATGTACTGGGAACCTTGGAATGTGGCTCTTGCCTTGCCCCGTGCCGGTCCCGCTCCGTCTCTACGTGTCACGCCGCGACGCAACGCCCGAACGCCCCCTCTGGCTCTCTGCCTGTCCTCCGTCCTCATCGCTTGGGTCACACCAACGCCTAGTAGGGTTGAGAAATAAAACTGACACAAAACAGTCCCACCACCACTGGGATTCTGTAGGATCCTACAGAAACATTCCAACTGGCTTGAAGAAGACGGCACCTGGGAGGCCCCAGTGGAATCTGAGGACCTCACGCACCGAGAAACCTTCTGGACGTGGCCAAAAGACAACAAGATGCCGTCCAAGAACCATCAATAGGGTTGTGCCCCGTTTCCTAC
>NW_015090837.1:1093011-1096447 GCF_001431845.1 Calidris pugnax
CCCCGTGGTGGCCACGTTTGGTGGCCACGTTTGGTGGCCCTGGGGGGGGATGGGGTGGCCCGGGGTGGAGGAGGGGGTGGTGGTGGTGGTGGTGGTGTCTCTCCTGCCGACGGCCGGTCTTGAGTTTCCGTCGATCATTGTATTCCGAGGGTGGCTTATACTACCTGAGATTTGTGCATGTTACATTGTAGTTGTAACCTTTTCTAATTCGGCAAGAATAAGAGATGGTTGTGATTGTGCAGTGTATCAATAAAGTTTGACGAACTTTGTACCTTCGGGGCTTTGCTTCCCGGACAAACCCCCCCCATCATACACCCCAAGAAGGACCCGGGGTTGGGGGGCAGCTCCATCCCTTAAATTGGAGCTTCTTTTGGTTACCCCCCATGCTTTGAGCTCCCTGGACTTGTTTGACCCATCCCTTGCCCTGTCCCCCGTGTCCCCCCTCCCTTGGAAACGGTGTTGTGTCTCCTCCAAAGGGTCCAAGGTCCCCCCCACTGATGACCACGTACCTGCTGATGGAGCCCCTCTGGGGTAAGGACCTCCTTGCCAAACCCTCACCCGTGTTTGGCAAGAGCAACGGGATCGGGAGCCTCCTCTCAGTGATGGAGATGTCCCCAGCGTCTTCTCCATCAACGCTGGCTACGACAACTAGACCTACCCAACCCTGCACAAGCAACACCTCTGCAGACAACACCCTCCTGAAGATGGTTTGCTCCTATCATCGCAACCCGAGAGCACGCAACACCAAGGATCTCCATCAACGCTCAAAGATGGCCAAGCTACAAACTCACCCTTAAAACTGGACCCCCTGCTTACCAGGAGACACCATGCTCTTCTACCCCATCAACGCTCAACATGGACCCCTGCTGTGGGGCTGGCTGACAGGACACTTCATGACCTCCCCCCGCACCTCCATGTGACCCAGGAGGTGGCCACTGATGGCCTCTGGGCTCCCCTCGTTTCTAAGTGATGCTGATGGAGATCGTGTGGTTACAAAGTCCCCGTTTTTCCCTAGAGAAATCCAAAGCCTGATGTCCCTGGGCTGTATATCCCAGGATGGGAGGGCTTCTGGGGACATCTGGGGTGAGCAGGGGGACAATACTGGACCCATCAAAGGGTTGCTCGCTTTCAGCCATCCCCTTGGTGGGACCAGAACCTCCCTTTGCGTTCCTCAACGAGCAAATGAAACACCTGGTCCAAAGATTGTGTCCCCAACTCCAGCAACTAATTACCCTGAGCAAATAGCCCTGTTCGGGCCCTGATAAGACCTACTACAACCTCACACGTTGGGGACCCCTCTGCTGTCCCCCCTGGAGTGACACCCCCCCCACACACAAAAGGTAAGTCCTTCCCAAAGCCCAACGGTGTCCCCAGTACAGGGGACCAGGAGGGACAAGCCCTCTTGCCTGCATGATGGTTTCCCAGCTGCTTTCTGGGCTGAGCATGGAGGAACCGCCCAACCTCAGGTGCTGGGAGCCCTCCATCCCCACCTCCATGCTCCCTGGCTTGGGACAAGACCTATCCTCCCTGGTACAAGGGGTGAGTTGAGTGGTACCAACCAGAAACCCTCTCTGCTCTGAGCCTCTTCCAGAAAAAAAACATTTTTGATTTTAGCCAGCCAGTTCTGGGTATCACAGAATCTTCTAGGTTGGAAGGGACCTCAAAGATCATCTTGTCCAACCGTCAACCTGACTGACAAAAATAGACACCCACACAACAAACAAGGAGCATCATCACTAAACCAGACCTCCCAGCACTACATCAACCCGTCTTTTGAACACCTCCAGGGATGGGGCCTCAACCCCCTCCCTGGGCAGCCCATTCCAATGGCTGAGAACCCTTTCTGTGAAAAAATTGTTCCTAATATCCAGCCTGAACCTCCCCTGGGGCAACTTGAGGCCATTTCCTCTCGTCCTGTCGACTCCTCACATCCATCCACCATCACCGAGCGCCAGGAAGGCAACACAGCCCCGTTCCACCTCCAACCCAGCCTGAGGACCACAACCAGGACCAGAGGTACCGGGGGGCACGTTTCCAGCCTCCTCTCCTCCCCCAGCAACCAGAGACAGTGCTACATATGTAAATAATAAATAAATGTACCATCCAAGCAGCCTGTTGCTCTTTAACTTACTCTTTGTCCTGCAACCTCCAGGATGGGACGCTTGTTCCTCTCCTACAGCCCCAGAACATCTACAATTCCAGAGGGGAGGTGAGGGTGGCAGCCCCGTCACCTCCATACCATCCTGGGGGGATCATGGGATCCCTCCCCGTGCCCTGTATCTCCAACAGAAGTCCCAAGACCTCCACAAAGACCTCCACCAGCTTTTCCCCTAGAAGAAGCTGAGATACATCTGCTGCCAAAGACAAAACCGGCCACGAACTCCTTCTCCTATAAACCATGGGCACCAGGAGGGCTGGCCCCAGCCCCGTGTCTTCTTCTGCGCCATCCCCACCCCGCATCCTCCCTGCCCTGGCCCTTACTTGGGATGTACTGGGAACCTTGGAATGTGGCTCTTCCCTCGCCCCGTGCCGGTCCCGCTCCGTCTCTACGTGTCACGCCGCGACGCAACGCCCGAACGCCCCCTCTGGCTCTCTGCCTGTCCTCCGTCCTCATCGCTTGGGTCACACCAACGCCTAGTAGGGTTGAGAAATAAAACTGACACAAAACAGTCCCACCACCACTGGGATTCTGTAGGATCCTACAGAAACATTCCAACTGGCTTGAAGAAGACGGCACCTGGGAGGCCTCAGTGGAATCTGAAGACCTCACGCACCGAGAAACCTTCTGGACGTGGCCAGAAGACACCAAGATGCCATCCAAGAACCATCACTAGGGTTGTGCCCCATTTCCTACACCCGCCTCATGTCCCTGCTTCCCCTGGGACTCCCTTCGGAGCATCCCCCGCAACGTTGTGCCGACCAAAAGGACACGGGTCTGAGGACCTCACGCACCGAGAAACCTTCTGGACGTGGCCAAAAGACAACAAGATGCCGTCCAAGAACCATCAATAGGGTTGTGCCCCGTTTCCTACACCCGCTGCTTCCCCTGGGACTCCCTTCGGAGCATCCCCCGCAACGTTGTGCCGACCAAAAGGACACGGGTGTGATGGAAAGTTCTGGGGGTTCCAGAGAGCAGGAGAAACATCTACTCACCAAAGCCTTACCTGTGATGGCATCCCCTCTGGGCTCGCCGGTGATGTCCAGGTGACATCTCTCCGACCTTCTCCTGTCCCATCACCGTGATTCCACCCTGTGTCCCTCATCCCTCCCCGTCCCCACCGGTGTTGGGGGTTGTGTGTTGGGGGGTGGAGAACCTCATCTCCCCGCGCCAATGAGCAACCACAACCAGACGGAGCGGCCACATGGAACAATCGTTTTAATGGATAGGCAGAGAGAGCCCCCCTCGCCGCCCCCACCCCGTGCCCGGTCCCCCCCC
>NW_015090837.1:1096681-1096999 GCF_001431845.1 Calidris pugnax
TATATATATATATGTATATTTATATATACTGTATATATATATCCCGTAAAAAGATTCAGCGTCGCCCTCCGCCCCCCCCAAAAACGCGCGGCCAGGGTCGCCCGTGCCCTGGGCAGGAACTGTTCGGACGACCACTTTTTTTTGGGCCGGTTTCGGGGGGAATTCGGTGTGGAAATCATCATCCTCATCCTCATCCTCCTCCTCCTCCTCCTCGGCCGGTCGCCTCCTGGGCTGCGCTCGGCAAACCGATGTCTTCTCTCCTTTCTGAATTTCATTTCTTCCTCTTCTTTATTTATTTTTTTTTTAACTCCCCTCTTT
>NW_015090837.1:1097105-1109161 GCF_001431845.1 Calidris pugnax
CGATGAACGCGTGGCTTCGACGCCCGTCTCCTTCCTCCCTTTTCCTTTCCTGGTGGCGTGGAAACTGGTTGAAGATCTATATATCTATACATATATATATATATATATATATATGTATACGTGGAGAAATATATATATATCTATGTCCTGGAACACAAATGGCGGCGCGGTCCGTGAGAAGACGGGGAAATCTCGGCAAAGAAGGAAACCGGTGCGTCCGGAGGGAGGGTTCCCTGGGGGAGGGATTGGGCAGGCGAGGGCAGTGGAGGGGACCTTGGGGTGGGGGGACACGGTGAGGTGCCCCCCGTGTCCCTCCCCATCCTCTGCGATGGCCCGCGGCGGCGACCGGCGAAAATGAGGAGGGGGGATAAGTGGGTGGGAGTCAAAAATAAAACTGGGGAAGAAAAAGACTCAGTCGCGTTGCATCTTCTGCAGGAAGCCTTGGATTATTATATTATTTTTTTTTTTCTCTTTTCTCTCCTTTCCAATTTCCCGTTGCGTTTTTGTTTGGCTTTTTTTTGTTTTGTTTTGTGTTTTTTTTTGCGTGATTTTTCCACTCTCCCCCTCCCCCAGGTGGCCTGGCCGGATACTCTCTCAATTCTTATGATTATTTTCGGAAACGGTGAACACATCATCATCTTCTTCATCTTCTTCTTCTTCTTCTTCTTCCTCTCCTTTCCTCTTGCCCTCGCTGGCCGTGGTCGTTGCCGCCGCTACTCCGCGGGCCGGCTCTGGGGTCAAAACTGGCGGGCCAGCTGGGCGAGCGGGAGGGCCAGTAGCCACATGCAGCCTCCTCGTCGCCAGGCGCCGTTGTTCCCATCATGCACCGCTCCGGGACCTGCAGGAAGGGTGACAAACCCCTGTTGGGTTAACCACAAAGCCACCAAAAAACCATACAAAGTACACGGGAAGAACCCAACCCAACCCAACCCAACCCAACTCAACCCAACCCAACTCAACCCAAGCCAACCCAACTCAACCCAACCCAACCGCTTGGGTGCCCAACGCTACAGCACGTGGTGGCATTAGCCCATCTGAGACCACGTTGGGCACCCTCATCCAACCCTGCTGGCCATCCCCATCCCCGCTGACCCCAGTCTTTGAGACATGACCTCCCATGGTCCCGCTATGGCCCCCAATCCCCACAGTCCCAGCCAACCTCTTCCCAATGCCCTTTTTTCCATCCTTCAAATTTTGCCCAAGTTTCCGACCACACTTCTAAGGGAGATAGTCATTTTGGCTCCACACTGCCAGCCCTGTCTCTCCCCACTTGTCTCTGTTGGGGAGGACACCACAACCAACCTGTCCAGCCATAAGAGACACCATGCCAGTAGCCCTACACCCAGGACTCTGTGTTCTGTAGAGCCTGCCTGGTATGGGGCTCTCCAATGATCACAAAGACCTAGACCATCTCTAGAAGAATGAGATGGGTCAAGAACAGCCAAGCCCATCCACGCCTTTGGGGACCACAAGGCACCCTCACTGAGGGAAAGGGTGTGGAGAGTGCCTGACCTGGTGGCTTCCACCAAAACAACCCGAAGAGCTGGCCCAGGGGAACACTAGGCTGGGAAACGATCTCAGGAGGGCATCCAGGCCCACGAGGTCTGATCGACCCCGGGATGTGCCCTCTCGCTTCAAAGCCCCACCGAGATCCTCAGAACCATTCTCCATTTGGTCTCCCACCACTGAACTGTCTTCCAACATGCTCATGGACACCTCACAAGCTTAGCCCCGTATCCCAGCAGGGCCTGGAAGCCACGCACAAGGACAGAGATGGAGACACGCTACCTCCGTAGCCCTCATGACATCCCAAATTATCATCCCCAGGACTCAATACACCACAAACGAAGCCATGGAGCCCCACGATCAAGATGACACCGAGCCAAGTGGCCAGTCAATAACGATGGCGTGGCAGAGTGTGGTCCATCTTGGCCCCCAATAACGGCGGAAGAGGACCTTCCACCTCTCCACCCCTACCACATCCAAGAAAAAAGGCACTAAGAGCATCCCAGAGGAGAAAGGACTCTTGAGACACGGGGAACACAGACCCCAAAGACATCCTTCTTTGCACCCCAGCGACAGGGAGGGGAACGCAGTGACCATGGGGAGGAAGCGTGGGGGGGACGGGGCATGCAGACCACCACAGGAAGGAGGCAGGATGGGAGGGCAGCTAGAAAACACCCCAAAAAAAGTCCTAAAATCATCACTACACCAGCAGGAGCGGTGGGTTGGGTTGTGGGGTGGGAGGCAGCTGGTGCCAGGGCTCCCGGTGGGACGGATCCAGAGGGGCCCATGGGGAAGAGGAGGGGAGGGAGTGCTGGTGTTGGGGGGATCCCCAAATTACTGACCTTTCCAGGGTGTCAGAGCGGTAGTTGTCTCTTCTAAAAAAAAAAAAAAATTAAAAAAAAAAACAAACAAGCAAAAGTTAAGGCAAAAGGGCAATGCAAAATGCAGGCTCCGGGTGCTTCGCTCGGCCCTCGAGGGGCTGGGGAAAAGGAGGGGATGGGGGAGAAAATGGGACCCAAAATCGCACCCTGTGCAAAAAGTGAAGCCTGGAGGCTTTGATTTGGGGGATTTTGGGGGGGGTTGGCTCTCCATTTCCAGCCTCTGGGGGTTTGCTTTGCCCCCAACTCCACCACACGTCGTGGTTCCACCCAGAGCTCCATCACATCACCCAACGAGCACCAAACGTGGTGGGAGATGCCTGCAATAACCACTGCCAGGTGTTAAATAAAGCACCACTTGACCTTCCCCCAAAAAAATTAGATTATGAAAAAAAAGGGATTAAATCTCAACACTACATTAGCCTCTGTCACACGGCCCCGGAATGGCTCCCACCATGGTACCCACAGGGATTAAACCTTCCAACTGGGAGGTGGGAAGGGGTAGAAGCTCCAAAACACACGCTCGACTTCAGGGAAAAAGGGATAGACACAAAATTGTCCCCCAAAGCCTCACCCCCAAGACCTTTCTCGTGACGCCATCGCACGCAACTTCCCTCTTGGCTTTCATGATGATAAATAAAGACACGTTAATTGCCAGACTGAGGCTGTTGGTTGCTTAGGGACCAGCGAGCTCGGCCTGATGATGCTCGGTAGCTCCAAGTGGGGCCACCTCTCTTACTGCTAATTATGGGGGGGCTGCTCCTGGTGGTGATGAGGAGCCCCACGTGGGGAGATGAGGGACCCTCTTGGGTAAGGGGGGGCCTGGGGAACCTTTGCCTCCGGAGAGAACTCGCTTAATAAAGACTGAAAGGATCATTAAATCAATGTGACTTTATGGAAATCATGGGGGGGGTCAAAGGACTCTTGATTTCACTCCTTGATGGGATTCAAAGCTGAAGGGGAACATAGAATGGTTTGGGGTGGAAGGGACCTTAAAAATCAGCCAGTATCACCCCCTGCCCTGGGCAGGGACACCTCCCACCACACCAGGTTGCTCCAAGCCCCCTCCAGCCTGGCCTTGAACCCCTCCAGGGATGGGGCAGCCCCAGCTTCTCTGGGCAACCTGGGCCAGGCTCTCACCACCCTCACACCAAAGAAGTTCTTCCCCACATCTCATCTCCATCTCCCCTCTTTCAGGGTCATACTCTTCCCTCTCCCTCCAAGGGCTCCCCTCCCTGATCCAGAGTCCCTCCCCAGCTTTCCTGGAGCCCCCTGAGGGACTGGAAGGGGCTGGAAGGTCTCCCTGGAGCCTTCTCTTCTCCAGGCTGAACCCCCCCAACTCTCTCAGCCTAACGAGCCACGGCCACACCAGGCACCGGTCCTGCTGAACCAGTAAAGCTTCTCATCCACAGACACAACAAAGAAAGGGAGACACAAGGCATTGCCGTTGGCCAAGAGACACAAGAGGACAGCAGCAAAGGGAGACCAGATTTCCAGTGACACCCTTCCTCCTACCCTGCCACGCTTCCTACTTCTAACCCCACTTCCATTTCTGGCAAACCCCACATGTCTACAAGTCCCCAAGTTTGGATCCTCCGTGACCCTTCTCCCCTCCACCCCATGTCTTCTAGGGAAAAGGGGGTGTCCCACAAAGTCTTTGTGGGTTTAATTAAATCCACTCTATACACTAGGAAAGGGTGTGTGATACCATGAGGGTTCAAAGCCCTAGGAAAACGGAGTTTTCCATCAAAAACTCTTAGCACTGATTAATGCCAACCTCCCGCCCCGCTCCACGGTTTGCTTACCATGGGGTGGGATTAATGTCACCTACTGTCACTGCTTGACACCGGGTGGGGTGGCCAGGGGGAGGACAGGTTGCAAGGAGGAGGAGGACATTGGGAGGGGATGGAGGTCCTCAAAACCCGCTTCTCCCATAGGGTTCAGCCATGAGGACCACCCACCCCATATCCCAGCCAGGGAAATATCCCCATGGTGGTGGCCAGGGATGAAGTTTGACAGATCTATTGAGCTATTACAGCCATTTTGAGCCTTAAACGTGTCAGACAGATGCTTTGCTCCCCATCCAGCTCTGGCAGGCAAAGGAAAGAGCCCCTGGATGACAGGACAAAGCTTCTCCCCCTCTCTGCCCATCTCCCACTGGGATCATCACTAAGAATATATCCACTTGGAAGGAGAGGAAAATGCCACCTGGATGGTGGCGGAGCCACAGGGGATGTTTATTTTTGGACAGGCACGGGATGCCCCGTGCCACAGCCCAGCTTTGCCGTGATGACCCTCAGCACCACCTCTTCTACCACCAACCACCACTTCTACCACCATCAACACAAGAGACTCCCTTCAGACACATTCTCTCCTAGAAATTTGTCAGAGGGAGGAGATGGAAAAAGCACAGCCAAGTCCTAACAACTCTGCAACAACCACGGACCCCAAACACGGTGCCAAACAGCCCTGACCAGGGCCAGACGTGGGGCCAGAGTCGGGAGGTGGGTCTGGAGGCTTCCCTTGGTCTTTCTACAACCTCCAATCCATGCGTGGGGGCAAAAAGCATCAGTAGCAAACACACCTTTCCCCAAAAGACAAAAAAAGACCCATCCTGTGTCTTACTCATGGTTGATCTTGCCATTAAGCTGTGTCCCAACCCCAGCTGGTTCCCCTGGCCCCACTCACCGTAGAGGATCATGCTGGCGTTGGTGTTCCCTAGCTGGTTGGAGGCGACGCAGGTGTAGTTGCCGTAATCCTGCTCGGAGACGTTGAAGAAAGTCAGCCTGGAGAAGAAGGCTTTGTTCTCCACTTTCAGTCCTTTCTGTCCTTCAGCCAGCCTGAGAGAGAGGAAGGAGGAGAGAAGGTCATGGAGGTGGCACCGGGAGGAGAGGACCCCACTATTTTTCACGATCCTCTATTTCCTGGCCCTGCCTCAGAGTGGGGCCATCAATCTTGGGGGAAAGATCAGGCATAAAGTTGGAGAAGGGAAGGTACTGGGAGACACATGGGAGATAGATGGGGCTCTGCTGGGTCTCCTCCCTTAGCTGCCAGCCCTCACTGTCCCCGTGATGTCTACAGGCATCCTCACGGATGCAGAGTCACTGCTGAAGGCTTTGGGCCTTGCCAAAACGGAGAGGGAGGGATGCTCAGGCATCCAGGGAGGGTATCTGGGAAAGGTCCCTTCCCACCCAGCAGAAGAGTTGATTTCCCTCTCGGGTCAGCCTCGAAGGCCCCTCGGTTTCCCTGGCTCCACAGGATGCCTTCTTGCACCTTCCTTCCCCTGCCCTGAACCCGGGGTGCCCCTGGACCTGGCAGAGAGGAGAAGACAGGGCTGGGAGCATCCACAAGCAGCAGATGCTGCAGCAAACCCCTTTGGTGGACCCTCATGACGACATTAACCGAGAACATTGACTTCCCTGAACTGGTGTCCCCGTCCTGCTCATCTCCTGCAGCTCTGTCACTTTCCAATTCCTCCCAGGAGGTGCTGGACCCCCATTATCACTCCTGGGGGGCTCCGACTGCTGACCCAGCTGGGCTGAGCCCCCTCCTGCCACCACTTTGTGGGTCCCCACGATCTGAGCTACTCCTGAGCCAAGCCTTTGATCCACCACACAAACCTCTGCCTGCTCCTCTCCTCCCAAAACAGCCTGGGCGAGTGCCCACAGCCACCTCCGTGCCTCCTGTAGAGTCTTCTTCCCCCAAAACATCCACCCAAAGCCACCTGCATGGCTTGTGCCATGTTGGGATGCACCACGGCCCCTCTGGGCTTCTCAAGGAGAAGCCATGCAGGAATGAGTTGCCTTCTGGCCACAGCATCTGAAGAGCTGACAGGGGTTTCATTCTCCTCCTACGTGCTTTCCTTGGCACTGCCAATATATCCTCGTACCACTTTTTCACCATGAGACTGTCAGATAGAGGTGAAGGTGGCAGCGATGCTGCCCACGTTGCCCACCCAAAACCCATCTGACAGAGGCTCCTGCAAAAATCTCCCCCCCCTCTAAAATGCCCTCATCTATTTTCCACCCCGCAGATATAAATATAAATATATTTATATATTAAATATAAAGCCCTGACCTGCTTTTAAGACACCGAGCAGCATCCACTCCTGGTGAGATGCCCAAATTGGCCCCTGAGAAGCTCAACCTGATGGTGTTGGTGGGGAAGACCCTTCCTCCCCATCCCAACCCCAGCTGAGCCAAGGGTTGTCATGGATTTTCCTGGCTACCGTAGCCCCATTGCTGAGATGGGACAACACCAAAGCTGCTGGCCCTGGGTTGGTACGTGTGTGTGTGTCCCCTCCAAGTGTTGTCCCCTCCCAAGGTTCTTACCGTTTGTCATCTTTGTACCACTGGAAGTCAGCAGAGGGGACAGCAGAGGCTTCACAGAGCAGGATGCCCTTCTGCCCCACGGGCACCCCGGTGCTCTTGGCGTCCGAGATGTACGGAGGGTCTGGGGAGAAGATGGGAGACCTGGGGTTCAGCTCCAGATGGCCTCTGGGCATCCCTCCCCCTTCCCCTTCCACCTCTAATTCCCTTTTCTTGAGGAGCCCAAACCATCCCTGAGCCCGTGCCTTGCTCCAGCACTGCTCTCCAGGGGATTTGGGGCACGTGGGGGACCCCACACCCCAGCCCAGAGAGGGCTTCTCCAAGGACCGGAGCCCCACAGCTCTCAGGAACCACGTGCGACCCTCTGCAGACCCCAAACGGCACAAGGAATGGCCGTGGAGGAGTTTTGGAGCATCTTCAGCTCCTTCCCTGAGCACACACGGTGCTGCTTTCCTGCTCGCTCTCTTTCCTTCTCTCTCACTTTTTTTTTTCTAACAGAAAAAAATAAATTTCCTATTTACTGCTCACTTCTTTCCTCTCCCCGGAGGTTATCGGCACAGCATCTCACCACCATGGGCGGAAAAACCCAGGTTGATGGAGACAGCTGAGGAGGAGGTGGTGGTGGTGGAAATAAAAAAAAAATGGAGCTCGACTTGAAAAGAGAAGAGGGGAAAAAAAAGGCCAAAACGCCACCTGCTCACAAAACTGCCGCCGCCTGCTTCGGCTCCGGGGGAGAAGGATGGGTTCGCCCCGCTTCCCACCCCCAAAATCCCATCCCTGGTCCCCCCTAGAGCATCCCCCCTGGCCCTGAGGGCTACTCACAGTTGACAGTGACTTTGACTCGTTGGACCACGGGGGCTGCCACGTCGTTGGAGGCGCTGCACTCGTACTCGCCCGACTGCTCCCGCGTGATGCCCGTGATCTCCAGGTACTCGTCCTCGCTGATGAAGCCCACGGCTGCAGGGACAGAGGGGAGAAGGCTTTGAGCCATGGGGGAGGAGCAGCCAACCTGTGGCAACCTGCCCTAGGACCCCCCAACCTTGCCCCAGCACCCCAAGAAAGACCCCTGCCCACAAGGTGCCTGCTGGCACCGGACCTCGGTGGTGGCCCCGCTCCCCATCTCCAAGAGCATCACTGGAGATGGGCAGGATGGGCAAAGAGGTCCTCTCCAGACCCATACTCTGCTGGGGTCACCTGAAATCATCTCTCCCCAGCATCCCCGCATCCCAGCTCTACGCAGACACCCCTCTCTTATTTTTCACCATCAAGGAATTGGCAGCCAGTTTATCCCCCTAAATTGTGGTGCCAACATCTCCCCTTCACCAGCAGCTCTTCCTCCCTGGGCCTCTCCAAGCTCATACCCATGGGGGGCTGCATTTGCCCCCCCTCTCCCACACTCAGGCAGCTCCACAGCTCCTGGTTTTTCTCAAAGGCAGGGAGAAGCCATCAGTGGCTTCTTCCTTTTGTCTGGCATTTTATGCCCACCCCGACCTTCCCTCCTGGAAACCCACGGCGAGACCTGACAGTCTCCAACATGCCAGGGACGGCGGCGTGACAACAAACAGAATCACAGAATCGTAGTGGTTGGATGACCTTCCCTCCCTGAGCCCGCTTTGCTTTGAACCCCCCTGGAAACCCACGGCAAGACCTGACAGTCTCCAACGTGCCAGGGACGGTGGTGTGACAACAAACAGAATCACAGAATCATAGTGGTTGGAAGGGACCCCAGAGATCATCGAGTCCAACCACAAAAACAACCAAAAAATTCTGTGGTACCCATGGGGGGCTGCATTTGCCCCCCTCTCCCACACTCAGGCAGCTCCACAGCTCCTGGTTTTTCTCAAAGCCAGGGAGAAGCCATCAGTGGCTTCTTCCTTTTGTCTGGCATTTTATGCCCACCCTGACCTTCCCTCCCTGAGCCCGCTTTGCTTTGAACCCCCCTGGAAACCCACGGCAAGACCTGACAGTCTCCAACGTGCCAGGGACGGTGGTGTGACAACAAACAGAATCACAGAATCATAGTGGTTGGAAGGGACCCCAGAGATCATCGAGTCCAACCACAAAAACAACCAAAAAAATACCAAAAAAAAACCCCACACCCACCACCCACCCCCTAAACACACACCAACAACAACCAAACCAAAAGCCATCACCCACCCACACAACATCCCACCACAAACCAATAACCTTGGGCACCAGAGCATGCCCTGAACAGCCATGTCTACACGTTTCTTCAATCCCTCCAGGGATGGTGACTCCACCACCTCCCTGGGCAGCCCATTCCAATGCCTGACAACCCTTTCAGTCAAGAAATGTTTCCTAATATCCAACCTGAACTTCCCCTGGCGCAACTTGAAGCCATTACCCCTTGTCCTATCGTCTGTAGCTTGGGAGAAGAGTTAAACCCAGAGTTAAACCCAGAAACGTCTGTCAAAGGTCCCCCCAAACGAACACCACGAGTGGGTTTTCACCCCAAAACTGGGGCATCTCAGCCCTTCCTTCCATTTCCACCTCCCCATCAGATCTCCCGCTGCCCAGACGCCGCAATTACTGTGCGTGGGACAATTCAGCCCTTCCTTCCATTTCCACCTCCCCATCAGGTCTCCCGCTGCCCAGACGCCGCAATTACTGTGCCAGGCATCTCCCAGCCCAAGAGTGTCACACTTAATATTCCTATAAATTTTAAACGGTAGTCCTTGGTACATATGTGTGGCAATTGGTGTCATATTTTAATTAGGCTTGCCCTACACCATCTGAAATTAATAATAGCTCGAATTACCAGTGTAATTTATAAATTAACATTGCTGGAGCATTAGGAAATAAATTAGCTCCGGACAGCTGTTTGCTGGCAGGCAGTGCCAATGGCAGGGAGGCCGAGCGGGGGTCCCTGGTCCCTGGGGGATGCTCGGTTGGAGGAGACCTCACTTCCCACCCCATCCCTGAGCTACTGGCTCACCACGCTCCACTGGTCACCCCTCTGCCTCTCGTTGGGCCAAATGACAGCAAAACATACACCCGGGGAGGCTCCTGGTGGGTCTGCATCCCACCAGGTGAGGTTTTTATAGAGGAGACCTTCTCGCTCTCTCTAACTCCCCGAAAGGAGGGTGTAGAGAGGTGGGGGTCGGTCTCTTCTCCCAAGGAACAGGCCATGGGACAAGAGGAAATGGCCTCAAGTTGCACCAGGGGAGGTTCAGGCTGGATATTAGGAAAAATTTTTTCACTGAAAGGGTCATCAGCCCTTGGAATGGGCTGCCCAGGGAGGTGGTGGAGGCCCCATCCCTGGAGGTGTTCAAAAGACAGGTTGGGAGATATGGTTTAGCGATGGTGATGCTTCCTGTTTGTTGTGCGAGTGTCTATTTTTGTCAAAATTAGGTTGACGGTTGGACAAGATGATCTTTGAGGTCCCTTCCAACCTAGAAGATTGATTCTGTGACCCCTTCCCTGTGGTACATCAACCGGAGCGTGGTCACCTGGAAACCACGTGTTGGGGAGAGGTTTGCCCTGATCCAGCACCGATGCCATTTCTCCATCACCCCCGCACGGCCAGCACCCACCAGTACCCTGCTGCTGCCACCCCAGGTGCAGCTTTTGGCAGCTCAAACTGGTACAAACGGGGTCAGAATGAAGAAAATCACAGCTTGGCTCTCCCCTGCTGCCCCCTCGGCGCTCCCCCAACCCCAAAGCCAGGACCCCCTGCATCCCACTAGCACAGGATGACCTAACTGGGTAAGGCTGACCTAACTGGGAAGGCTGACCTAACTGGGAAAGGCCACCCCATAAGCTTCAGAAAGGGGTGAAGGCATCTTTCCCATGATGAATTGCCTGTGTCCACCTGCACCAATATCCCCACCACAGTGGGCAAAACCTCTGAGCTCATCACTGCCACGCACGACCCACAGGGTAAGATGTTTTGAGGCGTTACCCCAAAATCAATACCCTCTGGAGACACACCAATTGCAGCCTTACGTCCAAAATAAATTAAAAAAAAGGCATGGGGGGGGGGGGGAGAATATTTTCTCCTCTAGACCTAGAATCGGCTTCTCTGTAGCACAGCGCTGCCTGCTGATAAAATAAGGACACAGCTGGTGGCTGGTTTGAGGATGCTCTGTATCAGCATCCACAGGATTTTCGGATACAGAACATCAGAAGGCTCTCCAGAGGGATCTGGACAGGTTGGATCAATGGGCCAAGGACAACGGGATGAGGTTTAACAAGGCCAAGTGCTGCCTCGCACGCAAATCAGGCTTGGGTTTGTGCAAAGGCTCAGATAAGACTCCTCTTCCCAACTTCCCAACTATCCAAAGGTCCTTCCCGCAGCCGGATGGTGCCCGGCAGGAATTAAGCTCCCGCCGCAGCGTCCCCGGTTTGATGCGGGAGCGAAGCCGCTCGAGCGCGTTTTGTTACCCAGAGAAAAGACTTCATTAAAGGAGCTGCGAGGGGCAGGTTTCCACCTGCACAAGTTGGGGAAATTGAGAGATGAAAGTGTCCTGGGCACTGGAGTCTGAGACATGGGCCGGGTAATCGGCCAACGGAGAGGCAGAGAGTGAGATCACAGAATCACAGAATCTTAGTGGTTGGAAGGGACCTCTGAGATCATCGAGTCCAACCACAAAAAAAAACCCAACAAAAAAACCAAAACACCAAACAAATACAAAACACACCACACCAAACGCCCACCAAAAACACCGCACCCACCAACTAAACCCCACACTCAACACCTCACCATAAACCAATAACCTTGGGCACTAGAGCATGCCCTGAAGAGCCATGTCTATACGTTTCTTAAATCCCTCCAGGGATGGTGACTCCACCACCTCCCTGGGCAGGCTGTTCCAGTGCCTGACCACTCTCTCAGTAAAGTAGTTCTTTCTAATATCTAATCTAAATCTCCCCTGCCCCAACTTCAGACCATTTCCTCTGGTCTTGTCGTTCGTCCTTTGGGAGAAGAGGCCAACACCTGCCTCTCTACACCCTCCTTTCAGGTAGTTGTAGAGGGCAATGAGGTCTCCCCTCAGCCTCCTCTTCTCCAAACTCAACATGCCCAGTTCCCTCAGCCTCTCCTCATAGGACTTGTTCTCCAGACCCCTCCCCAGCTTGGTGGCTCTCCTCTGGCCACGCTCCAGCACTTCAATGTCTTTCCTGTAGTGAGGGGCCCAAAACTGAACACAGCCCTCGAGGTGAGGCCTCACCAGTGCCCAGTACAGAGGCTCGGGGTTTGAGGATGCTCTGTATCAGCATCCACGGGATTTCGGATACAGAACATCGGAAGGCTCTACAGAGGGATCTGGACAGACTGGATCAATGGGCCAAGGACAACGGGATGAGGTTCAACAAGGCCAAGTGC
>NW_015090837.1:1109990-1143900 GCF_001431845.1 Calidris pugnax
GGAAAAAGGTAAAATCCAAGGGAAAAAACGGCCAGAATGAAAGCATAGAAGGGCAGAAAATTTTAGGTTGATAAACAAATGTTCATTCTTTTTCTTTACCCCTTGTACACATAAAGGTGATGATGATTCTTGTGAAGTCCTCCTGAAGCATTCATCCTATGGTAGCAGCAGCATAACGATATCCATGTCCCTCCAAAACAGATTGCATAAGAATGAAGTTAGTTCAAGGAACAGAAAAAAAAAAAAAATATATATATATATATAAATATATATAAAAAAATATAAATATATATAAATAATATATAAAAATATATATAAAAATAAAAATATATTAAAAATATAAAAATATATATAAAAAAATAAAAATATATAAAATATATCTATTTTTTTTACGGTTACCCTCTCGACCCAGGCAAGCCCAGCAGGCTCCTCTTGTGAATATAACATCCCCCCATCGCTGGCTCCATCCCATCTCCATCTTTGACACCCCCCCTCTTAGAGGGGTGATCCCACCCCCCTCCTGCAGCAGATTTGGGGTACGAACCTCCTCTTTTTCATCAAAAAAAAAGGACAAACCCCCCCCCAGAAACAGGCCCACGGCGAATCAAAGGCTGCGTGGTGCTTACACGGGGCCGAGCCTCTCTCTCTTTTTGAGGTTTCCCGACACAAGGAGAGGAGTCTCTCCTCTGACATGTTTTTCCCTGTTAATTAGTGTTTTTCCGTGGCCCGACGTTGAGCGAAGCCCCAGGGGATGGTGCTCCTGCTGCTGGAGCTTCTCAGCAGCTCCCTCCGTGCAGCCTGGGGGTCCCTCCTCATCCTCCTACCCTGAGGGGGGTGACCATCCCCACTTGGGCCACCAAAAAGAGGGGAAAGAGCCTGTTTTCCTTGCTCATACCCTTCTTTAATGGGATTACATGGAACTTTCACGGCCAATTTTGCCCCCTGCCCTCGAGCGTGGCAGCATGGGAAAGAATTTTCTTCCTGAGATCCCATCTAAATGTGCCCTCTTTTGGTGTAAAACCGTTCTACCTCCTCCTATGGCTCCCCTCCCTCATCCAGAGTCCTCCCCCCCAAGCTTTCCTGGAGCCCCTTGAGGGACTGGAAGGGGCTGGAAGGTCTCCATGGAACCTTCTCCAGGCTGAACCCCCCCAACTCTCTCAGCCTGTCCTCCAGCTCTTGGAGCATCTCCATGACCTCCCCTGGCCCTACTCCAACAGCTCCACGTCCTTCTTGCACTGAGGACTGCAAAGCTGGACACGGTCTGTCCTACAACATCTCAAACATTTAGCCATGAAGCGGACGCACACAACACATCTCACGTGTCCACTGGGACACGTGGCTCACAGAGACCCTCCAGAGACCACCCCGTCACCTGCAACTGGGTTGCTCAGCCCATATTGACATCCTAGAGTCTATATTGACATCCCATGGTCTATATTGACATCCTATGGTCTGTATTATCTGGCTTTTTTGGGGTCGCACCAGGTTGCATCTAGAACATCTCAATGGGCACCCAACCACCGCGGTCCCTGCCTCCCCCAAAGCACCCGAAGCTCAGGGATGCTCAGGGCCAGGGGTGGTCCATGGTGTCCCCCCCAGGCCCGATCTCACCATCCCCACCCCCTGCTCCCCTTAAATTGATGCTGGGAACTTCTCAAGGCCATCTCTGCTGGAGCACAATTAGGAGCTGAAATATTGCGGGAATTAATGGGAGAGCTCTCTCATCTCCTCGGGAGCTAGAAAACCATCACAGCCAGCACCCATCATTATTATCATTATTATTAATACCAATAATATAATGCAGCCAGAAATGGAAGAGCCACGCACTCGGCAAAAGCCTAATCCTCGTTCATCAGCTGAGGATGATGAACTGACGCGGTGAGAGCCGGGGAGATGGAAAAATGGAGCTTGAATCCTCCTGCTCAGCTATGAACCAGTTAGGTTTTTCTCTGCCAGTTCTGCAGCTATGAAGTTCTCCATAAAAAAAAAAAAATAAAACAACAACCAACCCTCAAGAAAGGGGAAGCTGAAGTACCAAGAAGGGAGGGGGAAACCTCAGTCCCACACCTCCTGCATCCATCGTCCTCCCTCCTCGCCTTGTTCCTTCCCTTCCTTCTCCTCCTTTTCCCTCTCCCTCCTTCCTCCTCCTCCCACCCGTTTGCTTCCACTGAACCTCTGACAAGATAATAACTCACCGGAAAAGCCAAACACATGTTCCCAAATTAATTACTTGCCGCTGTCCCCCGGGCTCACCATCGCAGGGCACATCGCGTACGGCTCCTCCCTGGCTGAACACTGCCCACAGTACCAGTAAAAAAACAACTAAACTGGGAGTGAGGAACTGCTCCCAGTCACCGTGTCCTGCCCTGCCAGCACCCCGTGGTTGGTGACACCACCATTGCCACCTCCTGAGGACCACGACCCTTCCCAGCAACACCACGTCTTGGCCGGTCCCCGAGATCCTCCCAGCTGGGATCGGCCAGAAAAAAAGAGAATATTTTATGGAGATAATTTTATTAAAATGTTTACAACAATGCAGATATCGACATCTCGCTGCAATCAATAGCACAATTTATTGTCCTTCAAGGTGAACATTAAGCCAAGCTGCCCATTAGTCAATATTTACCTCCAAGGCCTATAAATCTTTATACGGGCTTCAGCGGATGTTGACAGCGGCTGATTCCCGATAAGTAACAGTAAGAGCGTGAAACATTGCTCCTTTTTGGAGGTGAAATAGTAACTAGTTAATTACAGTCCCTACAGCTATTCTCAACTATCAATTTATGGCTACTCCTGGCAATAAAAATTAACACCGCGCAGGCTCCCGGTGACGCGCTGCAGCCCGTATTTCAACCATCACCCCCATGCAGCACTGACGGCCATCCCATCAGAGTTTATAGTAAATAAATAAAACACATAAAGGTAATAAGAGCCAAGTGTCGGCGCCCGAGACCTGCTTCACCTCTCCTGTGCCCGCAGCCGCGGGCAGAATTGCTCAAATCAGGCATGACAGGGAGAAAAAAAAAAGGAGCGGAGAAAGACCGGCGGTAATTAAGTGTTGGAAATCATCCCCAGTGATCATTAAAAAAAAAAATATATATATATATATATACCCTCTCGACCCAGGCAAGCCCAGCAGGCTCCTCTTGTGAATATAACATCCCCCCATCGCTGGCTCCATCCCATCTCCATCTTTGACACCCCCCCTCTTAGAGGGGTGATCCCACCCCCCTCCTGCAGCAGATTTGGGGTACGAACCTCCTCTTTTTCATCAAAAAAAAAGGACAAACCCCCCCCCAGAAACAGGCCCACGGCGAATCAAAGGCTGCGTGGTGCTTACACGGGGCCGAGCCTCTCTCTCTTTTTGAGGTTTCCCGACACAAGGAGAGGAGTCTCTCCTCTGACATGTTTTTCCCTGTTAATTAGTGTTTTTCCGTGGCCCGACGTTGAGCGAAGCCCCAGGGGATGGTGCTCCTGCTGCTGGAGCTTCTCAGCAGCTCCCTCCGTGCAGCCTGGGGGTCCCTCCTCATCCTCCTACCCTGAGGGGGGTGACCATCCCCACTTGGGCCACCAAAAAGAGGGGAAAGAGCCTGTTTTCCTTGCTCATACCCTTCTTTAATGGGATTACATGGAACTTTCACGGCCAATTTTGCCCCCTGCCCTCGAGCGTGGCAGCATGGGAAAGAATTTCATCCTGAGATCTCATCTAAATGTGCCCTCTTTTGGTGTAAAACCATTCCACCTCATCCTAGGGCTCCCCTCCCTGATCCAGTCTTCCTGAGATCCCATCTAAATGTGCCCTCTTTTGGTGTAAAACCATTCCACCTCATCCTAGGGCTCCCCTCCCTGATCCAGAGTCCCTCCCCAGCTTTCCTGGAGCCCCTTGAGGGACTGGAAGGGGTTGGAAGGTCTCCCCGGAACCTTCTCCAGGCTGAACCCCCCCAACTCTCTCAGTCCCCCCTCCCAGTAGAGGGGCTCCAGCTCTTGGAGCATCTCCGTGGCCTCCCCTGGCCCCGCTCCAACAGCCCCACGTCCTTCTTGCACTGAGGACTGCAAAGCTGGACACGGTCTGTCCTACAACATCTCAAACATTTAGCCATGAAGCGGACGCACACAACACATCTCACGTGTCCACTGGGACACGTGGCTCACAGAGACCCTCCAGAGACCACCCCGTCACCTGCAACTGGGTTGCTCAGCCCATATTGACATCCTAGAGTCTATATTGACATCCCATGGTCTATATTGACATCCTATGGTCTGTATTGACATCCTATGGTCTATATTGACAGCCTATAGTCTGTATTGACATCCTGTAGCCTATATTCATGTCCTATAGCCTATATTCACACCCTATAGTCTGTATTGACATCCTATAGCCTATATTCACACCCTATAGTCTATATTCACATCCTATAGCCTATATTCACATCCTATAGCCTATATTGACACCCTATAGCCTATATTCACATCCTATAGTCTATATTGACATCCTGTAGCCTATATTCACACCCTGTAGCCTATATTGACACCCTATAGTCTATATTCACATCCTATAGCCTATATTCACAACCTATAGTCTATATTGACACCCTGTAGCCTATATTGACACCTTATAGTCTATACTGACACCCTGTAGCCTATATTGACACCGTATAGTCTATATTCACATCCTATAGCCTATATTCACACCCTGTAGCCTATATTGACACCCTGTAGCCTATATTCACACCGTATAGTCTATATTCACATCCTATAGCCTATATTGACACCCTACAGTCTATATTCACACCCTATAGTCTATATTGACATCCTGTAGCCTATATTGACATCCTGTACCCTATATTCACACCCTATAGCCTATATTGACATCCTGTAGCCTATATTCACATCCCATAGCCTATATTCACACCCTGTAGCCTATATTCACACCCTACAGCCTATATTGACATCATGTAGCCTATATTCACCACAGACAGCAAAATCAAGGCACAGGGAGCCAGAACATGAGTGGGGCTCCCCTGGTGTGACCACCTCACCTCCGTGCCCCCCATCCATGGTCGGACCTCCCATGCCAGGGTCCTGTCCCCCTCGCTGCGTAACGCCGCCGAGTCACACCCGCCGCCCATTATAGCCCCATTGCGAAGAGGTTTTTTGTGGGTTTTTTTTTTTTTCAGCTTCAAAGTCCTTGAAAGTTTCCCCACTGTGACTCGTCAAACAAGATCTTTCTTTCACGTTCCCTCTCTTCTCCGCTAACAATATTTATCCTCATTTCTTTTATTGAAATCTACCCGCCGCCTGTTCTATTAAAGCCGCCTGAGTGGCAGCTCCTATTCTCCAGGAGCCCATCTATTCTCCAGACAATGAGGTACAAGCAGTCTGTCTTCTATTGTCCTCCCCGGCCTTCAGGCTCTCAAATCTTCCAGCTCAAAAAGCCATGTCAGAGATGCCTCCACCCAAAAAACAAGTGGGGATCCCGGGTCGCACGGGGGGCTTCCCAGTGCCAACCCCAGGCTCCTTGCCCTCCCTCCCCAGGAGATCATCCCTGGGGAGATGCTGGTCCCCGAGATCCCTCAGGGATGCTCTTCCCACATCCCCTGAGCAACCACGGCTCCACACGCGCCGGGATGTTTGCGCGACTTATTTGTTACCGGGGAATAAAAGAGGAGCATTAAACCTTTTGTTTGCAAGAAGTAGTTCCTTGGGAAATAAAAGGATTATGGAAATTAATATTTAAAGGAACAAAACAAAAACAACTCGGCGACCAACCACCCTTGAACGAGGCTCTAACTCAGGAGCAAATGAGGCGAATGAAGAATGAGCCCTTTTATTTCGGCGCTCGGAGGCAGCTCGGGGCTCGGTAAACTGGCAGCCACACCATCCTCATCCTCATCCTCTCCTGGGGTAACACTAAGGACATCGAGCCCCACAGATGGCACTTGTCACCCCCCCATTACAGCAAATTAGCACCAGTTCACAAAGTGCTTAAGCGGAGTCAAATCTGTCGCAAAAAAATGGGTGTAGGGCTCATCGGAGGGATGTTTTTATTAATTATGCTCAAATATCATTCACAAGCATAGAGGTGGACATCCTCCTCCTCAGCCCTGGGGGTCCACGTTCTTGGAGGACAACGTGGTGGCCCCAGTGGTGGCCCCAGGAGGGAGGGATGCTCCTAGAGGAAAGGTTTGGCAGAGGTTGTGGCTGAACCCACATGGTTTTTCTGCCTGGGCAAAAGGCAGGTGAAAAGCGAGTATCGAGGCTCCTGTGGTGCCAAGTCCTCTCCAGAGCTTGGGATGAAAGGGCATCTCCGTGCCGGAGTGCCAAGGATGCTCTTGAGCACCAATCCCCATCCCTAACCCAGACCCTCACGAGTCGGACACCAAGAAGCCCTCTCCTTCCTGCTTTTTCTTCCTTCCTCCCCGTGATTTATTTTTTTTTCCTCCCTCTTCTTCCTCCCTGTGGGGCACCAATCCCCATCCCTAACACAGACCCTCACGAGTCGGACACCAGGAAGCCCTCTCCCTCCTGTTTTTCCTCCCTCTTCCTTCCTCCCCGTGATTTTTTTTTCCTCCCTCTTCTTCCTCCCTGTGATTTTTTGTTTTTTCTCCTCCCCGTCGCCGCCTGCAAGGTGAGAGAGGACGGCGTCGCCGGAATGAAGGATTCTCCTGCGTGCCCTCTCCCAGCAGCAGCCCTAATTCATTTTTCATGGCCCCTCGCAGTGACAAAAGCCGCCGCTTCCCTCTCGTAAGCGTGTGCCGTGCCATAAGTCAAAGCTGATGTGCATTTTCCCCCCGGGGGGTGCCCAAGCTCTGCTTTTTGATTTAATTTTGCCCCGTTGTTTGGCGCCAAACAACCCACCGGTGGGTTCCTCTGGAAGGGGAGGACGGGGTGTGGGATGGACACACACACACAAGGTAGAACCCCATCAGCAGATGGGGTACGGTGGGTACCACCTGAAGAATTGGCTGTGGTGACACCGAGGGGCTGGAGGGTGACAGATGCTGCTGGAGAAGAACCTGCTCAGGCAACACGTGCCCATCCTGTCTCCGGGAGCACCCGCTCCTCCTCTAAATCCCAGCTTTCCTGGAGCCCATCCCATTTTCCGGCCGTCTCCAGGAGAAGCCGTGGGCTCAGGAGGCTCGGCGAGGAGAGATAACACCCAGAAATTCCCTCCTCCTGCCAGCTATTCTGCAAAACACCCTCATTCCCTGATGGGGAAAGCCAACAAGATCCACCACATCCCTGTCCCCTGCCAAATTCCAGGAGCCCTGATTTCCTCCGGGAAATCAGGACCGCTGACAGCCGGGACCGGAGGGTCCCTCTGGCTGCGAATTTAAACCCAAAAGCTTTCTCCGTAGGACAAGCTCTTCAAGAAAGCAATTGCAATCCAGAGAGTTAAATGGCTGTAACCTCAGCTAAGCTGGATTTCAGCCGCATTAAGAAAATATCCCTAGGACGGGGAAGCAAGTGGCATAATGGCATTAGAGAGGGAAAAAAAAAAAGCAGCATCAAGTGCCGGCTAAATCCGTCCCGAGAGCTGGCAAGAAGTCACAGGGATTTGGGAAACTTTCCCTTCTCCTTGCATATCCCTGCAGACGGCAAGCCTGGACCACTGATGGCACGGTTTTCCATGGATGGGGGTTATTACAGAATCACAGAATCACAGAATCTTCTGGGTTGGAAGGGACCCTAAAGATCATCTTGTCCAACCATCCACCTAACTGACAAAAATAGACACCCGCACAACAAACAAGGATCATCACTAAACCAGACCTCCCAGCACCACATCAACCCCTCTTTTGAACACCTCCAGGGATGGGGCCTCAACCACCTCCCTGGGCAGCCCATTCCAATGCCTGAGAACCCTTTCAGTGACAAAATTGTTCCTAATATCCAGCCTGAACCTCCCCTGGGGCAACTTGAGGCCATTTCCTCTTGTCCTGTCGCCTGTGACTTGAGAAAAGAGACCGACCCCCACCTCTCTACACCCTCCTTTCAGGGGGGGGGGGTGGAAAGGGGGGGGTTTGCCCCCCGGGAGGGGAGATGGGGAATGGTGTGGATGGGGGATGCTGGTTTTGGAGCACTGGGAGGCACTGGGATTGGAGAACAGGCATCGCTGGAGCCCATCATCGCCTCTTCAGGCCTCCCCTTAAGGGATCATCCCCAGTTTGGGCACTGGGAGGGCAGAGAGACACTGCTCTGCCAGAGAAAAGCCCATTTTAAATAAGGGCAGCGTATCACAGGAAGGGGAAAAAAAAAACAAACCCATGGGCTCCGGCATCGCTCTGGCTCTAAATTATACCGTAGGAGGATAAAAATAAAAGAGAGGGAGACAGAGAGAGAGAGAAAAACCGGCAGGAAAAAGAATTGCCATTGTTTTACCGAGCAGATGGGAAAGTTCAGGGGATCAGAAAAAGACTATTATTATCTTGACTCGACCGAGAGAAGATGGGAAAGGAAGAGGCATTTTTTTTCCCCTGTGGCCAAGTAACTCCCCGGCAGAAGTCGTTCCAGCCACGAGTGGGAAGGAAACGGTGCCACGGGCTCCGGGTTGTCCCCACAGCCTGGACACACCGCTGGGATTTGGCTTTTTTGTCCCTTTCTCCCTGCAGTGACCAGGGCAAACATCCCTTACCACCTCCAGCTGCGGCGACGTGCCAGATGTGCCACCAGATGTGCCCACTGCATCCCTCTGTGCCACCACCAGCTCCTGGTCCCCCCTGGACCATCTGCCCCGACCCCCCAGCACCAGAGCATTCTATTTAGAATCCATTTAGGTCATAAAAGACGCTTAAAATGGTCGAGTCCACCCGTTCACCCACCACTGCCAAGTCCATGTCCCTAAATGCCACCTCTGCACGCCTCTGAGATACCTCCAGAGCGCATTATTTGCGACAAGCCAGGCAAGAATACACTAAATATGTGACAAATCTCCCCGCCGTTCCTGCTGGCCACGTCACCACCAGCACAACATGAGTTTTTTTCCCTCCCAATTCATGTGACAAGCCCTTTTTTTTCATTTTCCTTTCATTTTCCTGCATGTGTGATGGTGCCTGCACCGCCGGGGCGATTTGTGCTACAGGGCAGCTGAGCAGCTCGCAAGAACGTGTCATCTCCTCACCCATCCGAGGGCAGAATCGTTTCTCAGCCTCACCAGAGATGAAGAAAAACCCTCTTTCTACCCATTTTCAGGCTCCGGGGTGATCTGTGGTACAGGGCAGCTGAGCAGCTCCAGCTCACAAGAACATCATCTCCTCACCCATCCGAGTGCAGAAGGGTTTCTCAGCCGCACCAGAGATGGAGAAAAACCCTCTTTCTACCCATTTTCAGGCCAGGGGAAGGGCACAGCCCCGATGCCCATGGCGATGACCGGGCAGGGACACCAACAATTGATTTACAAACTGGACCACACGTGGGTGCAACATCTTCCTTATCAAGAATAAAGGAGAGGGAAAAGAGGAGGTGTGATGCCCACGGCGATGACCGGGCAGGGACACCAACTAGACCAGATGCGGGTGCAACATCTTCCTTCCCAAGAATAAGGGAGAGGGAAAAGAGGAGGTAGAGCATCCTTCGCCCACCACATCCCTCCTTCCATTTAGTTATTTTGCCCAATTCTTCTCCCTTTCCTTCCAGCATATTTCCCCCAGATTCTTTCCCTCCTTCCCCTTTTCCTTCTTCCTCCCTCCATCACGTGGTCCTTCCCCTCGGTGCCTACACCTTGCCTTGTCACCTTGGTACCCAGGTCTCCCCCCAACCTGGGGGACCCAGGTCTCCCCCCAAGCTGGGGGGACACGGAGAGGGGCTGACAACCTGCCCTGCTTCATCCTGACTCCTTGGGCACTTAATATTCACGACAGAGAGAAACATTTCACGGCGAATTGGACGCACATTCGACTGGAAATGGAAATTTTATGACTCTTCTCACCCCGCGCGGCGGATTACACCAGCTGAGAAAACATGGAAGCAAATGAACAACCCGTGAACTGTAAAGTATATTAATAATGAAATCACAGCCCGGGAAATGAAGGCTTTATTCTGTTTATATTCTGCTCCATTAATAGAGAGCGCGAGCGCTAGCTCCACCCCATTAGCCAGCAATCTGTGCAAAGGGGGGGGTTAAAAACCTCTATCCCACCAGGAGAAGCTTCACAAGGGCAAGAGTTTGGCTCAAAACACTTCATTCCACCACATCTGCCCATGGATGGTAGGAGCAGGAGAAGGTCTTTGGCCTTGGTGCCCTGCCCCGTGCAAGCTCGGTGAGCAGAAGAGATACTCCAAGGGAAGGAAGGGAGCAGAACGCGATGTTGGGAAGAAGAGGAGCATGAATTTGGGGTAAAATCAGCTTGAATACCACCAGAAGTCCCCCCAAGGAAGGCGCCAGCGACAGGAAAACCACCCACGGGCAGCTTTGTGGCAGAGATATGCTTCCTCCCTCTGCTCATTCCCTTCTAAGGGTTGCAGCACCTCCCTGAGCATCCTTCCCACCCCTCATCACCCCCATCCCATCCCTCCAGGGATGGAGGTACCCCTAAATTCCACACCCACAGCCCCCGAGGCCACGCTGATGGCTGCTGTGTGGGGGAGCAGGTGATGAATCCACCAGGGTTTGGGCAAATCAATATTTTGGTGCTATTCCTTGTGCCCTTGACTCAACAGAGCCGGGGCCACATGTGAGACAGCCCCGGCCGGGCTCTCTCCTTCCCCAAAAAAACAACCACGGCAGCTTATGCAAAGCACATCAAGCCCTAAAAGGAGCTGGAGCAGAGTTTTCTCCAGCTGAAGCGACCCGGTGTTGACAGAATGGGGACGCGTTTCCACAGCTCAGATTTTTCTAATAATACCTCGGGGGAGTCGCCGGCAAAGTTTGCCCCAAATATAATTAGTTTGCACAGCTATTAGGGGGGCTGATAAAAGGTTTTAATTTGCGTGGAGATCTCTCTTTCGCATCTCAGACCTTGCTCTATCCCCACGCCAGCCGAAGGGAAGGAGGGAGCCACTCTCCTGGCTGGAGAAAGGAGAGAAAATCCAGCGTGGCTGGAGAAAGGAGAAAAAATCCATAAAGCTGACAATGGCTTTTTTTTCATCCCACTATAACTAACACATCCCCTTCTTCCCATGGTCAGCTGGGGATGGGGAAAGGATGCTGGAGGGTGGGATGCTCGGGGTGGTGAGGACGTTATCCCGGTCGATGGAAGTGGAAAGCAACTTCCCTGATGTCCTAACACCTTCCTGCAAGGCCACCCAGATCATGATGTAGATGGGAACTGAGAAAAATAAATCTCTGCTCTTCTTATTAACGTGGCTTTGTCAGGACCAGGGGGGAGGATGCACCAACTCCCTCACATTGGGCATGGTGGCAATTTATGGTGGCATGGTGGGCATTTTATGATGAAACCGCTCAAAAAGAAGCAGTCTTGGAGAAATAAGGAGTTAAAATGGAAGCTGGGTTCCTTCTTTGAATCCCCTCTCTCCCAACAAGGTCGACAACACTGTTCTGCTGCTTCAAGACATCATTGTGCTGGTCTCAGGCCTACTCCCTACATTCCTGCCTTCCTCTCTTGTCACTTGTCATAGCTCTGAGTAGTTGCAGGCCCCGTTTGTGGTCAGTGAGGCTACATTTGCCAGATCTTACCAAATCACGAAGGTGATAAATTGTCTGAGAGAACAGAACAAGTTGATAGGAAAGAACACCAGAACCAGAAAACATAACAATGGTAGCCTCAGCAATTGTAGGATGAACCAAAGTCACTCCGACCTTGCCAAGTACACCAGGAAACTACCCAAATTAGGAAGAGTTCAGAAGTTTAACCCGAGGAAGACTCACAAGACGATCCCCCACCCTGATGAAGGCACTGGAAGTCCCACCAGACGACTCCCCAAAATGGAAGACTCCGCCTATATATGAATATGCATGTAAAGATATGAATATGCATGTAAAGATGATGTAACCTACACTCAAACTTGTATAAAAAAGCTGCACTGATTGCTAACTGACAGAACTCTTTGTCCAGGGCGGCCTGGAGAGTTCCCCAACGCGTTGCTAATCAATACCTCCTGCTTATGGACTTGAAAACTTAGTCTCTGAGCAGTTTCTATTTCGCCTTTTGGGGCAAATTCGGCATCAATGACACCACCACGGGTCTCCCCGGTGCAGGAAAGGTCACCAGAGCCCGAGGGGATGAGGTGAAGGATCAAAGATGGGGCTGGGGGGATGAAGGCAGAGCTGCTGGATGCTGCTCCCCGGGTAAAACAGCGACCAGCAGCATCACTGCTCCACCAGAGCCACCAGGGTTGAGATAAGGAGCTGAGCACGCTCTGCCTCCGGCAAGGAGGGAAAGCGTGACATTGCAAAGCTATGTTTAGGGAATAGATGCTCTAACTGAGAGGGTTTTTGGGTTTTTTTGGTTTGTTTTTCTTTTTTCCTTCCTTTTTTTTTTAAGGGAAAGACATCGCCTCATTTGTAGCTGGCGGGGGTCTGGTTATTTTTGGACCAAAATGCACATCTTCCAGGCGGCGCCGCCAAATATGCCGACAAATCAGCTCAGAGAGTTCATTTCCACCACGCAGAGAGTCAAAAATATTACTTTTATATATATATAATACACACACACACACACACAGAGAAGTACATAATCTCCCTTTGCTTGGAAAGAGCAGGAGGAACCAGGGCGCGTCGGCGGAGGGGAAATGCCAAAAGGAGCCACCCAAAACCAAGCACTTAGGATCATAGAATGGTCTAGGTTGGAAGAGGGCCAAAAGGAGACACCCAAAGCCAAGCACTTAGATTCTATAATCGTCTAGGTTGGAAGAGACCCTTGGGGTCATCGAGTCCAACCATCTACCCTACTCTACAATGTCATCCCCTACACCATGTCCCTTAACACTTGACCATGTTTAAGTTGCTCCTTGAGCAACTTAAGCTCCTGGAGCCCACGGTGTGATGCTACTGGATCCTGGCTCCTACCTGGCCAGATCCTGCTCCCATGGAAGCCCATGGAGAAGCCGCTGGTGCTCAAGGGGCTTCAATATTCACCCTGCTCCTGGGAGGACCCCGTTGCTGGTCACAGCAGGTGCCCCCATGCTTCACAACCCCCAGCAATACCAGTTACCAGCTTCTCCTTCACTCCGACCACACACAAAACCAGCGTCCACCTCGAAGTTCTCCTTCTCCAAGACCACCACAACCTATTTATTGGTACCCAAAGCGATGCCAACGGAGCCAGGCCACCCGTGACCCTTCTCCCGGCCGATCCGTCCGGTGGGCGCTGATTAAACGGGCATCAAATCCGGTGGCAGATTTACAGGTTAACAGTGATTTAGTGGAGTGCACCGCAGCCAAATTAATGCCGGCTATAATGTAGTTTACCTCATTAAACAATGCACACCAAGATCCTGTCTGTTGTAAAACAATTGGTCTCTGAAGCCTAGTGTTCATCTTCCAGGGTTGCTGGGAGATAATAAATGGGTAATATTCCGGCGATAATGGTAATGGAGTCACGGCTCAGAGCTAATATTATGGCAAAGCAGTAATTATTTCAACAGTAAACAAGGGGACGGTTGAGCTGCCGACAGGATTGGAGCCGGTTGAAATGCTTCAGTTAATTTAGCTGGAGCCCAAGCCTGCAACTGCCTCTTGGAAGGAGGACAAGGTGCTTGGCCACCAAATGAGTTGCCTGAGCCTCCATGAGATACACGGCCACCATGAGACCCGGGAGGACGCACGCAATGAGGTGAGGTGGGACCATGAGGTGGCCAACACCATGTTGGCCAACCCAACCCAATGCCGCAGCTCCGTCCTACAGCCACGGCAGGACAACTCCCGACCCTTCTTTGGGACACCGCTTGTGTTGGCTCACCCAACAGCTCAAAAGGAGACAAAAGACCGTGGAGGAGCACGAGACCCAGGATGAACACGGAGGCAGCTGTACCCAAACTGGCTGCTCTCTCCCAGAGACCTTCCCCTGTAAACAGGATGAGCAGAGAGCACAGCTTGGCCACCAAACGAGTTGCCTGAGCCTCCAAGAGATACACGGCCACCATGAGACCGGGGGGACGCACGCAATGAGGTGAGGTGGGACCATGAGGTGGCCAACACCATGTTGGCCAACCCAACCCAATGCCACAGCTCCGTCCTACAGCCACGGCAGGGCAACTCCCGACCCTGCTTTGGGACACCGCTTGTGTTGGCTCACCTGACAGCTCAAAAGGAGACAAAAGACCGTGGAGGAGCACGAGACCCAGGATGAACACGGAGGCAGCTGTACCCAAACTGGCTGCTCTCTCCCAGAGACCTTCCCCTGTAAACAGGATGAGCAGAGAGCACAGCTTGGCCACCAAACGAGTTGCCTGAGCCTCCAAGAGATACACGGCCACCATGAGACCGGGGGGACGCACGCAATGAGGTGAGGTGGGACCATGAGGTGGCCAACACCATGTTGGCCAACCCAACCCAATGCCGCAGCTCCGTCCATCAGAGCTCTGTCAGAGAGCACAGCTCTCTGCTCTTAAGTTAATTAGGTGACTTGAGGCAGGGTTACAAGGACCCATCTCACAGGACGCTGAGCTGATCACTGCGAGGGACAAGGCGGCACAGCAGCTGGCAGAGCATTTCCCACCCAAATGGATCCCCCTTCTCTTGGTGCCTCCAGATCTGATGACAGCTCCGTCCTACAGCCACGGCAGGGCAACTCCCGACCCTGCTTTGGGACACCGCTTGTGTTGGCTCACCTGACAGCTCAAAAGGAGACAAAAGACCGTGGAGGAGCACGAGACCCAGGATGAACACGGAGGCAGCTGTACCCAAACTGGCTGCTCTCTCCCAGAGACCTTCCCCTGTAAACAGGATGAGCAGAGAGCACAGCTTGGCCACCAAACGAGTTGCCTGAGCCTCCAAGAGATACACGGCCACCATGAGACCGGGGGGACGCACGCAATGAGGTGAGGTGGGACCATGAGGTGGCCAACACCATGTTGGCCAACCCAACCCAATGCCGCAGCTCCATCAGAGCTCTGTCAGAGAGCACAGCTCTCTGCTCTGAAGTTAATGAGGTGACTTGAGGCAGGGTTACAAGGACCCATCTCACAGGACGCTGAGCTGATCACTGCGAGGGACAAGGCGGCACAGCAGCTGGCAGAGCATTTCCCACCCAAATGGATCCCCCTTCTCTTGGTGCCTCCAGATCTGATGTCTGACCTACCAATACCCCCCTGCCTCCTGTCCTGGAAAGATGAATTATAAAATCATTCAGGTTGGAAGGGACCTTAAAGACCATCCAGTCCCATCGCCCTGCCCTGGGCAGGGACACCTCCCACCAGAGCAGGTAGCTCCAAGCCCCCTCCAACCTGCCCTTCAACCCCTCCAGGGATGGGGCAGCCACAGCTTCTTGGGGAAACCTGGGCCACCCTCACAGCAAAGAAGTTCTTCCCCACATCTCATCTTCATATCCCCCTTCAGTTTAAAACTATTCCCCCTTGTCCTATCACTCCACTCCCTCATAAAGAGTCCCTCCTCATCTTTCCTGGAGCCCCTTGAGTGACTGGAAGACCGCAAGCGATGTGCTTAATGGACAAACCTCCAAGAAAGGAGGATGTTTCCCTTTCCCAGGGACAAGTAACTCTTCAAGGTGGATTTTTTTTGCAGTTGCCTCCCGTCCTCTCGTTTTCAGCCCCGCCAAGAGCCAGAGAGAATCAATATATCCACATCTACCAGACTTCTCCCAGAGTCCCTCTGCTGGTTTGCTGCTGATGTATAGACAGATGATCTCAGGAGACCTCTGTCACATTAGGCCACCGTGTCTCATCTATCTTAAGTGCATATACAAGCTGTGATTACTGCTGCACCCGAGTGCCTCACGTCTGGAATATATTTATCCTCCCATCGCTCCTGTGAGACGAGGGACCACTAACGTACCTCTTCCAGGGGGGGACCTGGAGGACCACGGAGGTTAAATGGACTGATGGTGGAGGACATCCGGGCCGTGGCCACATGGGGACCCTCCGAGCATCTCCCCTGCCTCTTTGGGAAGCCCCCAGATGGCTTCTACCCAACAAATCACAGCTCGGATTCAGTTCAGGGCTCCGGCTCTGCACGGGATCGAGCCTTCAGCGCCCAGCCTAATCCTGAGATTAACGAGGGATTCCTGCTATAAAGACCTCTCCATCAGACCTCTTACGAGTAAACACACCGCTGAGCCAAACCGCGATGTTTCCCTACCCCTGGCAGCCTCCCTCTTAAGCCTTACACCAGAATCCATCACGCTACGGCAATAATCAAGAAGAAATTAGACAAATCCGTGGCAGAAAACTCCATCAAGGGTCGTTAAGGATGACGACTTGGATGCAGCCTCTGGCTCAGGACGGCAGACCGGTGCCGGGCAGGCAGATCTGAGTGTACACACCTACTTTTTACACCCTTTCCTTGTGTCCCTGGCCCTGTCACAACACGATAACCACGCTTGCCATCCAACCACAGAGCCCTCGTTAGCGTTACTGCTACGCCCTGCCTCCTCCTCCTCCTCCTCAGGCAGAGGCTGCCGAGCCTTCATCCCTCTTGGGAAAGCCCGTGCTTCGATTTCCTCGGCACATTTCCCCAGCTTCACAGGAAACATGACGAGCCTGGTGGCTGCAGCACGGATAAATATCCCCTGGTGAGCTCTGCCCAGGATCTCGGGACACCACGCTTTCTCCAAGACAAGAAATCCCAGCCTTGGTCCGCCGAGAGATGGAAACGGGGCTGACAAGGTGGCAATCGCCATGACAACATCAGTTACCCCCCCCCAAATAAATAAATAGCCCAGTAACTATGGAAACACCTGAGTGACCCAAACTAGAAGACCCTTCTGCAGTTCACAGATGGCATCGGCACCGCTAGGCTGGGGACTGTGATACCTCCGCAGTCTTGGACGCGAAGAGATGGTTGGCACCCATGGGTGCCAGCTGGAAGGACAAAGCTCCAGTGGGACTAAGTTGAGGCAGAAGAAGCCACGACTACACCATCTCCCCTTCTTGTTCCACCTCAACCTGTTCAGCTGCATTAACAGGCGTTGCCAAGGGTTAGAACACCATTACTGGTAGACGTGGTCCTTAGGGATGTGGTTTCATGATGGGTTTTGTCAGTGTTGGGTTGACACTTGGACTCTACAATCTTAAAAGTCCCTTCCACAGCAGATTCTATGATAACTGGGAGAAGAAATAAAAAAGGGACAGAAGATAAGCTATACCACATCTTGGTTGGACTGGCCATGGGTTAACTAAACCCTTCTCCAGAGCTTGGAGACGTGGTGCTTAGGGATGTGGTGTAGTGATGGGTTTTGTCAGTGTTGGGTTGATGGTTGGACTCTATGATCTTAAAAGTCCCTTTCACGAGGGACTCTATGATTACTGGAAGAAGAAATAAAAAGGCTATAGGACATCTTGGTTGGACCAGCCATGGGATCACTAAACCCTTCTCCAGAGCCAGCCTCCTGCTTGTTTGCTCATGGCAGGAGGATGAGGATGGGCACAGGGATGGCCAACCACTCCACAAGGCTCTGAGAGGTGATGGAGGCACCAAGGCATCACCCCTCAGATTCACTGGGAGGAAACTGTTCCTCAGCTCCTGAGCTTTACAGCAAAAATGCCCTCCCTCCTCCTGTCTTGGGGAACCTTTCCAACCCCCAAACCAGACAAGAACCTCACAAACAGGCTCAGCAGCTCCCAAAACGTGGCGACAACCGCAAAGACGTGAAAATTCAGCCGAGCTCACCAGAAGGAGCCACCACATGGATATTTCAGAGGACCAGGGCGATGCAGAGGCAAGAAAACATCCAAGGGCTCCAGGGAGCTGGGGGTGGTTGGAAAAGGGTCTGGAGTGAGCCGGGCTGCTGGCGGTGTAAATCCTCTGAAGGACCCGACCGCTCGCTCCCCCGGAGAGCAAACAAACTCTTATTTGCTCCATCTCCCCCCCCAAGAGCCGCACGGGAGGCTTCCAGCTGCCAAGAAAATAATAAAGCCCGTGGAGTGGCTTTGTGCAGAGACACGGGGACCAGCTCCTTCAGCTGCCCGTGCCTGGCACCGACGGCGCCATCAAAGCCTCTCCCCAGCTGCTCCTCACCCAATCCTCAAACTATGCACCGTCTTCCCCCTTCACCAATTCCCCCTGGTCCCTCCACAGCTCCGAGGGCGAGACGGAGAAAGACGGCGAGAAGGAAGAAGAGGAGGTGGCTCGATGGAGACTCCCCCAGGGATGGGCTTTGAGGCAGACCCACCACTGAGAGAGGGGGCTGGCTGCTCGTTTTGGGGTCCCCCCCTCGCTGCGGGGGGCTCCTGCCTCTCCAAATTAGAGTATATCCTACCAGGGGATGGGCTGCCACCACGGCAGCTGCTATAGGACCTGCCCTGGCTCTTGTTGCAGTCCCCACGCTTCCAATCCTCCTCGTGATGTGCTTGGAATGCAAAATGGAGAAGTTGAGGTCCCCCCCCAGCTCCCCAGTGGCTTGGCAGACCCTGAGAGAGAAATAGAGGAGCTGAGGAAAGGGGACAGCAGCCACCAAAGTTGTCTCGGGCCACCTCTGGGCTCAGCACCCTCCACCAGCGGGAGGCCAGGCTCCAGTAAATCTCAGCCGTCGCTCACTCCCTTTCGAGTTTTGCAAGCAGAATGCCTAATCACACCCCCCCAAAAAAAAAAAAAAATCTAATTGTATTTAAAACAGCTTGCAAATTACACGGCGCCACAGGTAATTTCTGATTAGCTCACTCTTCCTCTCCTGGTGCATCCTCAGTTTCCATAGCAGCTAAGTCCTAAGTAAAATGGAAACATCTGGTTCAAGCGCAAGGTAAAGATTCCCCGGGGGAAAGAAACCTGCTGGATGGCAGCAAACATGGAAAATAGCCCTGGCCAAAGACAGAGGCATCCTAATCTCACCTTGAGCACTGTGTCCAGTTTTGGGCCCCCTACCATAAAAAAGACATTGAGGGGCTGGAGCGGGTCCAGAGAAGGGCGACAAAGCTGGTGAGGGGTCTGGAGAATAAGTCTTATGAGGAGCGGCTGAGGGAGCTGGGGGTGTTCAGCCTGGAGAAGAGGAGGCTGAGGGGAGACCTTCTTGCTCTCTCCAACTCCCTGAAAGGAGGGTGTAGAGAGATGGGGGTCGGTCTCTTTTCTCAAGTCACAGGCGACAGGACAAGAGGAAATGGCCTCAAGTTGCCCCAGGGAAGGTTCAGGCTGGATATTAGGAACAATTTTTTCACTGAAAGGGTTCTCAGGCATTGGAATGGGCTGCCCAGGGAGGGGGTTGAGGCCCCATCCCTGGAGGTGTTCAAAAGACGGGTTGATGTAGTGCTGGGAGGTCTGGTTTAGTGATGATGCTCCTTGTTTGTTGTGTGGGTGTCTATTTTTGTCAGTCAGGTTGACGGTTGGACAAGATGATCTTGAAGGTCCCTTCCAACCTAGAAGATTCTGTGATTCTGTAATCCAGGAGCCCGGTTAGGAAAGGATGGATGGCACGCAGGAGAAGGCAGTGAAGGGCACGGGAGAGGAAGAGGAGGGTCCTGGGGATGTGGGAAGAAGAGTTGAGCTGGGGGAAAAATAAGATGTATGGAAAAAACACGCAGCAAATGAGATAAAAACACCCTGTCAGGGTAGACAAGGGGAAGAGGAGAAAGAAGAAAAGGCTTCAAGGTGGGAGCACCTGGCCTGCCTCAACCATCAATGCCACCGGATGGTGACAGCTACAGTGACAGCAGATGCCACCGAGAGATGCTCGGGGGGCTGGAGAGGACCACGCGGATCCCAGCCCTGCATTTCATCATCTGTCCACGCACAGACCCCAAGCGAAGGTGACCATCTCGGAGGCACCACCACCCAAGGCAGAACAAGCCAACACGCGCGCCGGGGAGGAGGAACGTTTCTTTGACAAGAGGCTCCTGTCAAGGGAAGGGGTTGAGATGCCACCGACTCGGCTCCCTCTCTGCCTGGGCTCCAGAGAGTGATGGATCCAGCCCAGCAGTTTGCTACGGCACCGACAAATAGCTTAAAAAAAATAAAATAAAATAAAAAAAAAATCAATGGAGCTGCACTGAGACACGGCAGCCGTCGTCAGGCAGCCGAAGAGAGGGAGCAGATGTGGTGCCATCCATCACTGCTGCCACTACGACGTCTCCTTTGGCCACCAGACAGCCCCACCGGGGTGTCCTCCAGGAGGACTCGAGGCAGTTGTCTCTGGGACAACATTCCATGGGGAAAAAAAACTCAGGGAAGATGACCAAGGGTGAACACAAGCGCTTAGATGGGATCTGAGACGGGCACTGCCCCTCGGCCAGATGGCTCAGCCCACCCCAAGCCCCCACCCCTCCCTCCCAGATCTCACTGGGGAGAACCTCACGGTCACCGGGTCAACGCAACGCAAAACAAATGCCAAAAAACCAGCTGGGAAAGGGCTCTGAGAGAACGGGGCTTCCCAACGGGCACGTCTGGGAATTGGCTTCCCAGCAGTCACACCCACGCCGTTCTGCTCAGGTTTTGCTTACCAATTAACAAGGCCACCAATTAATGCTCTGCGTGTTTTCCTGCTCATTTGCACTATTTACAAGTCCTCCTTTGAAGCGACGCGCGAGAATTCCCCGGAAACTTCTCAAAATGGGGTCAGATGCACACAATTCAGTCTCCAATCACAACAAAACCCCAACCTGGTACCCACTGCCAGCCCTCCACACCAGCAAAACCATAACCTCCTCTTCCCAGACCACCAAGGTAGACCATTCTCCACCAAAAATCATCAACTCCTGCATTAAGTCACATCTTTTTGGTGCCCACCACGAGGTAAACCAGCCAACGACGCTCGCAGATGGTGATGCAACCCCCCCACCCCCTCCTGGAATATTTTGAGTAAATTTTGGCTCTTACCTTTGGGCGAGATGTGTCTCCAGGTGATTGTGGGATCTGGCCTGCCCGTGGCTATGCAGGTGAGGCTGACGTTGCCGCCCTCGTTGATGGAGATGTCAGAAGAGATCTCGGTGATTTTCGGAGACACTGCGGGCAAACCAAGAGGGAAATGAAATGAAAACGCCGCCGACTCAAATCTCAAACCGTGGGGGAAGGTGGTTGGATTTCCTCCCTCCCTCCCTCCACCTCCACAAGCCATGCAGTAGCCCATCAGACTCATACAACTTGACAGGAACACACAGGGGAAAGGCAGGGATGGAGAAGACAGGGTTGGAGGGGGAAGAAATTGTGGCCAGAGGGGATTCAGTCATTTTAGGGAGGCTCGAGACAGCCCCTCCTCAGCACCTCCATCATCTGCAAGACAATCCTCCTTTCCCCACCCCAATTCCACTACTCATCCTGTCCTCCAGCCATGATGAACCCTTTCCAGTATAGCAGTGTCCTACTGGGAAACCAGCACCCACCCCCTCCAAACTCCCCCAAAGGCACCAAGTGCTCCCAGCACAAGAGCACCCAAAGCACACACAAGGCTTGCAGCTCTTTCTGCACTCCTGCAGGCTCTCTGTCCTGCCCTTCCAACCAGAAAAGTACCAAGAGGAGCTGGACACGAAGACAAGTCTACCCAGAAACTTCTAAGGTCTACCACCATGCAAAGGAAGGGGAATTCAATGGGGACGAAAGCCATGGTGATGCCACCATGAACATCCAGGAGCAGGTTGGATACAAGGGGACAAGACCCTAAGAGGGGACCCAACCAGAGCACCCAAAGCACACATAAGGCTTGCAGATCTTTCTGCACTCCTGCAGGCTCTCCGTCCTGCCCTTCCAACCAGAAAAGCACCAGGAGGAGCTGGGCATGAAGAGGACAAGAAACTTCTAAGGTCTACCACCATGCAAAGGAAGGGGAATTCAATGGGGACGAAAGCCATGGTGATGCCACCATGAACATCCAGGAGCAGGTCGGATACAAGGGGACAAGACCCTAAGAGGGGGCCCAACCAGAGCACCCAAATCACACACAAGGCTTGCAGCTCTTTCTGCACTCCTGCAGGCTCTCTGTCCTGCCCTTCCAACCAGAAAAGCACCGAGAGGAGCTGGACACGAAGACAAGTCTACCCAGGAGCCTCTAAGGTCTACCACGATGCAAAGGAAGGGGAATTCAATGGGGACGAAAGCCATGGTGATGCCACCATGAACATCCAGGAGCAGGTCGGATACAAGGGGACAAGACCCTAAGAGGGGGCCCAACCAGAGCACCCAAATCACACACAAGGCTTGCAGCTCTTTCTGCACTCCTGCAGGCTCTCTGTCCTGCCCTTCCAACCAGAAAAGTACCAAGAGGAGCTGGACACGAAGACAAGTCTACCCAGAAACTTCTAAGGTCTACCACCATGCAAAGGAAGGGGAATTCAATGGGGACGAAAGCCATGGTGATGCCACCATGAACATCCAGGAGCAGGTCGGATACAAGGGGACAAGACCCTAAGAGGGGACCCAACCAGAGCACCCAAAGCACGCACAAGGCTTGCAGCTCTTTTTGCAGTCCTGCAGGACTGCAGGACCATCGCAGCACCCTTAATCCTGACTCGGGACCCCCATCCCGAGCATTATGACACCAAGCTTGGTGGCGCAGTTGACACGCTGGAGGGAAGGGATGCCATCCAGAGGGACCTGGACAGGCTGGAGAGGTGGGCCTGTGCAAATTGCATGAGGTTCAACCAAGCCAAGCGCAGGGTCCTGCACCTGGAGACGTGGCAACCCCAGGCACAAATCCAGGTTGGGTGGAGAATGGCTGGAGAGCGGCCCTGGGGAGAAGGACTTGGGGGCGCTCATGGATGAGAGAGCCAACCGTGTCCTGGGCTGCATCAGGAGAAGTGTGGCCAGCAGGTCTTGGGAGGTGATCCTGCCCCGCTACTCTGGTGAGACCCCACCTGGAGCTCTGTGTCCAGCTTTGGAGTCCTCAACACAGAAAGGACATGGACCAGCTGGAACAGGGGCAGCAGAGGGCCACGAAGATGATCAGAGGGATCTACTCTAAGGGTGGTGAGACACTGGAACAGGTTGCCCAGGGAAGCTGTGGATGCCCCATCCCTGGAGGGGTTCAAGGCCAGGCTGGATGTGGCCTTGAGCAACCTGCTCTGGTGGGAGGTGTCCCTGCCCAGGGCAGGGGGGTTGGAACTCCATGATCTTTGAGGTCCCTTCCAACCCAAACCATCCTATGATTCTATCCCTTCCCTGCTCTTCCCATTTCCCAGCTGCTCCCAGCTGGAATGACTGCCATGGCCTTGCAGGCACTGCCTCTGTGTGCAGGTAAGTAATTTATTGATCCGTAAAGCACTCCAAGAGGCTCTGCAAGGGATTATGTCATGCCAGTGCCGGGCAATAAAATAAAAAATGATGGATTTTTTTTGTGAACATGAGGGTGATTTAGGGTTTGTAGTTGGAAGTGTAGTTAAAGTACATTTTAAGTGGAAATCAAGGTGGGTAATGAATTATTCTCTGTTTTGAAGGGCTTCTGGGAGTTCATTTTTTTTGCAGCTTTGGGCACCACGGCTAATCTGCTAATCATGCAACCCGAGGACAAGTAGGGATCAGACGCTCCCCGAGCGGTGGGGGCTCTGGGGCAGGACAGGGGAGGGCACCACGAAGAAATATTAATATGCATCAGTGTCATTAAGCCCAGCGAAAGGGGCCAGGAGGTGCCTCCTGGGACCAGCTGCCCACAGGGAGCTGGGAGATGCTGGTAGATCACTGAGGAGCTGTAATTAATTACAACGGCGCTCTGATTGCCCCGTTCTGGGGACAACTAGCCAGGAAATCCGTGTGTGATCTAAAGGATGGAGCTTAGGGTTTGGACATGGAAAATAGGAGGAGGTCTCACCTCTGACATTTGGGAGAAGAGACAAGTGAAGGAGCAGTGAAATGCCCTCCACCACCTGCAAAGAAGCAAGAGCTTCCAGCCCTACGTCCTGGTAAAACCAGAGCTATCACCTTCAACGCGACGCTCGTTAAACCACAGAGGAACCTTCCTGAGGTTTTCAGCTCCTGAGTCCACCTCAACCCACTTCAGCGTGTTTTTGCACAGCTCAACCCAAAAAAGAACCCAAGTCAGGCTTTGGTACCACGCACACACGGATTTGCACCCCCAAAAGGCGAGAGACACACACAAAAAAATAAAATAAATCTGCAATCCAATCCACTGACCGGAGTCGAAAACGTAATTAAAACAAAATTAAACTTGGATTTCCCCAAACAGGAGTCTTACATCCTCCTCCGAGCAGGCAGAGGAGGAGACCTAATTGCGTCGCTGCTTGGGAGGGCAATGGGAGAGACTGCAACACTCTCCAAAAAGAGTAAAACCAACTCAAACCACCCCTTTGCTGGGGAAAAAACACCCCCCCCTGCCCCTGCCCTCAGGAATCGGCGATTTACTGGGACAAGAGGAGGCAGGAACGGGCTGGGGATGTAAAGCAGAGCGACCACGTCAGCGAAGTCGTTAGCTAACCCTTCAATTAAACGCGCGGCGGTAGAGATTTAACACGACAGTTATTGTATGCTAATTAAACGTTTGAATAATTAACCGCACGCACTATTTAAAACGCCTTTCTGGAGAGGGAACAGGTATGTTGGAAGGCTTTTATACCAAGCCAGGGAGGGAAACCTGAATAAATAAGTGATTGCCCAGTATATCTTAAATATTATTTAATGGTCATTGGTGGTCCCGTTCCCCTGGCATTAAAACACATCCCCCCTCGGGTGGCATCTCCACAGCAATGGGGCAGAGGAGAGATTTCTCCTGCCGAACGCCGGGGCGCAGATGGAGCCGTGCCCCTCTGGGAAGGAATAAATAAATAAAGCTAAATAAATGCAGGCTTCCCAGAGGGGAACCCTCTCCTCACGGGCAGTCCTTGGGTGTTGAGCATCGCTCTTGCTCACCGGGGATTAAACATGGCAGCGTTGGCCAAGCTGCTCCGGTGACACGGCACAGATTGCCCCAGAGATGGGCTGGTTTCTATCAATCTGACTCCTTCATTCCTCCCCCCACCCCAAGCTTTTCCTTGCCATGATGATGGGAAAGGTCTTTGGGCTGCTCCCAGCCTCTGAAGACCTCCTGCAGGTCACCAGGGCATGTCCCCAGTTTGCCCAGACTCGAACACCGAGTCCCCAGGAGGGAAAACAGCAGCTTGTTTAAATATTTAAGCAAACCATATGGCGCGTTACACGTTCAGGGTGTTCAGTCAGGTGATAGATGTCTTTATGGATCCAAGCATATGCACTTGCCTACACAGATACGTTCCCTGGCGCACAGACACCCTCCAGACTGCGTCCCCGCCGCGTTTTCACCTCCAACCAGCCCTCCCAGAGCCAATACAGATGTAAAAGCTCAGGCATCCTCATGCACGTACCCCTTGGCCATGCCATCCAATGAATCATAGAATGGTTTGGGTTGGAAGAGACCTTAAAGATCAACCCCCCCTCCCCCTTCATAGAATGGTTTGGGTTGGAAGAGATCTTAAAGATCAACCCCCCCCTTCATAGAATGGTTTGGGTTGGAAGAGACCTTGAAGATCATCTCCTTCCAACCCCCTGCCCTGGGCAAGGACACCTCCCACCAGACCAGGTTGCTCAAAGCTCCATCCAACCCGGCCCATCTCCTGTCATCATTCCTTCCCCAGCCACCTTCCTTGTGTGCCATGACCATGCTGCCACCCATGCTTCCCTCTCCCCAACACCACGTCCCCCATGGCTGGGCACCCCAAATTTCAGCCACACATCAGGCAGGAGGCAAGGAGACCCCTGAATAGAGGAGTGTGGACCCAGAGCAACGTCTCCACCAGAAACAGGCAAGGAGACCTCAGATGAGCCTCAGTGAGTTGGGTGCCTGCAAGGAGGAACCAAGTATTTTAATTTTTTCGGCTTAACTACCTCCTTTCTACCTGGTTTTGGGGGCCAGGCAAGTAGTGTAGAAACAACCTGTCCCACCTTTCCAGCTCTGCAAATCCCTTCTGGAGTGGGATTTGAGCCCAGGATTGGCAGCAGCTCTCCCGGTAAGCCCGGCAAGCGCCTTCCTTCCCCTCCTCATAAAACATGCAAACCTCCATCTTCCAGCACAAGCAACATCTGCTCCAGATCAAAGGAAACAACAAAGAACAGCTATAAAAGCGTCTCCAGGAAAGAAAAAGAGGGAGGTTTCAGCCTCGCCGTTCTGCGGGCGATCTGGGATGCGCGCCGGCAGCTTCCTGAACATCAGGCTGCTTTTAATCACAGCCCCTTACTGCTGTCACCCAAAGACTTCCCCGTGTTCTACAGAGTGTTGCTGCCACCCGTCCCACCTCCGGGACTTGGGGAGGGGGAGCCACGGGTCCCCCAGAGCTGTTTGTGTCAATGCTACGAGTTGGAGAGAGCCCAACGCTCCCGTCACAGCAACAGAGGGGTCACAGAATCAATCACAGAATCGTAGTGGTTGGAAGGGACCTCAGAGATCATCGAGTCCAACCACAAAAAAAACCAAAAAAGCCAAAAAAACAACAAAAAAACCCCACCCCCACCACCCACCCCCTAAACACACAACAACAACAACCAAACCAAAACCATCACCCACCCACACAACATCCCACCACAAACCAATAACCTTGGGCACTAGAGCATGCCCTGAAGAGCCATGTCTACACGTTTCTTCAATCCCTCCAGGGATGGTGACTCCACCACCTCCCTGGGCAGCCCATTCCAATGCCTGACAACCCTTGCAGTAAAGAAATGGTTCCTAATAGCCAACCTGAACTTCCCCTGGTGCAACTTGAAGCCATTACCCCTTGTCCTATCGTCCGTAGCTTGGAAGAAGAGTTAAACCCAGAGTTAAACCCAGAAACATCTGTCAAAGGTCCCCCAAAACGAACACCACGAGTGGGTTTTCACCCCCAAACCGGGACAACTCAGCCCTTCCTTCCTTTCAGGTACTTGTACAGAGCTATAAGGTCTCCCCTCAGCCTCCTCTTCCCCAGACTGAACACCCCCAGCTCCCTCAGCCTCTCCTCATCAGACTTATTCTCCAGACCCCTCACCAGCTTCGTTGCCCTTCTCTGGACCCGCTCCAGCACCTCAATGTCCCTCTTGTGGTAGGGGGCCCAAAACTGGACACAGCACTCGAGCCACAGTCCTCCAAAGCCAGATTGGGATGGGGGGCAAGGCAGGGACCCCCACCTTGGGCTCCCATCCAACTCCTCCAGAGCAGTTTTCCCTCCTCCAGCAGCAGCTGCCGGGTCAGGAGAAGGTACAGAGCTCCACCTTCTCCATTTTTTGTGGTCAAAGCCCTTCTGCCTTTTAAAGGCAGGCGGAGAGCAAAGGGAGACACCTGCGCCTCCAACGACGGGTGGATTATAATGGGCTTTTCAATCAGGTTGTGCTGCTCGAACACAATCATAATTAAGAGGAAAAGCAGCGAGCATCCTTCCATCACACCAACGCAGCTTCAAGAAGTCCGTGGGGTGCGAGGAGGGGCAAAGAGAGCCTCAGCACCTTTTTCCAGCTGCGCTGCTCAGTCAGATAGGCTCGTCTATAAAAACCTTACAGTTCCAGGTGCAGATCCCACCTTGGGTTTGCCCAAATTCCCCCTTTTCCCTGCTGGCACCCCAGGTTGAGGACCAAGCCACCCCCTGCGCCCAAGCCAGCGGCAGCCAAAGCCGTGAAGAAAGCAGCCTGGAAACGAAGAGGACATACGTAACGACCTTAATAAGCAATTAATAAATAACTAATGGCAATTGCTCCTTTTAAAGCCGGGCGTAATGAGACGTGTCATACGGCACCGAGATGTGTCTAAATGATTTCCCCAGTAAGGAAGGTTGCAGGGAAAGCTCTCCCCAGCTTGGAGGACGGGGAATTTTTTATGCCTTTCTCTGCAGCAGGTTCCGCGGCACGGCGGCGTCGTAACTCAGAGGAGGAGGGGGGGGGAAACAAGACGTTTCCAATCATTCATTAGTAAAGTATTTGTGAACGCGGGTATAATTCACCGCATAAGCAGCAGGGTTCCTGCAGACAAACTTTATAGCTAAGTGCCAAAAGGGAGCTCAATCTGATTCCACTTACGACAGCATAAATCAGCCGGGCTCCTACTGCCAGAATAAACACGGCACCAAAGGAGAGCTGGGGCTCCAGGACAAGGACTTCTTCCTGACTTCCACAGAATCTTCTAGGTTGGAAGGGACCTTAAAGATCATCTTGTCCAACCGTCAACCTAACTTTGACAAAAATAGACACCCACACAACAAACAAGGAGCATCATCACTAAAAATTTTGAAGTTAGAAAGAATTCGGATGGGGCTGGGTCACCTAACCTGGATCCAGAAGAGCCAGGGTGCTGCCTGGCTGGATTTGACCCCCCTGAAGGGACCTACATCTCTTTTTCCTACCACAAAAAAAAAGGAAGAAAGACCTGACAGCAAGACCCACATCTTTGGGGAAATCAAGCAAGAGTTTGGTTATTAATAAGTAGCTCTACAGAGCTGGCAGAATCCAGCATTCAGGTTTCACACAATCACATGGGGTTGGAAGGGACCTCTGGAGATCATCTAAGTCCAACCTCCCTGGCAAAGCAGGTCCACCTCGAGTTCTGCTTTCACTGTATGATACCCCAAGGAAGCTATGGCACTGCTTTGGACTCTAAAAATGAGCATAATGATAACAACTGAAAAAAAGGGGGGAAAAAAAGAAAGAAGAACAAGTAAAGGCCTTGCATTGCCAACCATGAAGAAATGCAGACAAACAAGGACTGTTGGGCCGTTCAGCTCCCTGTCTTGTGAAGAAATGCAGACAAAAAAGGACTGTTGGGCCGTTCAGCTCCCTGTCTAGACAGCTCTCATTTTCAGCTCCACACATGGAGACAGGATCTAGTTCCCAGTTTTGGCACCCTGAGCCACCTGGGATTCCCCCCAACAAGTCAAGCGACACCTCAGAAAGAGCAGAAAATTGAAGGATCTTGAAACCTTGTGACATTTCCATCATCTTTCTCCAGTATTACTGACACCTCTCCTCGTGGCACGACGGCCTCTCTCACAGTGACCATCAAACCCATGGTGACTCCATCTCACCCCCGCGGGGACACAGGGACCCCATCTCTGCCCCTCTCGTCCCACCAAGGCACCTCTGGAGGCTCCACCAGACCCCCAGGAGAAAAGTCCCCCGCGTGGGGACAAGCCCTGGCGCGCCGAGGGCGCCCGACAAAAGTTTGAACACGACTTCTCGTTAATACAAAGCTTGTCAAACCCATCACCTCGAAATGCTGAATGTCTTTATTAGATTCCTTTATCTCCCCCCGAGATCGGAGGGACACGGCGAGATGATTCTCAGCGGAGATGTCATCATCCAGAAACTAATTAAAGGCTGCGCGGGAAGCCGGGCCACGCGCACTCTGGAGAACAAAACGCATTAGCAACCCGAGTCGAGGAAAATATTACAAGTGAACTTCAGATCAGAGAAGGGCGAGCCAGGGATTTGACAATAGCTCTCTCCTCCTGCTCGCCCCCACGCTCCATAGCTGTCCCCCAGCAGAACAAAGCCACCCAGCATCTCCGAGCTTTCTGGGACCAGCCCCTGTGATGCCATCGGACCTTCTCCTCCACGGGGTCACATCCCGGGAGAAAGTCATGATTTGTGGAGTCTCTCTTAATTTTAATTTTGGAAAAGCCTCCCTGCTGCAGGTCATTAAGCTGCAGAGAAGGATGGTGTGATGCCTGCACCCCTCCCTGCTCCTCCTGGGCAACACGCTCCCTTCTCTTTGGGTCTCATCTCTCTTTATCAACACAGTGACAAGCATGTCTCTTCCTCGCAGGCTTATTAAAAAGACAGCAGCGTGCAAGGTGATAAGATACCCTGAACCTGTGGTCACAGGGACTGCAGGGAAGGAAATTTCTGCACAGGGACAGTCCTGCCTCCTGTGTGAATCTAGGGCTCACGTACGTCGAGATGCACGATCTCCTTCAGACTCTGCATCCCAAGTGGATGTGCCTGCAAACCATACAATGGTTAGAGTTGGAAGGGACCTTAAAGATCACCTAGTTCCAACCCCCCTGCCCTGGGCAGGGACACCTCCCTCTAGAGCAGGTTGCTCCAAGTCCCCTCCAACCTGGCCTTGAACCCCTCCAGGGATGGGGCAACCACGACTTCCCTGGACAACCTGCTCCCAGTCAAGCTGGAGTCTCCTGAACCAACGAGCAGCAAGTTTACATGATATTCCTCATCGACGGGTCCACCACCACACTTCATCCCACCAAACTCAGCAGGAAGCCTCAGCTCCTCTCCCCCAAAACCATCCAGAGGACAAGAAGCCATGCCCTGCATTTGCCACACGGGTCCTGCTCCCAGCCATGCCTGGCTCCCACAGAGTGGGGGGCTCTCCCTGTGTCCCCCAGCTCCCTGGCCCACAAGGAACGAGCATCACGTGGAGGACTGAGCACGAGGAACCGGTCCCCAGCCACCTCAGCCATCAAAAGGGACTTGGGGGAACAAAGGAGCTCCAACATCCTTTCCAAAGATAAGACTCAGATGCTCCTAACGCAGCCCGCCTCTCCAGTGAATACGGGGCAGGTGTCTCTGAAGTGAAGTATTAGTTAAAATGATGCTCTTTAAATTATATTTCGGCTATTTCAGGCAGACAGGTTGTGTGTGGGTTGGGTTTTGTTTTTTTTTTTTTTTTATGATCTATCTAGAGGCTTAAAAAGACACCGGGAGAAATAAATCTCCCTTCCATTAAAAACACACTGCACTCTTGCATATTTGTTCTTATCTCGGCGCTCTGGCGCTCGTGCTCCCTTCTTCTCCCCCGACTCCAGCACAAAGTGAGTGTTTATGATTACACTTTCCACACTGACACTAATCTAATTCCAGGAGCCGCGCCGCCCCTGCCCGGGGATGAGCAGCACTTCCCAAAACGCTGCCTTGGACAGGTTTTTACTTCAAAAAAAATCCCCATCGAGATTCACGGCCTTAATGTGGAACCAAAGGAGAGCCCCAAGTTTTGATGGAGTTGCAACCGAAGTCTATTTGTGGCTTCTGTGTCCTCCCTGCCTCTATTTATCCAACTGTCCTCTCCTTGCCAGTGAGAGGACGAGGGGCAATGGGCACAAGGTGGAACATAAAGGGTTCCACTTGAGTATGAGGAAGAACTTCTTCAGGGTGAGGGTGAGGGAGCCCTGGAGGTCGTGGAGTCCCCTTCTTTGGAGATTTTCAAGCCCCACCTGGATGCTCCTGAGTAACATGCTCTGACAAGCTCTGGGTGGTCCTGCTTTAGCAGGGGAGTTGGACTAGATGATCTGGAGATATTCAAGGTGAGGCTCGATGAGGCCCTGGGCAACCTGGTCTAGTTGGGGGTGTCCCTGCTGACTGCGGGGGGGTGGGACTAGATGACCTTTGGAGGTCCCTTCTGGCCTGGGCAATTCTATGATTCTATGATTCTATGATCTCTATGGTCCTTCCAACTCTAAAAATTCAGTGAAATTCAGTGAAATCCCTCCTCTTCTCCCGAGCTGCCCTACTCCAACCTAAGCCGTTCCGTGACCCTCTTTTACACCCTCAGACCCCACCACACGAGGGGCTCTACCTCTGGGACACGAAAACACAGCCTTGGCCCCACGGGGCTCTCCACAGAATCACAGAATCGTAGTGGTTGGAAGGGACCTCTCAGAGATCATTGAGTCCAACCACAAAAAACAAACAAGAAAACCCCCACCCACCCCCTAAACACACAACAACAACAACCAAACCAAAACCATCACCCACCCACACAACATCCCACCACAAACCAATCATCTTGGGCACCAGAGCATGCCCTGAAGAGCCATGTCTACACGTTTCTTCAATCCCTCCAGGGATGGTGACTCCACCACCTCCCTGGGCAGTCCATTCCAATGCCTGACAGCCCTTGCAGTAAAGAAATGTTTCCTAATATCCAACCTGAACTTCCCCTGGCGCAACTTGAAGCCATTACCCCTTGTCCTATCGTCTGTAGCTTGGAAGAAGAGACCGACCCCTGCCTCTCTACAGCTTCCTTTCAGGTACTTGTACAGAGCGATAACACGTGAAAAACGAGCTCCACGAGCTTTTCACGAACACATGAAAAAGCAGAGAGCAGATGGCTACGAGCTCCACAGTCCCCCTGGACATCCCTACTTACAAACTCCCTCTAGGCATCGCGCCGGCACCCGCCTTAGGGCAGGGATGTGATGGGGAGCAAGAGGTGGATGTGCTGCCCTTGCTGGCACAGGGAACAAGGTTGGACGACAAAAATAAGTCCACAGGTGCCATTGCCATCACCTCTTGTCCCCAAACAGCCCTTTTCACAGAATCACAGAATCTTCTAGGTTGGAAGGGACCTCAAAGATCATCTTGTCCAACCGTCAACCTCACTGACAAAAATAGACACCCACACAACAAACAAGGAGCATCATCACTAAACCAGACCTCCCAGCACTACATCAACCCGGCTTTTGAACACCTCCAGGGATGGGGCCTCAACCAACTCCCTGGGCAGCCCATTCCAATGGCTGAGAACCCTTTCAGTGAAGAAATTTTTCCTAATATCCAGCCTGAACCTCCTCTGGTGCAACTTGAGGCCATTTCCTCTTGTCCTGCCCAAGCTCCAGCCCTCACAGGCGCCTCCCCATGCTCCCAGCCAGAGCCTTCGCTTCTGCTTGGGCTTCTTGCCGTGATCTCCGGTGACAAATTAATGGATCAGGCAGGGAGCACGGCCCTGCTGTTCTCTGATTAGGTGGTCTGGAGGCTGCTCCTTATGGCCAGACCCTTTGTTCTTCTGCTTATAAAGTGGGAGGTCAGCAAGGCCCAGCAGTTCAAAATGAACCACCAGGTGAGGTGATTTGTGCCTCCAGATGCTGCCGCTCCTCCCGGGAACACAAGAGACTTCCAAACCCATCCATCGCTCCGGCAGAGGCAGACCCACCTTCCCAAAGCTGCCCTGGTCCACTCCTCCTCCCCTTAGTCACTTTTTTTACACTGTCCTGCTCTTGCATGCTCTCCTCTGCAAGCCCCCATCCTCGCACATCCTTCTTCTGGTCCCTCCCCAAGGCACCTTGTTGGCATCCACCTTGACCCAACACACCGACTGCCCCAAACCCAAGGGATCAACTCAGAAACAAGCAGGAGAACAACCACCACCGAGCCAGAGCCCGTGTGATGATGCCCATCATCCTTCCCACACCTTCAAATCTCCTTAAAAGAGCATTCTGCAAGGTTTAGCTCCCAAAGTCCAGCAAGGGTGGTGGGTTGGGTTGGTTTCTCCTGCCTTAATTCACCTTCCCCAGCTCCCGTGGCCCCGAGGACAAGGATTTTCCGCAGATGCCTGGAGACACATCGTTGCCTCCACTGTCTCGGGGTCTGCCATTAATTAGCCCTATGGTCAAAACACCCCACTGAGATAAGGGAGCGGTGTTATCCCTGCTTCATGGATGGAGAAATGAAGCCTGAAGAGCACACGGCCCAAAAGAGGCCGTTCAGATGGATGCTCCACCAGCATGAAGCCATGGAAGAGGCACCAGGATGGCTCCCAGACCACAGTATTTCCATGGGGCCGCAGGAGCCGGGAGGTTAATTAGCCACGGGGCTGGCTATGGAGGAGCAGAGCAGCAATTAAAATTTCATTACCCATTCTCAACCCAAACAGGCTGGGGGCTGTTCTCTCCTTTTCCGGCAGGACTGCTCCTACATCTCCCATTTCTCCTCAACGAAGCCCTGGAGCCTTCTCCTCGGCCACCCTCGTGCCTCCGAGGACGCCGGGGAAGCCGTGGGGAGTTCTCCCCGCCCAGAGCATCCTTTAATTTCCCTATTTGTCTTCCTAATGCCCGGCCTCATCAACGGCACCATCTATTCCCCATCTGCTTTCCACCCAAGGCTTATTTTTACCCCTTCCTTCCTATTCTCCTTCTCCTCCCATTTCACAGAATCACAGAATTGTAGTGGTTGGAAGGGACCTCAGAGATCATCAAG
>NW_015090837.1:1150560-1154612 GCF_001431845.1 Calidris pugnax
AGGGTTGTGTGGTGGTTGGGTTTTTTTTTTTTTTTTTTTTTATGATCTATCTAGAGGCTTAAAAAGACACCGGGAGAAATAAATCTCCCTTCCATTAAAAACACACTGCACTCTTGCATATTTGTTCTTATCTCGGCGCTCTGGCGCTCGTGCTCCCTTCTTCTCCCCCGACTCCAGCACAAAGTGAGTGTTTATGATTACACTTTCCACACTGACACTAATCTAATTCCAGGAGCCGCGCCGCCCCTGCCCGGGGATGAGCAGCACTTCCCAAAACGCTGCCTTGGACAGGTTTTTACTTCAAAAAAAATCCCCATCGAGATTCACGGCCTTAATGTGGAACCAAAGGAGAGCCCCAAGTTCTGATGGAGTTGCAACTCAAGTCTATTTGTGGCTTCTCTCTGTGTCCTCCCTGCCTCTATTTATCCAACTGTCCTCTCCTTGCCAGTGAGAGGACGAGGGGCAATGGGCACAAGTTGGAACATAAAGGGTTCCACTTGAGTATGAGGAAGAACTTCTTCAGGGTGAGGGTGAGGGAGCCCTGGAGGTCGTGGAGTCCCCTTCTTTGGAGATTTTCAAGCCCCACCTGGATGCTCCTGAGTAACGTGCTCTGACAAGCTCTGGGTGGTCCTGCTTTAGCAGGGGAGTTGGACTAGATGATCTGGAGATATTCAAGGTGAGGCTCGATGAGGCCCTGGGCAACCTGGTCTAGTTGGGGGTGTCCCTGCTGACTGCGGGGGGGTGGGACTAGATGACCTTTGGAGGTCCCTTCTGGCCTGGGCAATTCTATGATTCTATGATTCTATGATCTCTATGGTCCTTCCAACTCTAAAAATTCAGTGAAATTCAGTGAAATCCCTCCTCTTCTCCCGAGCTGCCCTACTCCAACCTAAGCCGTTCCGTGACCCTCTTTTACACCCTCAGACCCCACCACACGAGGGGCTCTACCTCTGGGACACGAAAACACAGCCTTGGCCCCACGGGGCTCTCCACAGAATCACAGAATCGTAGTGGTTGGAAGGGACCTCTCAGAGATCATTGAGTCCAACCACAAAAAACAAACAAGAAAAACCCCACCCACCCCCTAAACACACAACAACAACAACCAAACCAAAACCATCACCCACCCACACAACATCCCACCACAAACCAATCATCTTGGGCACCAGAGCATGCCCTGAAGAGCCATGTCTACACGTTTCTTCAATCCCTCCAGGGATGGTGACTCCACCACCTCCCTGGGCAGTCCATTCCAATGCTGGATAACCCTTTCAGTAAAGAAATGGTTCCTAATAGCCAACCTGAACTTCCCCTGGCGCAACTTGAAGCCATTACCCCTTGTCCTATCGTCTGTAGCTTGGAAGAAGAGACCGACCCCTGCCTCTCTACAGCTTCCTTTCAGGTACTTGTACAGAGCGATAACACATGAAAAATGAGCTCCACAAGCTTTTCACAAACACGTGAAAAAGCAGAGAGCAGATGGCTACGAGCTCCACAGTCCCCCTGGACATCCCTACTTACAAACTCCCTCTAGGCATCGCGCCAGATGAAAAATGAGCTCCACAAGCTTTTCACAAACACGTGAAAAAGCAGAGAGCAGATGGCTACGAGCTCCACAGTCCCCCTGGACATCCCTACTTACAAACTCCCTCTAGGCATCGCGCCAGCACCCGGTTTAGAGGAGGGATGCGATGGGGAGCAAGAGGTGGATGTGCTGCCCTTGCTGGCACAGGGAACAAGGCTGGACGACAAAAATAAGTCCACAGGTGCCATTGCCATCACCTCTTGTCCCCAAACAGCCCTTTTCCTCCTGTCCTTCCCAAGCTCCAGCCCTCGCAGGCGTCTCTCCAAGCTCCAACCAGAGCCTTCACTTCTGCTTGGGCTTCTTGCCGTGATCTCCGGTGACAAATTAATGGATCAGGCAGGGAGCACGGCCCTGCTGTTCTCTGATCAGGTGGTCTGGAGGCTGCTCCTTATGGCCAGACCCTTTGTTCTTCTACTTATAAAGCGGGAGGTCAGCAAGGCCCAGCAGTTCAAAATGAACCACCAGGTGAGGTGATTTGTGCCTCCAGATGCTGCCGCTCCTCCCAAGCTCCAGCCCTCACAGGCGCCTCCCCATGCTCCCAGCCAGAGCCTTCGCTTCTGCTTGGGCTTCTTGCCGTGATCTCCGGTGACAAATTAATGGATCAGGCAGGGAGCACGGCCCTGCTGTTCTCTGATTAGGTGGTCTGGAGGCTGCTCCTTATGGCCAGACCCTTTGTTCTTCTGCTTATAAAGTGGGAGGTCAGCAAGGCCCAGCAGTTCAAAATGAACCACCAGGTGAGGTGATTTGTGCCTCCAGATGCTGCCGCTCCTCCCGGGAACACAAGAGACTTCCAAACCCATCCATCGCTCCGGCAGAGGCAGACCCACCTTCCCAAAGCTGCCCTGGTCCACTCCTCCTCCCCTTAGTCACTTTTTTTACACTGTCCTGCTCTTGCATGCTCTCCTCTGCAAGCCCCCATCCTCGCACATCCTTCTTCTGGTCCCTCCCCAAGGCACCTTGTTGGCATCCACCTTGACCCAACACACCGACTGCCCCAAACCCAAGGGATCAACTCAGAAACAAGCAGGAGAACAACCACCACCGAGCCAGAGCCCGTGTGATGATGCCCATCATCCTTCCCACACCTTCAAATCTCCTTAAAAGAGCATTCTGCAAGGTTTAGCTCCCAAAGTCCAGCAAGGGTGGTGGGTTGGGTTGGTTTCTCCTGCCTTAATTCACCTTCCCCAGCTCCCGTGGCCCCGAGGACAAGGATTTTCCGCAGATGCCTGGAGACACATCGTTCCCTCCACTGTCTCGGGGTCTACCATTAATTAGCCCTATGGTCAAAACACCCCACTGAGATAAGGGAGCGGTGTTATCCCTGCTTCATGGATGGAGAAATGAAGCCTGAAGAGCACACGGCCCAAAAGAGGCCGTTCAGATGGATGCTCCACCAGCATGAAGCCATGGAAGAGGCACCAGGATGGCTCCCAGACCACAGTATTTCCATGGGGCCGCAGGAGCCGGGAGGTTAATTAGCCACGGGGCTGGCTATGGAGGAGCAGAGCAGCAATTAAAATTTCATTACCCATTCTCAACCCAAACAGGCTGGGGGCTGTTCTCTCCTTTTCCGGCAGGACTGCTCCTACATCTCCCATTTCTCCTCAACGAAGCCCTGGAGCCTTCTCCTCGGCCACCCTCGTGCCTCCGAGGACGCCGGGGAAGCCGTGGGGAGTTCTCCCCGCCCAGAGCATCCTTTAATTTCCCTATTTGTCTTCCTAATGCCCGGCCTCATCAACGGCACCATCTATTCCCCATCTGCTTTCCACCCAAGGCTTATTTTTACCCCTTCCTTCCTATTCTCCTTCTCCTCCCATTTCACAGAATCACAGAATTGTAGTGGTTGGAAGGGACCTCAGAGATCATCAAGTCCATCCACAAAAAAAACCAAACCAAACCAAACCAAACCAAACCAAAAAACCAACCACAAACCAGCACCCACCACCTAAACACACAACAACAACCACCAAACCAAAAACCATCACCCACCCACACAGCACCCCACCACAAACCAGTAATCTTGGGCACTAGAGCATGCCCTGAAGAACCATGTCTACACATTTCTTCAATACCTCCAGGGATGGTGACTCCACCACCTCCCTGGGCAGGACGATCCCCCCTTTGGATTCTTCCAAGCGAGTTCAAAGGCAACTCTTAAGGCTCAGCCGTGAAGGCGTCGTTAATGTCTTTAATAAATCAATTACTTGTAGGCAGGGAAGTGTCGCCGCAGCTCCCAGCCTTGTCAGCACCTCAGCCTTGGAAAAACCACGGAGGGGGATGAGGAACCAGAAGCAGCACCAGCGCGGGGCAAACCCAGCCCTCCTGCCTCCTCTTGCCAGAAAATGCAGAAAACCATTTGCATCACGCAAAAAAAAAACCCCAAAACAACCACCCCACCTGCCCAGTGCCCCCCAGCACCAGAATAAGGACAACACAGTGCTGGAGGCATTTTCCAATCGCCCCCAAG
>NW_015090837.1:1154944-1156022 GCF_001431845.1 Calidris pugnax
CCCACCACAAACCAGTAATCTTGGGCACTAGAGCAGGCCCTGAAGAACCATGTCTACACATTTCTTCAATACCTCCAGGGATGGTGACTCCACCACCTCCCTGGGCAGCCCATTCCAATGCTGGAATTCATTTTGGAGGCTCTTTATCCACACTTTCCCTTTCTTTCTTTTTTTTTTCCCCTTTCATTTTTAAAACCTGCACTTCTCCGATTCAAAATCATTACTGTTTTTAACTTGGCTCCAGCCTCTTTAATTAAGTTACTTTCCATTATTTTTTATCTAGTCCATTTGTCTACATCCCAACTCCCCCCCCCACGCTCTCCTCCCTTCATTCTCCCCAAGGCAGGCTGGGGATTGAAATCTTACATTTCCATTTGGCTCGACAATCACTTTGAATTTTTAAATGCTATTAAATTGGATCACACCGGTCACCGGACCGGAGTTGTGGAGCTGTGATATTTACTCGCGCCAGTCAAAGGGAAATGAAATTGCGGCGGAGCCGGGGATGATGAGGATGGGGATGGAAAGGGACTCTTTGTCAGGCATTGCCAGAAAATGCAGAAAACCATTTGCATCACGCAAAAAAAAAACCCCAAAACAACCACCCCACCTGCCCAGTGCCCCCCAGCACCAGAATAAGGACAACACGGCGCCGGAGGCATTTTCCAATCGCCCCCAAGAGTGAGACAACCTTTTGCTGCACGTTAATTAAGGGCCTGAGTTTTGCGCTCCTGCCTACGGGAGGGTATTTCAATTTTGCTAAAAAAAAAAAAAAAAGAGGACTTTCTCCACTCGAAAATTCGCTAAAAGGGAGTGGGAATTTGATTACGAAGCAGCCCCAGCCAAATCCAGCCCCTCCTCCTCCTCTCTTTTCTCTCTGCTGACAATATCCTCCCCCCCCCCTCCGTCCCCAACAACAATCACCTGAGCACAAACAGACAACAAAGCTTTTCAAAAAGTAATGAACTCCGGTCGGAGCCAAGGCAGAGGAAGGGTTTAATGCTCGGCGAGGCCATCAATTATATCGTCCTGCTGCTGAAGGAGCAGGGGGAAAAAAAAAAATAAAAAAAAATTAAAA
>NW_015090837.1:1175339-1180246 GCF_001431845.1 Calidris pugnax
CCCCCCTTTGGATTGTTCCAAGCGAGTTCAAAGGCAACTCTTAAGGCTCAGCCGTGAAGGCGTCGTTAATGTCTTTAATAAATCAATTACTTGTAGGCAGGGAAGTGTCGCCGCAGCTCCCAGCCTTGTCAGCACCTCAGCCTTGGAAAAACCACGGAGGGGGATGAGGAACCAGAAGCAGCACCAGCGCGGGGCAAACCCAGCCCTCCTGCCTCCTCTTGCCAGAAAATGCAGAAAACCATTTGCATCACGCAAAAAAAAAACCCCAAAACAACCACCCCACCTGCCCAGTGCCCCCCAGCACCAGAATAAGGACAACACGGCGCCGGAGGCATTTTCCAATCGCCCCCAAGAGTGAGACAACCTTTTGCTGCACGTTAATTAAGGGCCTGAGTTTTGCGCTCCTGCCTACGGGAGGGTATTTCAATTTTGCAAAAAAAAAAAAAAAAAGAGGACTTTCTCCACTCGAAAATTCGCTAAAAGGGAGTGGGAATTTGATTACGAAGCAGCCCCAGCCAAATCCAGCCCCTCCTCCTCCTCTCTTTTCTCTCTGCTGACAATATCCTCCCCCCCCCCCCCGTCCGCAACAACAATCATCTGAGCACAAACAGACAACAAAGCTTTTCAAAAAGTAATGAACTCCGGTCGGAGCCAAGGCAGAGGAAGGGTTTAATGCTCGGCGAGGCCATCAATTATATCGTCCTGCTGCTGAAGGAGCAGGGGGAAAAAAAAAAAATAAAAAAAAATTAAAAAAAAAAAGAAATTTCAGATAGACTCGGCCGAAAAAAGAAAAAGATAGGGAAGGAAAACACGGCGCGAGAGATTTAATTCCGCGAGCGAAGAGAAGTGTTTGCAAAAGAAGAGGAGGATCAAAGGCTGAAGCTCTCGGGCTGGCGGCGAGGAGGAGGGATTACGAGGAGGGCAAAGCGTGGAGGAGACATCTCTGTCGGCCCCCTCGTCCCCACGGCTGGGCCAGGGGACAAATCGGGGTGCCTGTTTGCTGGGAGGGCTCAGTGATGGAGAATTTTGGAGACTAAGGGGGTGGATTGAGACCTGTTTGTCTCATCTCATGTAGGACAGCAAGACAGGATGGGGGCTGACCTTCACCACCACGTCCCAGTCCTACACCAGGTGCTACTGGAGGAAAGGAGAAGAACCCAGAGCTGAAATGGTCTGGGTGTCTCTACTGTTGGATAGATGGGACCTATCACCATGAAAAATGAGTGCATGGGTCCACCTAGAGCAACAAGACCTCCCTGTCCTCCTGCCTGCACCCCCGGGCTCCTCCATGCATTAACAAACGAAGCCACCTCATTTCCAAGGGACAGGACAGAGGGGACTCACTCCAACCCCACCACCACCTCCCAGTCCTACACCAGGTGCTACTGGAGGAAAGGAGAAGAACCCAGAGCTGAAATGGTCTGGGTGTCTCTACTGTTGGATAGATGGGACCTATCACCATGAAAAATGAGTGCATGGGTCCACCTAGAGCAACAAGACCTCCCTGTCCTCCTGCCTGCACCCCCGGGCTCCTCCATGCATTAACAAACGAAGCCACCTCATTTCCAAGGGACAGGACAGAGGGGACTCACTCCAACCCCACCACCAGCTTCCCAGACACCAGCCAGACCCGGAAAACCCCAACCAGAAATCTTTCAAGACCATATTTCCACGTCTTTTCTGAAGGACCACACACCCACTTCTCTTCCAAAGCTCCGTGCCTTTTTCTCCTCCGCTTCCCACTTCTCCTCCCCTTTTCTCCTTTGCTAAATCTCCTTCTCCTCCACGGCACCACCAGGAAAAGAAGGGCGGAACGAGATCCCCATGCTTCAACGAGACTCCCCTTCTCCAAGCTTCCACCTCTCCTTCAAAACCCAAGAAAAACCAGTCCAGAAAACACCCGTTTTCCCCCTATTCCTCCCCTTCCTTTTCCCACGGGCTCCATGACCTTAAGCTGGGGGATATTTGCCGGAGTTTTTCCAGCCCTGGGTGCCGGGGCTGGTTCTCCAGCAGCTGTTCCCTTGGCCTCTCCTTTCTCTCCAGCATTGTGTTCACATCTGCTTCCCTCCCTCTGCCTCTCTCCCTGCAGCCTGGTTTTAAATCACTGCTCAGCCCTCCGGCTGCCAGGCACGGGTTTCACATGCCCAGCATGCCCCGTTTTGGATGGGTATCCAAAAAAAAAAACCACCATTTGCAAGCCTCCCCCTGCTTTTTTTTTTTCTTATTTTTTTCCCTCTTATTTTTTTTATTATTTTTTTTCCCTCCTATTTTTTAATCCTCCTGAACCTGCCAGCGCTGCCACACTGCTTTTTTCCCCCCTCCTCCTCCTCCCTTTTTGGCCGGGGAGTTATCTTGGCTCTGGAAACATGTTCAGACACCTGGTTGTTGGCAGCTCAGGGCTTTGGCAGCGGCCGGTGGCATGCGGCTCTCCGATAGGGAAGGGGAGGCAAGCTGGGACCAGCCTCCGCGGGTCAACGCCGCCCACCTTGGCTAGTGGGGACGTGCTGGTGGCCACTCACACCCGTCCCACCTGGTGGGTGGCTATCTCAAGCCTGGTGGCCGTTGGGCAACCCCACCTCCCTCAATCCCTCTTGGCTTTGCCTGGAGTTTTGGCCAACTCTTGGTTTCGGCGGGGACTTGGAAGGTGGAAAAGCACAGCTTTGTACAGCTTCACCCGGGGAGCTGCGTTTTAGGAGCTGCTTTTAGGACAAGCCATCGCCATCTGCGCCTTCCTTCCCCAGCACAGAGATTTTTTTGGCAGAGCAAAGCAGCAAAAACCCCGGGGGAGCAAACAGAGCAGGGCATGCGGAGGGATGCTCCGCTGCCGCTCTGCCCACGCGCTGGCTCCAGACCCACCTCCTCTTCCAGGCTCCAATCTCTCCACCAGAAAAATAAAATAGAGGGCTCCATCCTTTTCCCAGCCAATAGCACACAAAATTCCCTAAAAAAGCTTGGCTGATGCCTCCCCAACCCTCCTTCCACCCATGGTCTGGGCAGAATCGCCAGCCAGCATCCCTGTGGATGCCACCTTTGATGGCAAAGAGTGCATCGAATGACCAAAGTCCCTTGGGTTCCTGACCAAAGTCCCTTGGGTTCTTGACCAAAGTCCCTTGGGTTCTTGACCAAAGTCCCTTGGGTTCCTGACCAAAGTCCCTTGGGTTCTTGACCAAAGTCCCTTGGGTTTTTGACCAAAGTCCCTTGGGTAAATGACCAAAGCCCCTTGGGTTTTTGACCAAAGTCCCTTGGGTTCTTGACCAAAGTCCCTTGGGTTCTTGACCAAAGTCCCTTGGGTTCTTGACCAAAGTCCCTTGGGTTCTTGACCAAAGTCCCTCCTGCTCCTCCTCTCCAGCTTCCCAAGCCTCCACATCAGGCTTTTTTTGCCTCTGGACTTGCCTCCAGGGGGGACCAGCCGGAAAAAACAGCTTGAAAGGTCCAAAAAAAAAACCCCAAGAAGAGCCAGATTAAAGTATCAACTCCGAATTTATGCTCGTCGGGACTTAAGGTTTAATAATGCAACAGAAAAAATCAATATTTAATAAAGCAAATGATGGGGAAAAAAAAGAAAACCACTGAATGGGAGATGAGCCGCGGCTGGTGTTTTCCAACACGTAGCTCCCGGAGGAGCCGGTTTGGCAGGATGGATGTGGCACCAGATTGGCACGCCGGGCTGGCACGCAGGGCACCCCGGGTCCCAAATTCCAGTTTCAAACCCAGGGAGAAGAGCTGCCGAGGGATGGAGATGGCTCAACAAGCCGGGAAGGAGCACAGGAGAGCTCAAAGAGGAGGATAAACCCCTGCCGAGGAGGGAGAAGAGGTGGTGTGGGTGGATCAGGGGCATCAAATGGGGCTGGCGAGCGCGGTGGCACGGCGAGCCAGCATCCCCGGGGAAGGAGGAGGAGGAGGAGGAGGAGGAGGGATGCGGCAAGGATGCGGGCAGGATGCTGGGGACAGCTCTTGCCTCCCTCCCCTGGAGGCTGGAGAAAACTGCAGCGAGCCCTTGGTACTGGAGATGTCACCCTCAGCTCCGGACCCAGGCAAATTTGGCAGTTTTGGGGGTGAACCCCATGAAATCGGGCCGAAGGAGGGAGGAGGAGATGCTCCGAGATGTTCAATCCCCATCCAGGACCCGTTTTGCTTGACCCCATCCCTCCCACGCACGAAAGGCTGAGCTGAGAGCATCCCCTGCAACCCAATAATAGTCATAATAATAAAAATAATAATAATAACCCCTTGCGGTGCGATAATAAATGCCTTCTGCAGCACAAATCCTCCTTGTTTCCCTACCCCATCACCTGCACGAAGCCTTCCCAGCTCCCTGATTCCAGCTGGGAATTGGGGGGGGGAAGTTTTCCCTGGGCCCACCCATGGGGTGGAGAGATTGGGATGCATAAAGACGCAAAGTTTGGGAATTTGGGATAAATCCTCAAAACAAATGAGACTCTCATTTCCACAGGAAGGTATCTGGCTGGGGGAGGAGACCCGAGCTTGGGTGCCCTTGGATGAAACCCCCTCCCCTGGCGTGGGGGGGTTGCCTGCCTGGCCCTGCAGCCCAGCAGTAATTTGTAGCTTGCGCCGGGATCCTTCCCGATGAAAGATGACATATAAATATAAACCCTTATCGCTCCCTAACAGCCACATGCTATAAAACGCCGGGCAGAAGGAGCTGGAGCTGGAGGGAGGCAGGGCTTTAAATCCTTCCCCGCAGAGTTACTGCCCCTGAAACGACAGACCCGCTCCCGGAGAGCTGGGACGACGGAGGGAGAAGAGGAAAAACCCCACTAAAATCACCACGATTTAGGCAAATAAGTTGATTTTATAGCAATGTGACAACCCCGGGGGTGGCTGTAGCACCGGTGCAGCCCCGACATCTCCTCCCCTGCCGAGATTTTCGGGGGGGGGGGGGGGGG
>NW_015090837.1:1180256-1183665 GCF_001431845.1 Calidris pugnax
GATGCTCTGTGTTTCTATAGCAACGATAAAACGCCGGTACCGATATTACCCGACACCGAGTTGACTCTGCTCCTGCCGTTCCGATAACGATGCTGTTACTGTAGTAACATCCCCTTGTCGAGGTCTCGCGGTTCCCCCCTTTAATTTTATTGTCGTCAGATTAAATTGCAATAATGTTATCGAGCCGCCATTAGCGTCGCCACGGTAACAAGTAACGTGAAGGTAGCGCCATCGCGTTACGGCGGGTCCAAAACGTTCCACCACAAATATTTTAATGTAGTAAAACAAAAGAGATTACTGCGGTAACATTAAGCTGCAGTGACCTCATTAAACCACCACCGGCTTCAGCACGCCGAGCGAGGGGGATTTTGGGGATTGTAGGGCAGGGAGATGCCCAATGTGTGTCCCGGGGGCTCGGGGGATGATGTTGGGTCACCCTCTCCAGCTGGCCTGGACCCTTGGGGATCACAGAATCACAGAATCTTAGTGGTTGGAAGGGACCTCAGAGATCATCGAGTCCAACCACAAAAAAAAAACCAAAAAAACCACCCAAAACACACCACACCAAACGCCCACCAAAAACACCGCACCCACCAACTAAACCCCACACTCAACACCTCGGATGATAGAAGGAGAGGACCCACTGCGAGCTGGAGACCTGCAGAGGACTCAAGTCCTCCCTCCAGCTCGGAGAGCTGCTGGAGCTCCGCAGAAAGGATTAAAGGCAGCTGTTGAATGGCTCTGGGTGAGATGGGTGACCTCTCGCTGAAAGCCTTTGGAGAGGACGGGTCAATGGGCCACCAGGCTCAGAAAGGCTTCAAGAGGAGGAGGCTCTTGTTTTCCAGAAGTGGGGTGACCAGAGGGCGACCTCCGAGGGAGCATCAAAGAGTGATGTCGAGCTCACAAAAGGATGGGGAGGGGGGGACAGTGGCACCACGGGGGGTGTCGGAGGTAGAAGTGGCCCCAGCTTTGTTGGCATCACCGTGTTGTCCCCACGAGGGGCACAGGGTGGCCAGTGGGGACCCCAAAGGGGCTCGTATCGACGCTGCTGAGGGGAACCCCACAACACACCGGATTACAGTTCCTGGGGGAGAAAACCAGAGAAACTGGCCACAAAACCCTCGGTTTGGGCGAAAAACACGCAGGAAGCGCCAACGGTCTGTGTGTGCGATGAATCACCCGCTCTTCCTTCCCCTCGCTCCCTTCTCCTGCCAATTCCCTCTCTCCTTGGGAACAGGATGCATCCTCCCGTGGGGCTGGCATCGCTGGGGTGCCAGGCAGGTGGGGAGGATGCCTTCTCCTCACCACCACATCTCCACGACCAACTCGTTCTCCTAACTGGGACGGTGGTGGACACTCCAGCACCATTCACTTCCCCATCCCTTCCACTCTTTACTCCCCATCCCCAACACCAGTGGGGTTCACCCACACGCTCTGGGAAGGGGGACAAGCCACCCACAGCATGAGTGGGACACGTCCTCAGCAGGACACAGCATCCCTGACTCCCTCCAGCATGAAACTGGGGGGAGGATGCCTTCCCTTCACCACCACTTCTCCACGACCAACTCGTTCTCCTAACTGGGACGGTGGTGGACACTCCAGCACCATTCACTTCCCCATCCCTTCCACTCTTTACTCCCCATCCCCAACACCAGTGGGGTTCACCCACACGCTCTGGGAAGGGGGACAAGCCACAGCATGAGTGGGACACGTCCTTGGTGGGACACAGCATCCCTGACTCCCTCCAGCATGAAACTGGGGCAGCCCAAAGCTGCCCAGAGCCAAGTACTTCCAGTACGGGCTCTGGAGTCTCTACTCTCCCCCCTCTTCCCACCCCACGATATAATTGCTAATTAATAATAACGTTTAGCTCTCAGATAGCTCGCTCCATCTTCAAAGACCTCTGTCGACATTAATGAATTAATCCTCATCAACCCCCCCCGTGAAGGAGGTGACAATTATTATCTCGGCCTCACAGATGTTAAATTGATTTGCAAAGAGGTCAAGTAGACTTTGGGGGGGTGGGAGGGGAGCGGGCCACATCGTGAGGGCAGTTCTGGGGGATAAACCCACCCAACAAAGCCCCCCAACCCGGTGAATCCAGGGCTGGTATAACCTTGGGAGGGATGGATGTGGGAGAGGATGGGATGCTCCCACCGGAGCCGAGCAGAACGGGGGAGGAGAAGCCAACAACTAGGATGAGAGCGCGTGGGAGACCTTCTGTCCTCCACACCAGCCCTGAGACAAAAGGAGAAGAGGCTTTGACTGGGGGGGGGACGGGGGGACAGGGATTAGTGACAAAAGAGAGACGGGGAAGGAACGCATCGCTCAGAGGAGCCGGGAGCGCGGGCGACGCGAGGGAGGATTTCCATTTCGTGCCGCTGTTTTTCTTCCCCGCTTCGGGGAGGCTCTCCCAGCTTCCCACGTGCCTTTTAGGAGGCATTCTCTAAACCTGCTTCTCCTTCCAGGAGGCAAACCTGCTCTTACAGGGGGGGGAAAGGTGTGGACACACCAGAAAAACCCACACCAGAAGTAGCTCCTTGTAGTTTCTACTGGGAAGAGTCCTACCTAGTACGACACTCCAGCCCATGGCCAATGTCTACACACCCTCATGGCCACCGAGCGACCAAAAAGCCTCAGGAACATCCCTCTGGGACCTCAGGAACGTCCCTCTGGGACCTCAGAAACATCCCTCTGGGACCTCCTCACCCTCAGCACCGGTGGCTTTGGTGGTGTGGAGGACAAGCTTATCCCTCCTGGTTCCGGCAGCGGTGTCAAAGCTCCTGGGTAGGAAACCTTGGAGTATCTCCAGCAAAACCCAATAAAAACCCAAAAAAACCCCAAAAAACCCCAAAAAACCCCCAAAAAACCCAAACCCCAAGCAACGAATTCCCATCTACTCTGTTCTCCCTACAGAACACTTAGAGGATTTTAGAGAGGGGTGACCCGATGATCCTTCCTGGGCAGGGATGCTGTTCCCCGTGCTCCCCCCCCAGCCCCGGCGCAAGACGACGTAAAAAAAAGTCATCATTCTTCTCCCATGAGTCCCCAGAGCTGGTGGCATCAAAGAAAAATTAATTGGGGAACCTTCAACGCTTGAAACAAAGCCAACTCAGGTGTTGCAGCCCCACTGGGGGCTTTATCTCACCCACACACACCTTGGCAGTGATGCTCCCGGGGGTGGCCTTGGTGCCACCCACACACCAACCTCTGCCCCCCTCACCTCCCCCCGACTCCATCGAGCAGGTAATTAACTCCCAAACAAAAGCCAGGATTTGCAGATTAACCCCGGGAAAGAGTGGGAAAACTCATTTACACCAAACAAAAGGGGAGGGGGTGATTAGTTGCTCCAGTGACAACAAAAAAGAGCCAGATAGGGCCAGGGAAACTGATAAAGAAGCGGGGAAAG
>NW_015090837.1:1186292-1194289 GCF_001431845.1 Calidris pugnax
GGCCCCAGCTTTGTTGGCATCACCGTGTTGTCCCCACGAGGGGCACAGGGTGGCCAGTGGGGACCCCAAAGGGGCTCGTATCGACGCTGCTGAGGGGAACCCCACAACACACCGGATTACAGTTCCTGGGGGAGAAAACCAGAGAAACTGGCCACAAAACCCTCGGTTTGGGCGAAAAACACGCAGGAAGCGCCAACGGTCTGTGTGTGCGATGAATCACCCGCTCTTCCTTCCCCTCGCTCCCTTCTCCTGCCAATTCCCTCTCTCCTTGGGAACAGGATGCATCCTCCCGTGGGGCTGGCATCGCTGGGGTGCCAGGCAGGTGGGGAGGATGCCTTCTCCTCACCACCACATCTCCACGACCAACTCGTTCTCCTAACTGGGACGGTGGTGGACACTCCAGCACCATTCACCTCCCCATCCCTTCCACTCTTTACTCCCCATCCCCAACACCAGTGGGGTTCACCCACACGCTCTGGGAAGGGGGACAAGCCACCCACAGCATGAGTGGGACACGTCCTCAGCAGGACACAGCATCCCTGACTCCCTCCAGCATGAAACTGGGGGGAGGATGCCTTCCCTTCACCGCCACTTCTCCACGACCAACTCGTTCTCCTAACTGGGACGGTGGTGGACACTCCAGCACCATTCACCTCCCCATCCCTCCCACTCTTTACTCCCCATCCCCAACACCAGTGGGGTTCACCCACACGCTCTGGGAAGGGGGACAAGCCACAGCATGAGTGGGACACATCCTTGGTGGGACACAGCATCCCTGACTCCCTCCAGCATGAAACTGGGGCAGCCCAAAGCTGCCCAGAGCCAAGTACTTCCAGTACGGGCTCTGGAGTCTCTACTCTCCCCCCTCTTCCCACCCCACGATATAATTGCTAATTAATAATAACGTTTAGCTCTCAGATAGCTCGCTCCATCTTCAAAGACCTCTGTCGACATTAATGAATTAATCCTCATCAACCCCCCCCGTGAAGGAGGTGACAATTATTATCTCGGCCTCACAGATGTTAAATTGATTTGCAAAGAGGTCAAGTAGACTTTGGGGGGGTGGGAGGGGAGCGGGCCACATCGTGAGGGCAGTTCTGGGGGATAAACCCACCCAACAAAGCCCCCCAACCCGGTGAATCCAGGGCTGGTATAACCTTGGGAGGGATGGATGTGGGAGAGGATGGGATGCTCCCACCGGAGCCGAGCAGAACGGGGGAGGAGAAGCCAACAACTAGGATGAGAGCGCGTGGGAGACCTTCTGTCCTCCACACCAGCCCTGAGACAAAAGGAGAAGAGGCTTTGACTGGGGGGGGGACGGGGGGACAGGGATTAGTGACAAAAGAGAGACGGGGAAGGAACGCATCGCTCAGAGGAGCCGGGAGCGCGGGCGACGCGAGGGAGGATTTCCATTTCGTGCCGCTGTTTTTCTTCCCCGCTTCGGGGAGGCTCTCCCAGCTTCCCACGTGCCTTTTAGGAGGCATTCTCTAAACCTGCTTCTCCTTCCAGGAGACAAACCTGCTATTACGCGGGGGAAAGGTGTGGACACACCAGAAAAACCCACATCAGAAGCAGCTCCTGTAGTTTCTACTGGGAAGAGTCCTACCTAGTACGACACTCCAGCCCATGGCCAATGTCTACACACCCTCATGGCCACCGAGCGACCAAAAAGCCTCAGGAACATCCCTCTGGGACCTCAGGAACGTCCCTCTGGGACCTCAGAAACATCCCTCTGGGACCTCCTCACCCTCAGCACCGGTGGCTTTGGTGGTGTGGAGGACAAGCTTATCCCTCCTGGTTCCGGCAGCGGTGTCAAAGCTCCTGGGTAGGAAACCTTGGAGTATCTCCAGCAAAACCCAATAAAAACCCAAAAAAACCCCAAAAAACCCCAAAAAACCCCCAAAAAACCCAAACCCCAAGCAACGAATTCCCATCTACTCTGTTCTCCCTACAGAACACTTAGAGGATTTTAGAGAGGGGTGACCCGATGATCCTTCCTGGGCAGGGATGCTGTTCCCCGTGCTCCCCCCCCAGCCCCGGCGCAAGACGACGTAAAAAAAAGTCATCATTCTTCTCCCATGAGTCCCCAGAGCTGGTGGCATCAAAGAAAAATTAATTGGGGAACCTTCAACGCTTGAAACAAAGCCAACTCAGGTGTTGCAGCCCCACTGGGGGCTTTATCTCACCCACACACACCTTGGCAGTGATGCTCCCGGGGGTGGCCTTGGTGCCACCCACACACCAACCTCTGCCCCCCTCACCTCCCCCCGACTCCATCGAGCAGGTAATTAACTCCCAAACAAAAGCCAGGATTTGCAGATTAACCCCGGGAAAGAGTGGGAAAACTCATTTACACCAAACAAAAGGGGAGGGGGTGATTAGTTGCTCCAGTGACAACAAAAAAGAGCCAGATAGGGCCAGGGAAACTGATAAAGAAGCGGGGAAAGCGCTAATATCCCCCAGTTGCCTGCCTTTTTATATATATTTTTTTTTCTCTCTCTTTTTTTTATTTTTTTTTAAACTTCTTTCTTTCTTTCTTTCTAAGCACTAAAACTCCACCGTTTTCTATCATGCAAATTTGTGTGCCTAAGTGAGATTAAACCCCGGCAGGCACCAGTGCCTCCCTTCCCCAAGTCCATTTCCCCCGCGCCGAGATAAGGCCAACTTTTCCTTAATGCATCTTACAAGGCAAGGGGGAGTGTTTTGCAGGCGACGACGGCTTATTATCAATACAAATAAGAGCTTTCCAGACACCCTCCCTCCTCCCTCCCCTCTCCTCTTTGAAAGGCAGGAACCCGGAGAAAAGCTTAAATAGCTGGAGTGTCCTGTTGGCAGAAGAAGGGAGGCTGAGCCCCAGATGATGCTGCTGGGATTTTTTTTTCTCTCTCTTTTTTTTATTTTTTTTTAAACTTCTTTCTTTCTTTCTTTCTAAGCACTAAAACTCCACCGTTTTCTATCATGCAAATTTGTGTGCCTAAGTGAGATTAAACCCCGGCAGGCACCAGTGCCTCCCTTCCCCAAGTCCATTTCCCCCGCGCCGAGATAAGGCCAACTTTTCCTTAATGCATCTTACGAGGCAAGGGGGAGTGTTTTGCAGGCGACGACGGCTTATTATCAATACAAATAAGAGCTTTCCAGACACCCTCCCTCCTCCCTCCACTCTCCTCTTTGAAAGGCAGGAACCCGGAGAAAAGCTTAAATAGCTGGAGTGTCCTGTTGGCAGAAGAAGGGAGGCTGAGCCCCAGATGATGCTGCTGAGAGGAGAAGTGGGACTTGCTAAGGAAATCAGAGCAGGATACAGGAGAGGAAGGGAAAGCATCCCTCCTCCGAGATCATTGGGGTCTAAGTCTACACTTTCTCACACCAGGTTCCTGCCTCCCTCCAAGTTCACAGCTTCCCCACCTCAAGAGGGGCTTCTCTTTGGATCAATGGGGTCTAAGTCTACTCTTTCTCACACCAGGTTCCTGCCTCCCTCCAAGTTCACAGCTTCCCCACCTCAAGAGGGGCTTCTCTTTGGGATCTTCACCCCCAAACACCTCGCTCTTCCCAAGAATCCATAGCAAATTCCTGCTGCTTCCCTCTGCTTTCTCTGGTCTTTGGACAACTTCTCCTAAGAAGAAACAAGGCCAGAGGGAGGGGGACAGGCAAGGACCACCTCCCAGACACTGCAGGTGACTCCCTGAGCTGTTCATGTTAGGTCTGGGACCTCCTCAAGTGCAAAGAACCTCCTTGTGCCTCCTGTAGCGACGTCGTTGGCTCACATCAACGTGGCATCACCAACACTGGGCCTGAAAGCACTTTTTTAAAGCACTGCCCGAAAAATAGCAAGTCTGAACCTTGATGCATTCAATGCCAAGGGCCTGTTGTCTCCTCCCCGGGCTCCTTTGTCCCATATTATCACGGAGGCAGCAGGGAAGGAGACATCCCACCGACCTGCTATTCCTGGATGGGCAGAGATCACCTCCTGCCTTTTTGTTGCAGGGTTTTCAGGCTGAGGGGTGAGGAAAAGCCAGGAGAAAGGGGGCACGCGATCCTTTCAGAGAGAAGAAGGTGGTGAGGGGGCAACACGATAACAACCTTCCCAAAAAGCTCAAGGTTGTTCCCGAAGAGGACGCGGATCAATTGTTCCCCGCGTCCGCCGGGGATAGGCTGGAGAAAAACTCCACTCCCTTTGCAACAAAGAAGGTTTAAGTTAGATATTAGCTATACATTTTCTAATTATAAAGGCAGCGAGGCAGTAGAATAGATCGCCTAGGGAGGCTGAAGAACCTGCTTTGTTAAAGATTTTTTCAAGAATAGCTCTCACATGTGTTTGCCGGCGATGTCCCTGCCTCGTTACAGGGGGACGGGCTAAATTAGCTCTTGAGGTGCCTTCTACCCACCTATTTTGGGATCTCAGCCATCAATACAGTCAACCTAGAAATGTAGGTGCGGCTGGACATCCTTGGCTCCTGCTGGTTTCTCTGCTGACTCTGTCCCCCTGCCATGGGGGACCATCCCCATCCCTCAGACCCTCAGGGAACCTCCTTCTCCCACCTCTATCCATCTTCTGTTGCTCTGTCGTCCCCCCCAAAACCAGCCCTTGGCAGACACCAGGGATGCCCCAGCTCATCATTCCCTCCATCCACGGCCATTCCCCAGCGATAGCCTCTAAATTTAGGGAGAAGGAGAGAGGGTTGAGGTTGGTTGAGGGTGTCTGGACCCACACCTCCTGCCTGGGGGAGCAGCAGGCTGCTGAAATCCCAGCTGGAAGGAGAAGATCTCCTTGGCCCCTGCGGCCAGTCCCTTTGGAAAGCACAGCCTGCCCCAGGGTATGATTTAATTGCATCCAGAGAGGCTGGAGCACTCCCACCTCCAGAGCTGTGCCCCCAGGCCCTTTCCTGGATCAGCAAGGAGAAAGCCAGGACCTGCTTAGAGCAACCCTCTTTCTCTACTAACCCTGTTGGAAAAGGGTTTTTCCCCTTCCCTTTTCCATCTCCTCTCCCTGCTTCTCCCTTCCTATCAGGCTGTGGGAAGGGGCAAGAAGCCCCACAGCCCCCTGCAGAACTCAGCATATCCCCAAAATCTGGCATTTGGGACACCCTGCTCTCCTGGGAGGAGCTGAATGTTTTTTGGGACAGGATGATCTCGGCTTCTGCATTCACCGGGCTCATTTTCCAAGGCAGGAAGAGTTAATCCCGGCACCCCAGCCAAATTTTAAGCGGGGTCATTAAGGCAGGCCTCCCTTTAATTGGACAAGATATTCATTTTCAAGTCCTACGAGGCAAGGGGGAGTGTTTTGCAGGCGACGACGGCTTATTATCAATACAAATAAGAGCTTTCCAGACACCCTCCCTCCTCCCTCCCCTCTCCTCTTTGAAAGGCAGGAACCCGGAGAAAAGCTTAAATAGCTGGAGTGTCCTGTTGGCAGAAGAAGGGAGGCTGAGCCCCAGATGATGCTGCTGGGGGAAGAAGAAGTGGGACTTGCTAAGGAAATCAGAGCAGGATACAGGAGAGGAGATCAATGGGGTCTAAGTCTACTCTTTCTCACACCAGGTTCCTGCCTCCCTCCAAGTTCACAGCTTCCCCACCTCAAGAGGGGCTTCTCTTGGGGATTTTCACCCCCAAACCCCTCGCTCTTCCCAAGAGTCCAAAGCAAATTCCTGCAAACGTGGGAAGTGCTGCTTCCCTCTGCTTTCTCTGGTCTTTGGACACCTTCTCCTAAGAAGAAATGAGGTCCGAGGGAGGGGGACAGGCAAGGACCACCTCCCAGACACTGCAGGTGACTCCCTGAGCTGTTCATGTTAGGTCTGGGACCTCCTCAAGTGCAAAGAACCTCCTTGTGCCTCCTGTAGCGACGTCGTTGGCTCACATCAACGTGGCATCACCAACACTGGGCCTGAAAGCACTTTTTTAAAGCACTGCCCGAAAAATAGCAAGTCTGAACCTTGATGCATTCAATGCCAAGGGCCTGTTGTCTCCTCCCCGGGCTCCTTTGTCCCATATTATCACGGAGGCAGCAGGGAAGGAGACATCCCACCGACCTGCTATTCCTGGATGGGCAGAGATCACCTCCTGCCTTTTTGTTGCAGGGTTTTCAGGCTGAGAAGTGTTTCTGAAAAGCCTGAGGGGTGAGGAGAAGCCAGGAGAAAGGGGGCACGCGATCCTTTCAGAGAGAAGAAGGTGGCGAAGGGGCAACACGATAACAACCTTCCCAAAAAGCTCAAGGTTGTTCCCGAAGAGGACGCGGATCAATTGTTCCCCGCGTCCGCCGGGGATAGGCTTCAGAGAGAAGAAGGTGGTGAGGGGGCAACACGATAACAACCTTCCCAAAAAGCTCAAGGTTGTTCCCGAAGAGGACGCGGATCAATTGTTCCCCGCGTCCGCCGGGGATAGGCTGGAGAAAAACTCCACTCCCTTTGCAACAAAGAAGGTTTAAGTTAGATATTAGCTATACATTTTCTAATTATAAAGGCAGCGAGGCAGTAGAATGGATCGTCTAGGGAGGCTGAAGAACCTGCTTTGTTAAAGGTTTTTTCAAGAATAGCTCTCACATGTGTTTGCCGGCGATGTCCCTGCCTCGTTACAGGGGGACGGGCTAAATTAGCTCTTGAGGTGCCTTCTACCCACCTATTTTGGGATCTCAGCCATCAATATAGTCAACCTAAAAATGTACGTGCGGCGTTTCCCTCCCTGCAGCGTGGCCATCCTTGGCTCCTGCTGGTTTCTCTGCCATGGGGGACCATCCCCATCCCTCAGACCCTCAAGGAACCTCCTTCTCCCACCTCTATCCCAGTCAACCTAGAAATGTAGGTGCGGCTGGACATCCTTGGCTCCTGCTGGTTTCTCTGCTGACTCTGTCCCCCTGCCATGGGGGACCATCCCCATCCCTCAGACCCTCAAGGAACCTCCTTCTCCCACCTCTATCCATCTTCTGTTGCTCTGTCGTCCCCCCCAAAACCAGCCCTTGGCAGACACCAGGGATGCCCCAGCTCATCATTCCCTCCATCCACAGCCGTTTCCCAGCGATACCCTCTAAACTTAGGGAGAAGGAGGGAGGGTTGAGGTTGGTTGAGGGTGTCTGGACCCACACCTCCTGCCTGGGGGAGCAGCAGGCTGCTGAAATCCCAGCTGGAAGGAGAAGATCTCCTTGGCCCCTGCGGCCAGTCCCTTTGGAAAGCACAGCCTGCCCCAGGGTATGATTTAATTGCATCCAGAGAGGCTGGAGCACTCCCACCTCCAGAGCTGTGCCCCCAGGCCCTTTCCTGGATCAGCAAGGAGAAAGCCAGGACCTGCTTAGAGCAACCCTCTTTCTCTACTAACCCTGTTGGAAAAGGGTTTTTCCCCTTCCCTTTTCCATCTCCTCTCCCTGCTTCTCCCTTCCTATCAGGCTGTGGGAAGGGGCAAGAAGCCCCACAGCCCCCTGCAGAACTCAGCATATCCCCAAAATCTGGCATTTGGGACACCCTGCTCTCCTGGGAGGAGCTGAATGTTTTTTGGGACAGGATGATCTCGGCTTCTGCATTCACCGGGCTCATTTTCCAAGGCAGGAAGAGTTAATCCCGGCACCCCAGCCAAATTTTAAGCGGGGTCATTAAGGCAGGCCTCCCTTTAATTGGACAAGATATTCATTTTCAAGTCCTACTCCAGCACATCGCTGCACACCCAAGGCTCTTCCACCTTCCACCTGATAAAAGGGCAGGGTGAGCCCTTGAAATTAGGAAGCCCTCTCCTGAGAGCCACAATTTCCATTGGCAGCGGCGAAAATATTCACCTCGTTACAGCACTGAGCCCATCATTGAATATTCCAGTCCCTGATGGTACCTCTGCAAGGAGTCAAAATACACCCTTTTTCCCCCAATACACCCAAATATCTCATCCCAACGACAGAGCAAGGCGGGAGGGATGGACCCGGATGCCTGATGACAACAGGAAATTTAGGTGAGGAAAAGGGGAATCGGAAGAGAAGGGATAGAAATTGTCCTGCCTCACCCCAGCCCCCCCCCCCCCCGCAGGAA
>NW_015090837.1:1194299-1196431 GCF_001431845.1 Calidris pugnax
TTCAGAACTTGCGGGTGATCGACTTTTTGGCTTAAAGAAACTCAGGCAGGTAATGAGAGATGGGGAGATAAACAGCCAGGACCCGGGCCGGCAACTCATCCGCTTTTTCTGGGCGCTTAACGGAGATGGAGAAAGTCCGGCTCTGTTTGGATTGCTTGATTGCTCAGAGAGGAAAAAGAAAAGGGAAAAGGGAGGGAGGGAGGGGAAATAAAGGCCCTGAGTTGGGGTTTTTTCCCCCCCTTCTATTCATTAGGCTGTCAATAACGCTCAGGCCCCGGCACATCGACGGCGGATTAGCTCAACCCGACTCCTCGTACAAGAACCAATGGCTTTTTAACCCAGCTTGTTTCCAAATCAATACCCCCATCAGCATCCGAAAATTAGCCCGAGACGAGATTCCAATAGTGGGGCTGGTGTGTCATGCTAAGAGGGCTCCTGGCCAAATCACAAGAAGAAGGAGGAGGGGAAAAAAAAAAAAAAAAAGGTTGCTGGGAAGGAATTCGAAATTTTTCCATTAATCCTCCCCAAGTCTGTCTCCCTCAGAGCTCGGGGGGCTCCATATGTCCCACCACGCAGCCCGTGGCACGTCCTGGAGGATGGACACGGGTGATACCTTGCATGAACGTCCATCTGGTTGACCATCATGTGTGTCACGTCCCCTCCGAGAGCCCGGGTGTGCTTGGACGTGCTTGGAAGAGCACACGAACGCACCCCCATGGACTGAGCAACCTCAACGAGGCCACCACAAGTGCTCCACCACCCCGTGCCGGCCTTCCTCTGCCTCCTCCTCCTCGAGTTTCAACACACAAACACATATTGTTGCTAGGCATACACACACCCCCGCAAAGTACACAAATCTGCCAAGCTCTCTCTTTTCCCCCAACGCAAGTTTTACTTCAAGCGTTGCCTCCAGCACGGAAAACAAGAAAACCCATCAAAACACAACAACAACAAACAGCAACACGGGGTTTGCTACTCGGGAGGCTGAGCTGCCTGTACCAGAGCCCCAGGACTACTCCAGGAAAGTTGGATGAATGCTTTTCCCAGCTTCTCTGGGACTCTCCAAGCCCCGTTGATCATCCTCAACGTTGGCACGGAGTTGTCTAACACGCTCAACGCAGCAGCAGTGGGAGGAGAAGACACCAGGGCAAAAAGGGTGGAAGAGAAATCAAAGCACCAAGAGCTTCACGACCCCCCCTCTACGAATTCCCCTTCTTCTTACCTTGCACGATGAGGTGGACGCGCGACGTCTTGGGGTGATTGTCTGTCTGCACGGAGCAGGTGTAGGGCCCCTCATCGTAGACGTCCACGTCTTGGATCTGGATGCTGTACTGGGTTTTGGTGTTGGCCAAGAGCACCACCCGAGGGTCCAAGCACCACTTGTCGTTGCCGGCATAGAGGATGCTGCTGCGGTTCAGCCAGGCCACTCGGGTGACTCGGTTATCCACGGAGCACCTGGGGACAAGCAGAGAGGTGACCCATCAGTGCACTGCTCTTGGGCGTTCTTCTCCCCCTCCTGGTCCTCCTGGCACTATTTTTAGCTTTGCTGCCAGCAGCAGTTTCTGAGACCAAGTGCTTTCGGTGTCCAAAGAGGACAATGTCAGCACTTTACGCGCAGCACTCAGGGCACCAACATCCTTCTAAACCAGGGATTTGCCCAAGAGCTTCACAACCACTCCAGATGTAGAGAGGTCAGAGCCACCCCAGCCCCAGCCACCAAAGGACCTTCCACCCCTCCGTCCCCAGTTTTGCAAACCCAGAGAGAAGCAGAACCATAAAAAACTCCACCCCGAGTCCAAACCACACTTTTGGGGGGGTTGGGGGAGACGGGATGCAGGTTTCTACCTCCTGCCCGAACCCATCCATCCCTTCTCCTTCTCTCCTCAGACCTTCAGATCCCTGGAGCCAGGCAAAGAAATGCAAAGCTCTGCTTCACAAGGAGCTGGGGAAAATTTATCTCCGGAGAAAGCCGGCTCTGACGCACCTCTAAGGAGAAACCTTGAGCTTCCCACCATTCATCCCCTTCTGCCAGCTCTTCCTCCCCTCCCCAGCATCCTCATCGCTGCGTCGCCCTCACCCCCGTGAAGCATCTCCCTTCCCGAGTGAGGTTTTGGAGGCAGAAAGCTTCTACA
>NW_015090837.1:1196441-1221608 GCF_001431845.1 Calidris pugnax
GGGGGGGTTGGGGGAGACGGGATGCAGGTTTCTACCTCCTGCCCGAACCCATCCATCCCTTCTCCTTCTCTCCTCAGACCTTCAGATCCCTGGAGCCAGGCAAAGAAATGCAAAGCTCTGCTTCACAAGGAGCTGGGGAAAATTTATCTCCGGAGAAAGCCGGCTCTGACGCACCTCTAAGGAGAAACCTTGAGCTTCCCACCATTCATCCCCTTCTGCCAGCTCTTCCTCCCCTCCCCAGCATCCTCATCGCTGCGTCGCCCTCACCCCCGTGAAGCATCTCCCTTCCCGAGTGAGGTTTTGGAGGCAGAAAGCTTCTACCTCCAGCCTCATGAAGACACTGAGCCCCCTGTCCCCCCTCCTCAAGACAACACGGCACAAACCTAGAAGAGACTTTGCTCCTCCTCTACGGTTATTTTCTATGACTTTCTAGGATTCTACAGTTATTTTCCTGTCCACATTAGGGAGGGCCAGTCCTGCTCCTCCCAAAGGTCTCTGCCAGACCCATCCCCACGTCCTCAAGTAAAATTTGAACCCTTCCTTTCCATGAATCACCTCTAGATTGGTGAAGAACTTTGCTCCTCCTCTACGGTTATTTTCTATGACTTTCTAGGATTCTACAGTTATTTTCCTGTCCACATTAGGGAGGGCCAGTCCTGCTCCTCCCAAAGGTCTCTGCCAGACCCATCCCCACGTCCTCAAGTAAAATTTGAACCCTTCCTTTCCATGAATCACCTCTAGATTGGTGAAGAACACCGGGCCTGCTGTCCAAGCCCTTCCCTAGCCAGCAGAAACCCTCAGTGCTGCCCCTTCCCCCTCCAAGCCATCTAAAACCCAGAATCCCAGAATCTTCTAGGTTGGAAGGGACCTTAAAGATCATCTTGTCCAACCGTCAACCTAACTGACAAAAATACCCCTCTTCTCTCCGAGCAAATTTGGGATTACGGAGCCCTTGGGACTTGGCCGCGCTTTGCTGGACGCCGACGACGGAGGATAATGTCCCTGCACAAAACCACTCAGCCTCAGATCCACCATTTATAGTCTCCCCCAATCTACCCCATTACTTGTGCAGTGGCCGGGATGCAAATTAACTTGGGAGGCATCAAAAAAGAGTCCAGCAGCCTCTGGGAGGTCTCACATGGGGTAACCTCAAGGAATGCAAGGGGCTTTGATGGTCTACACACACCAGACTGTGGTAGCAGGGGAATTAACAGCAAGGATGAAGATATCTGCAGCATGTGGTCCTTCAGGACTCTCCCTGCAGCCATCTACAGCCTTTCTCCATCTGTCTCCTCCCTGGTGGGCTCCTTCCCTTCCCACGTCCACTACTGATGCCCACCTGGATACCCGCCTGTTCCCACCTAATCTCTTTTTGGAGGTATCTCTTGGGCCCCAGACATCAGAAAAGCAGCCCAAACAACCCGCTCAGCCCCAACACACAACATTTGGAGGTCGGGGATGATGGATCCCCATGAGATGATGTGCCCAAGGCGAGATGGGTAGAGTCCCAGGACACCCAAGCTGATTTGTGAGGCAAGTACCCAAGCTACTGCGGCATCCTCCCTTCTCTGGTGTGAAAAACATCCGATAAATTAAACAATTTTACTGCTGTTCCATAATGATATTACGATAATAATAAATTAAATGTGAGCAGATTTTTATTATCTACATAAAAAAAGCAATAGATTCAGCCTGGGCTGAACACCAAGAACTCGGCTCTTTGCTCTCAAGCTTCGTTATAACTTGAGCGAAACCTCAAAGTTGAGTTGCTCAAGTTGAACAAAACTTGAGGTTTCTTCCCCCAGGAGGATGGTTTTAGTTTCCCTCTGGACCTCAGCTCCGCCGGGAGCTGAGACCTACGGGGTTGGAAGAAATTGCAGGTGGATATTTGGTGCTTGGCTCCAGCCTGCCCATCAGGAGGCCACAAAATAGGCAGCAAGCAACATTTCTGCATGAACACGGAGGGGTGTCCACCCTCCACATCAAGGAGAAGGACCAGGTGATGAGAAGCCAGATGTGGCTTGAATTTCTCAGACCTGTCCCATCCGAGGGGATTATCCCCCAGGCCCCGTAAGCAGGCTGAACTAAAAATATATATATTTCTCCTCTCCTCCTCCACGCCAGTTTTTTTTTGTGTGTGTGTGAAATGCATCGGCTTGGAGATCCCTTGGATAATAATGGAGCCAGACAGTGTGTAATCCAAGCATTCCCTCTATCATATGGGCATTTAAGTGCTTTTGAAAAGCCAACGGGGCTCAGGTAACGCATGAGGCACCAGTGAAATAAGTGCTTTCGCCCTTCACAGCACCCAGGCACAATCTCTTCTTATCACCTGGACACGCTTCTCTGTCCCCTGGATCGGCAGGCTTCAAGTTGTTATTTTATTTTCCTCCCTGCCTCTTAAAGCTCCTGAGTCAAGAAAAAAATTATATATATATATATAAAAAATAAAGTGCAGAACCAGCTCCTGCGAACGACACGCTTTGACCTTTGGATATGGGGTGCTGTTTAGGGGATGGTGGGTCGTGCTCCTACCCCAGCTCCTTCCAACCACCCTGATAAACCTTGTTTCTCCACTTTGACCTTTGGATGTGGGGTGCTATTTACGGGATGGTGGGTCGTGCTCCTACCCCAGCTCCTTCCAACCACCCTGATAAACCTTGTTTCTCCTCGCAGGAGGAGAGGTCCCCGTGGCCACAGCTCTTCCAGCCCCTCCATCTGCTCCCCCTTCCTTCCTCTCTCCCAAGGTGGAGATGGGAAGCCACCTTCTCCAGCACATAAGCAGCCAAGCAGAAAACCTTTGGCTTTGGCCGGGAAGGCAGGCTCCAAGCACAGTTGGAGGGTAAAGCCACCCCTGAGCCCACCATCTCCCCCTTCCCACCCCACTCTTGGCAAGGGGCAAAGCCCCCGAGATGCCTCCTCCACCTCGCTGGAGGTTCTCACCCTCCCTCACACCCCACGATGTGCCAGGGAGGGAGGGGAGAGAGGGGCTGGAAAACAGCGCTCGCCTCTAAAAAAAGAAGATGTATAACATAATTAAGCACAGATGAGGTAATTTTCTCTCTCCAGATCCTTAATCCTTGTTCCGTTCCTGCTCAGAAGGCAAGGCCTTCTCCTGCAGGAAGATGAAAAACTGCCGACTGTCAGCACAAGGAGGAGATGCTCCCTCTCACTGCTCTTTTTTTCCCTCTAAAGCCAGAATCCCAAGCTCCAGGGTTGTTTTTTTTTCTCCTCCAGGAGGTGGAAATGCTGCTAACACATCTCTGCTGCATCATCCTGGGGGTGGGCATGGTCTGCAGAGGGATGTAGCTCCTCACGCTCCACCAGACCATCTGCTGCCTCTGAGGACACCTCAAAATGACCACGAGTGATGGAGTTTGGGCATTTTAAGGCAGTGGCATCCTTCGAATACATCTCCCAACCTGCCTGATCGTGCCCTTGTCCCACACTCCCTGGGCAACGATGGGTCTTGATGGACCAGATCGTTGCCCGTGGGTGCAACCAACAGCCCGCAGGGCAGCTGGAGGTGGAAATGGGGAGAGGAAAAGTATCACCATCAGGTTTTTGCCACCTGAGGTAACGTAAGGATGAAGATGAACAAGGCTGAAAATGCCAACAAAGCCCTCGGTGGGGAGAAAACAGCCCCAGCCAGAGGGGAACAGGCTGTTTGAAGACGCAGATCTGCCCCCAAAAAAGAGCCCACGACCCAACTGCAGCCACCACAACCAAGGATCAAGGATAAATAAGCAACAGGGTGAGGAAGCTGAGGGCCCTGGCTGCTCATCATCCCCCTCCCCGTGCTTCACGCAGCCCCCGGTACCTCCCCCCATCTCGTTGCAGGCACAGATGGCACCAGGCAACGAGGACATGTCCTCCTGAATTCCTCTCCCTCTGCCATCCCCACCGTGCACACAGCAAATGACACGAGAGGAGGTGGCCCAGCAGTGGGGGGAAAGGAGGTTTTTTAATTACTGAAGTGTAGTAATTGGCACAACACTTCTTTTTTTTTTTAAATTTTTTTTGTTGTTGTTGCCTCTTCTGGTGTTCCAGAGGGCTGGGCTGGAGAGCACAGATTGTCTCAACCCAGCAGGACACACAAGAAATGAATAATGTTAATTAGAACTGAAAAGAGCTCAGCAAAATTACCTGCCTGCTCGCCGCGTTCATTGCAATTATCAGGGCACAAGCTCCACGGTGGGGAGGGAGGCGGGGACGGGGCTAAACCTGGTGGTTTCAGCCAACTTGGTGGCCCAGAGAGGGGCCGTGACCAAGCTGACCCCCCCCGTGCACTCAACAACCCCCTGGGCTCGCTTCTCCTTCCACCACCACCTAATTTTCACCCTAAAAAATACCCCTTTCCAAATCCAGGCCACCCGATGGAGTCTCACACTCGTTGCCCCACGGTACTGACCCACCATCAAGCACCCCTAGATGTTTTTTCATTTCCTTCAAAGTCTAACCCAACAACTCCCAGACACCTCTGGGTTTTGAAGCAATCCCTTCCACACCAGCAGTGTTTTATCTCTGCTAAACCAAGCCGGAGAACAGTTTGGGGTTGAAAACTGGGTGGAGAAGCCTCCCCTTGAGGCTGGGCAAGGAGACAACCCGCTCTGGTGGCCCTGCCTTGTCCCCAGCATCTCCCAAGCCTCTGCACCATCAGCCGCGCTATAAATGATCGACTCAACCAGACCGTCGCCGGCGGCAGGAGCTTCACATCCCAGATTTATTTCTGTGATTATCACATTTTATTGTTATTTATTAGGATTAATTAAAGGCTGGGCTGCGAACAACTCAATCCTACTCAGGCTCGGTCCCACAGCTCCCATAGACGTTCCCTATGAACAGTGGCAACAAAATTTTGGCCATCAGGTCCCGAGAGAAGGGAAAACCGGGGTCAGATTGCCCCATGCTCCGTGGGACACCAAATCCACGCTGCCCATGAACCCCATGAGACACCACCACAGCCCAAGGTGGGGTTACCACGGAAAAGGTGGGGGCTGGAAGCTTTTTTACTAATAAATATTGAGCCAAACCCCTCCTTGCCGCAACCCAGCCTGGTTTCCCTCTCGCTACTCGCCGCCGTTTTGGGTTAAGTCACGCGCTGGCAATTTCTAGCAGCCCGGCCCTTCTTCAGCAGGATTTACAGCATCTGCTCCCTTTCCGTGCACACACACACGCTCGCTGCAGCACCGTCTGCTCACACACACACACACACACACATCCCCCCGGAGCGCAACGCTGCCCGGCACACCAGGCACCAGACCTAGAGAAACCCATGTTTTTTGGCCGGTGCCGTGGACGTGCGACACATGGTGCACCCCAAAGAGCTCATGGTGTGGGACGTGGTGTGTGGGACCTCCTGCAATAACCCCCACCTCCTCCAATAACCCTCATCTCCTGCAATAACCCCCATCTCCTCCAATAACCCCCATCTCCTGCAATAACCCCATGCCCTGACCCCTCCACACGTTGCAAGGGGGGCACCAACAGGGACACCCCCATCCCTGCCCAGGGCAAAGGGGTTGGAACGAGATCATCTTGAAGGTCCCTTCCAACCCCAACCCTTCTATGACACCCATTGAGCTTGGATGACCCGGCTGGATGGGCAAACCCTGTACAGACATGGGCTCCATGCAGGGGACACTCACAGTGGCAACTGGACTACTGGAATAAAATGGTCCATGGGTTTGGTCCTGACCTGCTCAAAGCCCCAACTTCTCACCCAAGTGGGGGCTCGAGGCTCATCATGCCCCTGTGGTTGACACAGCAGTGGGGTTCTTGGCGTGTCCATCCTCACCCGTGTCCCAGGACCGCCCCAATCATCCTCACTCTCAACGTCAAGCTCAGCTGGAGGGCATCCCTCAAGCTCCCCGTGATGAGCCACCACCAAAGACGCAGCCTGAGGACTTTTTCACAGCACAGCACGGCTGTCAGGGCTGAGAAACCCCCTCCTTCCCTCCCCGCTGGCCAGGCAGGAGCTGACCGAATGATTAACTCTGGCAGGAAAAGGGAAGGACCCCGCTGGGACCGGTGCCCACCTCCAGTTCCCCCCCCTCCAGCAACCAGAACATCTCCAAAGGCCGCGGGGCTGAGGAGGTGCCCTCAGATCAGCTGCCACCCCGGTGCCTCGACAAAAATCACGCTGAGTCGGTTAAAAGCAGCGCTCAGAAGCAGAAAAGAAAACCCTTTTGTGCTTCCCCCTCTCTTCCCTGCCCAGACAAGAGTTTTATCTCGATGCTTGTGGAGGGAATTGGGGCTCTGGACCAGGAGGACCTGCCTTTTCCACCCACAGCATGTTCCTCCCAGGTCCTTGCCCTTCATCTCTACCCTCTGCAAAGCTTGAGAGGTATTTGGCACCAGGAGGGAGAGTCGAGCCATGTTTGTTAAAGCACCTGATCTCCTCAAGTGGAAGTTTGTACGTGCAAACGATTCACGCTAATTACATTAATAATAATAATATACTGTGGGTTCTGAAAAAGATCTGCTTTGGTTTGATGCCCGGGACTCGCAGAACGGCAAACAACTCCCCGCTCCTGCTGCCTGAGCCCAGCTTTTTTGGCAAACGCCGAGGATCCGGGAGGAAAAACGGGATGAGGGAGGGAGGAAGAGATGCCAGAAGAGCCAGTGGTACCGAGGGCAGGGCAGGGAGCAGCCAGGGGTGCCAGGAGCATCCTTCCCCCCACCCAACGATGGGGGATGACCCCCCAAAAGCCGGCGGCGGCGCAAAGCGGGCGGGTGAGGATGCAGCAGGCAGGGATGGCTCGTCTGGAAAAGTCTTTCTCTCTCTCTGCAATGCAGCAGCTCGCAAGCACCTTTCCAAGTCCCCCTGCTCCCCTCCTCGCCTCGTTCCAGCCTCTCTTATTTATCCTCCTATTGTCTCTGCTAACAACAGGGCTCCGCGCGCGTCCTACAGCATCCTCCCTCCCCGCAGCATCTCCCAGACCCCGCGTGGAGGAGACCTGTCCCCACTCCCCTGGCCAACGACCCCAGGGAGGGTCACCCAGAGCCCCATCTGCTTTGGGTGCCCTCCAAAAAGTGCTAATGACAGCAGGGAAGGAAGGGGAGGGGGGGTGATGCCAGCCCCCAAGTGCCTGTAGGCAGCTGTGCAGGGACACGGCCGGTTTGTTAATGAAATGTCACCCCGCCAGGGAGCTCCTGCAGCGCCCGGATCCTGCCCTGAGCTTGAGAGACGTGTTGTTCCTCCCCATTTTCTCCTTTTTTTCGTGTGTTTCCACAGCCCCAGTAATGGCTCGGGGTGGGGGGTGAGGGTCCTGGATGGCAGCAGGCAAAAAAAAAAACCACCTGGGCTTTTTCACCTGGTGAAAAAAAGTCACCCCTTCCCTGTTCATCTTCCAGAGGTACCTATAAAAGGGTCCTGCGCCACCTCAGACCAGGTCCAAGCTCTGGCAGCTCTCGGAAGGACATCTGGGGAACACCACAAGAAGACTATAAGTCCATAATGACCCCATCCTCACCCCCCCAAGCGTTACAGAACAGTTTAAACCCTGTAAAATAAGGCTTCCCCATGTGAGGAGGTGTGGAGAAGAACTCTCCTCTCCCTGCCTCCAAATCCCTGGTGAGATGTCTCCTTGCTATGCACTTTTCTCTAGAAAAAACACTCCTTTGCCATCTGCATGCCCCAGACTGAGCCACTGAAGACACCCCAATGCTGGCAGCCCAGAAACCCCCCTCATCCTGGGCTGCATCCCCAGCAGTGTTGCCAGCAGGATGAGGGGGGGATTCTGCCCCTCTGCTCTGCTCTGGGGAGACCCCCCTGCCCCAAGTGCTGCCACCAGCTCTGGGGCCACCAACAGCAGAAGGACATGGAGCTGTTGGTGGGGCCAGAGGAGGCCATGGAGATGCTGGGAGGGCTGGAGGACAGGCTGAGAGAGTTGGGGGGGTTCAGCCTGGAGAAGAGAAGGCTCTGGGGAGACTTTCCAGCCCCTTCCAGTCCCTCAAGGGGCTCCAGGAAAGCTGGGGAGGGACTCTGGATCAGGGAGGGGAGCCCTAGGAGGAGGGGGAAGGGTTTGACACTGAAAGAGGGGAGATGGAGATGAGATATTGAGAAGAAATTCTTTGCTGAGAGGGTGGGGAGAGCCTGGCCCAGGCTGTCCAAAGAAGCTGTGGCTGCCCCATCCCTGGAGGGGTTCAAGGGCAGGTTGGAGGGGGCTTGGAGCAACCTGGTGTGGTGGGAGGTGTCCCTGCCCAGGGCAAGGGGGTGGAACGAGATGCTCTTGAAGGTCCCTTCCAACCTAATCCATTCTATGAACTCCCCACCCTTCTCAGCATCCCCCCCTCTCCGTCAGCTCCCTCTCTCCTCCTCCTCCAGCCCCGCAGGGAAGTTCCTCCAGGCTGCACTCCCAGCAGTTAGCGCCGATCCCCGGCGCTGAACTCGCTCAATTACGAGCTGTGGCCCCGGAATAAATCCCGGTTCTGCTTTGCAGAATTGACACTAATGGCCCAGGAATAAAGTGATGCCATCCACCCCGACGGTCGGCAAAGGAGCGCGTTTAACTAAGCACACAGGCAAGGGACTGCTGAGCTTAACTGCACTGAAAATGTATTCCAAAGGAAGCGATGCACTTAACTTATTACAAGTGGGAAATTATCACTAAAGTGGCTTTTCCTTAGAAGTTGAGGCACTAAACAGGAACGGCGAGGGGTGAGCGCTCTCTGCCAGGAGGAGCCGAGGCGTGAGGATGCTGGAGGATGCTGCGGGTGAAGAGGCAGCAGGACAGGGGGAGCAGGGGGCAAGAGGGAGCTGCAAAGAGAAGGCTGAAGGGCACTAAGGGGGACAACACGGGCAGATCAACCCAGGGAAGAGCAGAAGAGCTGGAATGGGCTGCCCAGGGAGGTGGTGGAGGCACCATCCCTGGAGGTGTTCAAAAGACGGGTTGATGTAGTGCTGGGAGGTCTGGTTTAGTGATGGTGATGCTCCTTGTTTGTTGTGTGGGTGTCTATTTTTGTCAGGTTGATGGTTGGACAAGATGATCTTTAAGGTCCCTTCCAACCTAGAAGATTCTGTATCAGCTTTTCAAGGCACTGGCAGAGCTCTCCAGTAGCCCAGGACAGTAGAAGGCAGGGCTACGATGGGGATAGCACTGGTACTGGCTGTGGTTGACCAACTGGGGGTCTACCTGCAGCAAGTATATTCCTCTACACACTATCTGCATATTTGTCATCTGAGAGTAATTGCAGGTTATCACATCACCTTCCTACACCACTTCTCCCTCACCCTCCAATTTCATCACAACACCCCAGCTCATATTGCTTCTACAGGCAAGACGGGCAGAGAAAGAGGACAACGAGCAAACCCCTTAAAATAGAAAGGTGGGTCCAGGTGACACACGAAAGCTCATATTGCTTCTACAGGAAAGATGGGCAGAGATGGACAGAAAGAGGACAACGAGCAAACCCCTTAAAATAGAGAGGTGGGTCCAGGTGACACACGACTCGCAGCACTGCAACGGGTCCAAAAGTGACGGGGAGAGGACCTTTCCCTTTGACGGGAGAAGAGGCTTCCCCATCCAAGGTCACAAGCAGCCGAGACAAGAAGGTAACCCACGCCAATAGAGAGGTGGGTCCAGGTGACACACGACTGCATGGGAGGAGCAGGGCATCCCAAGCCTTTGGAGATGAATCCCCAAGCCTCGCAGCACTGCAACGGGTCCAAAAGTGACGGGGAGAGGACCTTTCCCTTTGACGGGAGAAGAGGCTTCCCCATCCAAGGTCACAAGCAGCCGAGACAAGAAGGTAACCCACGTCTCTTGCTCCAACTTCTATCTCCTCAAAGAAACCAGGTCCCTAGCAAGAACCTACACAGCTTCTTACAGACACCCAAAAGCCACCACATCGCCAGATCTTCCCCCATCACATAACCAGAAGGTTGTTTGCCACATGAACAAAGTTAAAGTGTCCCATCTCATGACCTGCCATCACAATGGAATAGGAACATATCCATGAAAGAAGGTCCTGGAGGAGACCCTGGTGCCACAAGGGAGGTGGAGAACCAAGTAGGAGGAGAGGAAGGATAGGAAGAACGTCAAGGAAGGAAACATGACGGAGCCAAAAGCAATGGGACCTTCTCCAGCCATGCCACTTGCACCAATACCCTCTCCCCACTTACAAAATGGCACTAATGAGACCAAAAACAAGAGAGGGAGGGAGGGGAAGGACCCTTCCCAGTACAGACTCCCCTCTTTCCTTCCCTCTCCCCTTGAGGACATCATCCTTAAAATATATTTCATTTCACAGCTGCATTATGGTACCACAAAATCCTGCGAATCCAATTTAAGAACAGATTACCTCCTCACTTACTTCATTTGAAGCAATTACATGTTAATTTTCATTGAGACCAGCCTAATGCATACCAATCTGATGCTGCAATCTCATTTGAATACTTGAGGGAATGCTAGTTGGGCTCCGGGCTCTGGAGGCTCGTATTTAAAGGGCCACTTCACATTTCCTTTCCCTTTTTCCCCTGGTTATTTACGCTTTCGTCTCACTTGGGGCCCTCCCTCCCTTCCCAACGTTCCCAACAGCTGGTGCCACTCGTGAGACCAACTGAAAAGACCACAGAAGTTGGGCAGCGAGGCCTGCAGAAGCCTGCTGCGCCCATCGCCGGCCTAGTCCCCAAGGCAAGGCCTTCCCTGGGCCAAAATTCCATATTCCTGACGTCTTTCTGCATCAAGCCTGCTCCCCAAGGCAGGGCCTTACCTGGGCCAAAATTCCATATTCCTGACATCTTTCTGCATCAAATAAACAACCTCCCAGTGTCAAAGTTGCTGAGAAACATGTGTTGCCACCACACACGTCTCTGCAAAGCAACAACTCCCTCCTCCTCCTCGGCCAAGTTTCTAGCTGATGGTTATCTTCTGCTCCCTCACGCTCGCTATCCAGCCAGGCCCACGGTATCGATCGGTGTCTCAGACACCAAGCTTGGAGTAATTAATAACGCCGGGAGAGTGTGGATTCAGCTCCTGGATGAGCCGTGGAGGCCGCCCGCCCCTGCCCCGCCGTACACGTTTCGGCGATAAGCATTCATGTCGGAGGCTGCGCCTTAATTAGATTTCTCAGATTGCAAAGGGCCCTGAGACACTTGTGCAGACACCATATAAATGTATATTGCATTGTACTGTAATTAATCCAAGGTGAGGCAGACGGAGACGGAGCAAAGGGACCCACTCACAGCGAGACAACCAGCCCCAGGACTTCAAAACTTCGCTGGGCACAGGCCCACCCAAGCTCCTTCAGCTCCAAACCAAGATATCTCCCTCTTCATTCATCTTCCACGAAGATGATCAGAGGGATGGAGCACCTCTCTTCTGAAGACAGGCTGAGGGAGCTGGGATTGTTCAGCCTGGAGAAGAGAAGGCTCCAGGGAGACCTTAGAGCGGCGTTTCAATACCTGAAGGGTGCCCATAGAACAGCTGGAGAAGGACTCTTTGTAATGATAGGACAAGGGGAAACGGTTTTAAATTGGAAGAAAAAAGATTCAGATTAGATCTGAGGAAGAAATTTTTGACTCTGGGGGTGGGGAGGCACTGGAACAGGTTGCCCAGGGAAGCTGTGGATGCCCCATCCCTGGAGGGGTTCAAGGCCAGGCTGGATGTGGCCTTGAGCGACCTGCTCTAGTGGGAGGTGTTGGGGGGTTGGAACTTGATGATCTTTGAGGTCCCTTCCAACCCCAACCATTCTATGATTCTATGATTCATGGCAACCACCAGAGACACGTTGGACAACAAGTAGTTGGACGAGGATCTCAGAAGCAGAAGGTTTCCTGGTGCCTCCTCACCAGCCGAGTGTCCATTAAGTGGACACCCTTCCCTCTACACAAGCAGTCTAGCAGCCAGGGAGACAACAAAATAAAGAAAGACAAGAGGAGATTAATTGCAGCTCCTCCTCCCAAAAATAAATCACTGATTGCATCGGGTGGTTTCTATGCCATTGCTGAAAGCACTTGGTTGTCACAGCGCTCCAATGTCCCCAGACACTCGTGTCCCCCATCGGACAGACAGGATGCTCCATCCCAAGCGATGGGATAAGGGTGGTGAGATAGTTTTAAGGAAAAAAAAAACATCTTTGGGGAAGGAGTTTGCACTGAGGATAACTCAGGAAAGGTGATAAAAGCTGATAAAGCCACAGAGGAGAAACCACTGTCTGAAACATCATTCAACCTCCCAAAGCCTCCTGCGCCCCTTCAAGTCACCCACCTAGAGCTGGGGGAAGGCTTTTCCACGCTGGGAGCTGTGGAAATTAGCACTGGTCCTGTTTTTCCTGACTGTTTTGAGTCCTAGAATACAGAGATGTGAAGTCTGGGGCTGGTCTCTGTGCCCACAGGTATTTTTCCTGTGGCCGAGACGCTCCGCTGACCTTGAACACAAGCAAACCCGGAGATGAGCTCTCTTTGTGAATGTCCACCTCACCGTGACACCGCTCCCCTCGTACCGGGCCAGCCAAGAGCTTTCACATCCATCTGGGAAATCCCTTTATTTCAATTAATGGCCTACAACTGCTGCTGCTCGAGTCCAACAGCCTTTCCCTCCAGGAAGCCAGCGGAAACGCCAAGGAGGTGTCCACCTGAAGCTACAGCACTAACCACCAGCACATTGGACCCTTTATGCACAGTCACTGGGCTGGAGGAGACCCCTGGGGAACACCACGGCTGCTCCAAGCCCCACAGTAGCTTGTTTAATGGGTCTCAGCGTGGTGGGTGAGATCTCCACCTCCCCACGATATCTCTGTGCCCACAGCCCTGTCCCACCACCATCTCCGGGCTGGGAGGCAGCGCTTGCCAGAGGGGAGGCTGCTCCCTGCCAAGGCACCAGTGGGTCTGGATGGGATGAAACAAGTCATTGGGGCTTCGTGGGGTATGGCGAGGAACCAAATATAATCGGGATTCAGGGGAGAAAAAGGCAGTTACCTGGGCAACAGTGTGCAGCCAACACATCTGCCACCCCACAGGTAATGGGTCTCAGCGTGGTGGGTGAGATCTCCACCTCCCCACGATATCTCTGTGCCCACAGCCCTGTCCCACCACCATCTCCGGGCTGGGAGGCAGCGCTTGCCAGAGGGGAGGCTGCTCCCTGCCAAGGCACCAGTGGGTCTGGATGGGATGAAACAAGTCATTGGGGCTTCGTGGGGTATGGCGAGGAACCAAATATAATCGGGATTCAGGGGAGAAAAAGGCAGTTACCTGGGCAACAGTGTGCAGCCAACACATCTGCCACCCCACAGGACCTCCCAGATGCTGCTCAGCTGCTGGAGCAGACCCACAGACCAGGCTGCAGCTCCAGAAGCTCCGTGGCACCATGAGGACCAACCCACCAGTGTTTTCCCCATTGCCCTTCCAGGCTGGGCGGGAAACCAGAGGTCACCCCGCATCTGAGCAGCTTTTGGCAGAGCCAGCAGCTCTTGCTGACCAACCCCACATCCCAATTGATGGTGGCCATCATGGAGACACGGAAGGAGCTGAGATGCCACGGGGCTCTGCAGTCCCCATCCTGGGCAGCATCCCTGCATGATGAACTCGCTGTGGTTGTTTTCCTACTCTACTCCCCAAAAGCAAGCAAGGAAGGAGATGCCTCCATGCTGGGAGACACGGATGTAGACACCAAGGTGACACAAGGACACAGCAGGTACCTATGAACCAAGCAGGCACCCACAGCCCCAACCTCTTCCACCGTTGAGCCCCCATCTCCCAAGACCATGTCCCATCACCCAGGACTCATCCCACCCCTCCAGGGCGAGGAGAAGGGATGGCAGCACCAGCCTGTGGTACGTGTTTCTCCAGCTAAGACAACAGGGCTGAGGTGGCTCGAGGACACACTTTCAAAGCACCAGGAGAGACTTCTGTTGCCCGTTTCCCACTGAACCAACTCAGTCCCTCTACGAGCCTTTGAAAAACGCATCCTTTAAAGTTCTCCATTTTGATGTCACATCTGTAAGAATATATGGTAGTTGTGTGTGGTGAGGTTTTTTTTTCTTTCTTTTTCCCCTTCTCCTCACCCTCTTCTTCTTTTTTTTTAAGAGGAGATGTCACACTTTGAACTCTAATTTTTATTTATTTATTTTCCTAGAGGAGGGCTGACTCCCCACCGAGCACAGGAGGAGAAAGGAGGAGGAGGGGGGGGGGGATAGGGAGGAAGCCCTTCAAAAAGTGCCCAGATTTAAATTTTTATCAGAGGCACAGAAAGAGAAATTTGCTGATGATCAAACAGCTTCGAGTAGACCTTTAAAAGAAAAGGGACCGTCAGTAAATGGGAACTAGTTAAGGAATTACATGAAAGGCACGGGAGATGCTCGAGAAGCAGAAAAGATGCTGTGACCAAGTGGAAAGCCAAAGCCAATCGGTCCCAAACCACCGGACAGAGGGGTGGCTGGTGGTCCATGGAGGTGCTGAGCCCCCTCAGGACCAGGGGCTGCCCCAGGAAGGCAGGCTTTTCACCCCCCTGCTTCCCAGCCTGGCTAACAGGAGTGCAGACAGTCAAATAAAGGGCTGCATTGCTTTAAAAAACGCCCCCCTGGGGGCTTTGTGTTTTCCTTTTCCTCCTCGGCACCTTCCAGCTGGAGTGTGCTCAGTTTATAAATCCAAAGAGGGTGGAAATGTTTGGGTTTTTGGGTTTTTTTTTTCCCCTCTTTGCTTTGGTTTTAATCCACCAGCAGCACTTGGCAACTCAAGCTGGGATCTCAAAAGCCAGTGGAGCCCTTTGCGGGTCAGGCAATGGGATGTGAGACAGAGAGATTTAATGATGGGGATGAGGAAGAATAAGAGGAGGAGGAGGAGGAGGGGGAAAGACCACGGCAACACCGAGACAACCTGCAGCAGAGTCAGAGGAGGACAGGACTCGAGAGGTGGAGACCAACCCATCCTCAACCCCACCTTCCCAAGTCCCTCCTTGCCAAACCCTTTAAGGGAATCACACAGAATTACACACAGAATCGTAGTGGTTGGAAGGGACCTCAGAGATCATCGACTCCAACCAACCAACAGGGAATCGTGGAAGGGTTAAGAGATGGAGAGGCCAGATCCTAGAGCTTCCTGAAAAGGGAATCACACAGAATTACACACAGAATCGTAGTGGTTGGAAGGGACCTCAGAGATCATCGACTCCAACCAACCAACAAAAAAAAAAAAACAAAAACAAAAAAACCCAAACAAAAACCACAAACCACCACCCACCACCTAAACACACAACAACAACCACCAAACCAAAAACCATCACCCACCCACACAACATCCCACCACAAACCAATCATCTTGGCCACCAGAGCATGCCCTGAAGAGCCATGTCTACACGTTTCTTCAATCCCTCCAGGGATGGTGACTCCACCACCTCCCTGGGCAGGAAGGCAGGCTTTTCACCCCCCTGCTTCCCAGCCTGGCTAACAGGAGTGCAGACAGTCAAATAAAGGGCTGCATTGCTTTAAAAAACGCCCCCCTGGGGGCTTTGTGTTTTCCTTTTCCTCCTCGGCACCTTCCAGCTGGAGTGTGCTCAGTTTATAAATCCAAAGAGGGTGGAAATGTTTGGGTTTTTGGGTTTTTTTTTTCCCCTCTTTGCTTTGGTTTTAATCCACCAGCAGCACTTGGCAACTCAAGCTGGGATCTCAAAAGCCAGTGGAGCCCTTTGCAATGGGATGCAAGACAGATTTAATGGGGGGGATGAGGAAGAATAAGAGGAGGAGGAGGGGGAAAGACCACAGCAACACCGAGATAACCTGCAGCAGAGTCAGAGGAGGACAGGACTCGAGAGGTGGAGACCAACCCATCCTCAACCCCACCTTCCCAAGTCCCTCCTTGCCAAACCCTTTCAGGGAATCGTGGAAGGGTTAAGAAATGGAGAGGCCAGATCCTAGAGCTTCCTGAAGTGTGACCCACCTGGCTCAGCTCGGAAATCTTTTAAATAGGAAAACAGAGCCGCCGTTTGCTTTCCTGCAGAGCCGGTGGTGAGCAAAGCCCAAGGGTTGCATTAGATTAGCAGCCGGCTCCTCCGAAGGCACGGAAACTTTGATCATTTAATATGTATGCGCCTCTTTGCTTTGGTTTTAATCCACCAGCAGCACTTGGCAACTCAAGCTGGGATCTCAAAAGCCAGTGGAGCCCTTTGCAATGGGATGCAAGACAGATTTAATGGGGGGGATGAGGAAGAATAAGAGGAGGAGGAGGGGGAAAGACCACAGCAACACCGAGATAACCTGCAGCAGAGTCAGAGGAGGACAGGACTCGAGAGGTGGAGACCAACCCATCCTCAACCCCACCTTCCCAAGTCCCTCCTTGCCAAACCCTTTCAGGGAATCGTGGAAGGGTTAAGAGATGGAGAGGCCAGATCCTAGAGCTTCCTGAAGTGTGACCCACCTGGCTCAGCTCGGAAATCTTTTAAATAGGAAAACAGAGCCGCCGTTTGCTTTCCTGCAGAGCCGGTGGTGAGCAAAGCCCAAGGGTTGCATTAGATTAGCAGCCGGCTCCTCCGAAGGCACGGAAACTTTGATCATTTAATATGTATGCGCCGTGTCGGAGCGAACAGGTCTCCAAACCCCAGTAAATGTTTTATTAGGGCAGCTCTGGATTTCGTGGCCCAAGCCTTGCTCCTTCAGACTCCGGGGATCTTGTTGCGATTGGAGAGACGCCGCTCATCATCTCACTCTCTCCCGAGGAGGGCCAGGCAGCTCCTGCCTTGCTTTTCCCTCACATCACACTTAAAACACTACAGTCCAGTAGCCTGAATGATGGTACAAGCACCCCAGAACCAGTCCTGAGCACCCCAAAACCAGTCCCCACCTTCCTCAAAGCCCCTGCTCCTCTCGCACCTCAAAGGGAAAACCCAACGCATGGACACGGAGGTTGACACCCATCACGGTGAGAGCAAGGCTTTGCTCTTCCTTCTTCTCTATCACCACCAAAACGGCCACCACGACTCACTGGAGCTTCCAACCCTTCCAGGACAGGGCAGATTTAGGAACCCACCAGGCAGGAGGAGAAATCTCCTCTCCAGAGCCGGATGAGGTATTGCACACACCAACCCCAACCTCCCCAAGCGCAGAAGCAGGAGTGAAGTATCTCAGTGTTATCAGAAGCACCGTATGATTTTCTGCTTTTTCTTTCGCAAACGACTCATGATGGCTCAGGTTTGGAAACAAGTTATTCCCCAAAGTGATTATTTGTCATTGAAAATGTCAACTTTGCTGGAAATTTCAAGGCGGGGGTGAAAAAAAAAGCAAAGGTTGAAGGTGTCATGTCCCCTCCCAACACAAAATGAATATAATCCTGCTCATCACTGGATTTCCAGCTCCCAGAGAGCTGGGCTTCAGATCAGGAAACAGTGTATGAAGAAAGAAGGGGGCCAGATATGATCTCGGCACACAAGGACTCCTGTTCTCCGGTATCATAAATATAAGTGCACCCTGCAACATCCCTGCTCACATCTGTGCTTCAAAAAGCCCTAAAAGAGCCATTTCTGGGGGAGAAATTACACCACTTGTGTCCTGTCGAGGCGGCTCCCATTTCCCCCCCCGGCCCCAATTCTAAAAAATATTTACATCCAAAATAGACAAGAAAAGCCGGGTGCCAAGAAAATAAGCGATTTTTATAGATCTGGTTGCTGCAAGAAATTACCAAGACAACAAGTCACTAAGTTCCGAGAAAGGATTTGACATTTTCCCCGAATAAAAATAGCACCTGAAGTGGCATCGCTCAGGATAACACCTTATGGGCGAACGAAAAACTTCCCAAAAAACCTCACTGGTGGGATCCCACCAGGGGACGCCTCGTTGTCTCCCCTTTTCTACAGGATTTCACGCTAATTTCCACAAAAATCCATCGCTCGCATCCCTATTAAAGGCTGATTGGATTTTTTTTCCTGGATTTTTCAAGACTACAAAGGTTAGGAATTGTCTTCCTTCGAGGTGTACACACACCATCAGCTCGGAGAGGAATGAGACTGACCCACGCGATTCCATGTTTTCCATCCAGGTGTGTTGGGGAATTTTTGGAATAATAAGAAGGGTAGGCTCTCTTTTTTTTATTTTTTTATTTTTCCGCCCATCAAATCCCAGCTGCAGCCACTTGTGCTGTGAGATCTGCCCATAAAAACACACTCCAAATGATCCAACCCACGGCCACCCCGGGCTATCGCTGAGGAATGCTAAAGGGAGAGGGATGGATGTGGATTGGTACCGGGTAGGAAGGGACCTCCCAGTCCAGGTAAAGAATGAACCTCCCACAGATGGAGCTCTGGCAGTTTCACCATTCACTATTTCTCTTAAAAAACAACAAAAACCCACCCAAAAAACTCATCAGACCTTCACACACACGCTATCATGCCATGAAAAAAGGAGACCAAGTCAAAATACAGGGGAGAAAACTCAGACGAGGAATGAATGAATGAGGACACCAGAATTTTATATAAATATTATGCCCATGATGGCTTTCTGCATATTCCACCTCCAGCAACAGAAAGCCCTGAGGTGTGGGGAAAAAGGCAGATCATGAGGTGTTTCCAGCGCCACAACCACAGGGAAATTGGCCGTCACCTCCATGGTGTCCACCAACCACGGATGGGATCTGACCTCTCCACCAGGAACACCTCCCGGAGCCAAGGATGGGATGCAGCCCAGCTGCATCTCTCCTTTCCAAGAGAGCTCATGTCTCCTCTCTTCCCCATGGCTGCTAATTAACACACGACCCGTTTGGTGCCTAACGATCCCCTTGCCAAGTCCCAGGCGTTGACCCAAAGCCAACGCTGCTTCCTGCGCCGTCGGATGCGGCCGGGCAGGACAGATGGATGGTGAGGAGGAGGAGGAGAAGTGGAGGCCATTCCGAGCGTGCTGGGAGAGCTGGGAAAGGGTTTGCCTTCTGCTGGGTGCTTTTGTGCCCTGATCTGCTCCTCTCCTCGTCTCCTTTGGCGAGGCCAAGCTGCCCTGATGTTCCTCTGCCAACCTGGAGCCTGACCCTATTTATCCAGATGGCCCAAATCTCCTGCCGTTTTCCAGGAGAAACACCCCAGTGGACTCATTACACCAAAAGCCTCCTCCTTCCCCCAGCCCAGCAAATCCACTCCTTCCTCCCTTCCCATCCCCAAATTCAGGGGAAGAGGGGGAAAAAGCAGAGACCACCTGGGAGAGGTGGGGATTTCATCTATCGGGGGGATTGCTTTCTTCCCCTGCTTTAAAAACGAGAATATGAATGTGTTTATTTATAAATCGAAATTCAAACTAATTATTAGCTGGAGGCTTTCAAGTAAAAAAAATGTAGGTCACGCAATCTTCTGTGGGATAATAGCAATTGTTTCAGCTTCAGGAAGCACATAAGTAATGGAGACTCAACTTGGTGTCCGGCTTGGTTGAGCAGCGGGGACACATCCACCCCACGGGCCGTGAGCTCCGTCACGGGCTCTTAACATCAAATTTGTCACCCTTTTGGCTTCTGTCCCCATCCTCCAGCCAGGCCACCCTCTCCTCTTGCACCTGAGGAGCTCTGGACCAGAGCTCTGTGGTCCCCAACCCAGCGTCCAGCAAGGGTTTGGGGGGGTGGAGCTCAGACACTGAGGACTGAAGGACCTGGAGAGGTTCAAGGCCAGGTTGGATGGGGCTTGGAGCAACCTGGTGTGGTGGGAGGTGTCCCTGCCCAGGGCAGGGGGGGTTGGAATGAGATGCTCTTTAAGGTGCCCTCCAACTCTAACCATTCTATGATTCAATGACACCCCACAGCACGCCCAAACTCACCCCAAATCCCAAGCTGGACCTTGACTACTCTAATATATAGAAATAATCATGACAATAAATAATTATTCCAAAATAATCCAAATAGACAAGAACTATAGAGACTTCAGACAAGAGCTGCAATGCACCTTTTAAGCTACTCCTCAAAACAGAGTTGAAAGCACGGAAAGACCTCCCCCTTCTTGCCCCTCAGCCATCAGAACCGACTAAACTCATCACACACACAAAAAAAAACCCCTCCCCACTCTTTGCACCTGTCTCTGCTTTCAGAGGAGCCTTTCTCCTCTTGGGATGTGAAGAGCTGTGAACCTCCAACAGCTCGTCACCCGGTGCCAGCGCTTGTGGGCAACAGCTATCAAAGCCAGGGAAAGTGAAATGGGGAGTTTACACACGTAAGAAGACGGTTTTTAGCAAGAAAAAAATCAAAAAAATCTTTGTGCCTGTGCCCAGTCGAAAGAAGCAGCATCAGGAGAGAAGTTCTCCTCATCCCAAGTGACATCAGGCATGGCCAACGTCAACCGCCATCGAGGTGCAGCGGAAGGGTTGCCAATTAAAAAGGCGGCGTGATTTCAAAGAACAAAGAAATCTGGGGGCATTGTTTCATCGTGTGTATTCTGCAAAAGGAAGGAGGAAAAAAAAAAAAGAAAAAACAACCCCAAAAAGGCTAAAAATAGGCTGGGTGCTGTGAGCCAGATCCTCAGCCTGGCAAAGACACCGGCTTCGGGGAGTTACGCGGCTTTACCGTTGCAGCCGTCATCGTCGCTAAGTTCTGATCTCTATTTAAACTTGCAAAAGGTTTTTTTTTCCTGCAAAAATACAAGAATCTCCCCCCTCACTCCTGCCTCCACCTCCCTCCCCATCTTGGAGCTCATCTCTCCTAAAGCAGCTCACATGATGATGATCAAAAATAAGCCCTCCAAGCCTAAGCTCGCTAACATTCATTTCTCTCCTGCTAATGCTGGACTTCTTACTGTTAATCCTTAAATATATCCTTAAATAAGAATGACAGTACCTGAAGCGCCTAACAACCCCGGATCATCAACACAGACAGCCTCTGCATTCCTAATTTCGTTTGCCACAGGAGAGCTGACACTAATCCCAGATCCCCAGTCCCGGATATCTCCGGCGTAAATGCCATCGCCTTGCTCACCTTGACATTACAGAGCAACTTTTCCTCGTCCTGCTCAACTTTCATAACCAGTTCTTGGGTTAACACATCAAAAATTGTCCATTTTTTTCTTTTTTTTTTCACAATCTGCAATGTCAGATAACTCCTCCTTGGGCTAAGAGTCCAGTTTTTCCCCAAGGGCTCCAGACCGGCACGGAGCAAACAGCCAGAAATGGGCATCCAGCCTCCTGTATTTAAGCCTAACTGCGAATAAATGGATTTACTGCCCAAAATACCAGGAACCTGGGTAAGTGGCTGCACTTAGGACGCAAGGAAAAGAGAGCTTGACATTTTGCAGGGTGTCCGGAAAGAAAGGAAAAAGTGATGGTTTACAAAGAAGAGGTTTTACAAAGAAGAGGGTTTACAAAGAAGAGGGTTTACAAAGAAGAGCTGGCTCATCCTTCCACCTTTATCTCCAGAAAAAGCAATCTGGAAACAAAAGACGACAAGGAACGGCGAACGAGGCACCAAAAATGGCAACTAAATGCCATCTTTAACACGAAAAACAGAGGTTGGGGGGGGAAGAAGGGGAGGAGGGAAGGATTTCAGCCTGGTTCTGCAAGAAAATCACAGCCCAGCTTTAGCTTTACCCAACTTGTGGGGCTGGCAGGGCAATTACCCGCGTTGGGGTGAAGGTTGGCCAACCGCGTTGGCCAACCACGAGCCAGGGACAAGAAATGAGAAGCTTCAAGTGCCAACAATAAGCCAGGCACGAGCCCTACATTCTCTTGCAAGCCCCCGTGGACCCGGCAGACGCGCCGTGGGCCAGCTCCAAGCTGGCGACTGGAAGGTGCCAAAGCCCATCATCCTGTCAAAGCCAAGATGGGCAGCATCCCCCCCCCTTGCAAAGCATCCGCGGTGGAAATGATGAGTCGGAGAGAGCCCTTTTGCTCCAGTTTTCCACAAAAAATTTGCATCGCATCAGCTACGGGCAACCCCAGAACTGAGGGGGGTGATGGGTCTTTGTGGTCCAAATTGGCCCCGTCGTGCTTTAACGCATCGGCTCGTGAGCAGCTGGAGGGGTTGGGGGTCTACCAGGGGTTTGGGGAGCTTGAGCACCCCATCCCACCGTGTCCTCGCTGCTGGGGTGCAGGAGGGGTGCAAAAATAGGGCTACAAGGATGATGAAGAGCCTGGAGCATCTCCCTTATGAGGAGAGGTTGAGGGACTTGGGTCTTTTTAGTCTGGAGAAGAGAAGGCTGAGGGGGGATCTGATCAACACCTCTAAATACTTCAAGGGTGGGTGTCAGGAGGATGGGGCCAGGCTTTTTTCAGTGGTGCCCAGGGACAGGACAAGAGGGAATGGGCACAAACTTGAATGTAAGAAGTTCCACCTAAACATGAGGAGGACCTTCTTTCCTGTGAGGGTGGCAGAGCCCTGGCAGAGGCTGCCCAGGGAGGTGGTGGAGTCTCCTTCTCTGGAGACATTCAAACCCCACCTGGACACGTTCCTGTGGGACCTGCTCTGGGTGGACCTGCTCTGGCAGGGGGTTGGACTGGATGATCTCCAGAGGTCCCTTCCAGCCCCATGGGATGCTGGGATTCCATGTGGGGTGCAGGTGCATCTAACCATTTGATGATTCATTCTATGAGACAGCATCCCGAAGCTCAGAATTAACCCCCACTCGTGTGTCTTGAATGGTTTGGAACTAGATGGTCTTTAAGGTCCCTTCCAACTCTAACCATTTGATGATTCATTCTATGAGACTCCCAGTTTGGGAGCAGGTTCTGCTTTCAGGTTTTTATTCCGAGCTGGGATTATTTTTTTTTTCACTTGGGGCCCATCCTTCGCCAACAGCCAAGTGGAACAAAACTCACCGGGAGGAAAACACTTGGTTTCTCCATTTCTCTTGGCCAAGGTCTGGTTCCTCCCCCCGCCACCCCCGGGGCTCACACTGGGGTGGGTTTAGGAAAACAAAAACCCCGCTCCTTCTGCCTTATCAGATCAGGCACACAAATGGGAACTGGCAAACGCCGCCGCTCACCAGCAATTTCTGCTGGAGGAAGGAGGCTCAGATCTAAGCACACCTGCGGTACGACACAATTTACATCCCACTTAAAGACTTAGAAATAGGAAAATAAGGGGACCGGGCTGTGTTTGCCTTCAGCTGGACCCGCTTTCATCCTCGGCTGGAGCACACGGAGCTTTGTTCTATGCAACGACACACGGGGGATGCTTCTCGGCGCTGCCAAACCTCACAATATCCCCAAGTATTTCATAACCTCTCTTATTTTCTCTTATTTTCCTTTTAAGCCCCAGCTCTCAAGCCGTACGCGCCTATTCGAGGACCTCGGCTTTCATTACGGAAAAAGAAAACCCTTCCAAAAAAAAAAAACCAACCAAACCCAACCAAAGACCCAACAAAGCAACAAGGAACCGCTTCAGAAACCACCTCCACTTTTCAGACACGGGGTTTGAAGAGCGAAGCCGGGGGTTTTGATGCCACCAGCTCCGCCGTGCGTCGCTTGATCCCTCCAAAAACAACTCTCAGGCTCCTTCCTGTCTTTAATCTGTCTCAGCGGGCACGATAAACAACTACAAATGGAATAACAACAGCGGGGGAAAAAAAAGGGGGCCGGGGAGGAGGGGAGAGAAGATGCCGTAATGCAGAGGAGGTCTGAGACACCGGCGGAGGCTTTTAAGAGCCCATACATGCTAATTACGGCGTTAAAAATCTGTCAGGCGAAGGGATGGATATTAAATGGAATTGGCTCGAGATGACAGGGCTGCTGAACTGGATTTTGAAAAAAAAAATAAAAAATTATTTATTAAAATGCTGTGGATACAAATTAATGTGCTCAGTTCAAAACGTATTATTGTCTCTCTGGCTTTGATCTGCGGAGCACTCTGAGAGCTGAATGGGGAAAGGTTGTCAAGTTCCCCTCCGCCCGCGCTCCCAGCGACTCCTCAGCCCTCCCCGAGATGCTCCTTTGCCATTTCCTTCAGCGATACCTCCATCACACCCCCAGGAAGACCTGCCCCCCAAGTCTTGCCCAGTTTGGTCCCCAGCCCTCACCCACGGGATGCTCTTGGCTCCACGGCACCAGCATCACCTGCTGTGGTACCCTGCCTTCTACAGTGAGGTTTTTTTGGGGTGAATCGCCCGGGGAAAGGGGCATGGGACCGGTAGAAAGCTTGCTGAACCATGAGATGAGGCTTGGCCAACCCATCTTTTAAAACAAGCTTTGGATCTGTGAGCCAGGGCTTGGCTTTGCCAAGGTCAAAGCATCTTCGGGAAGGACTGGGATCTCCCCTCCTGCTGATGGGAAGGGGCTGCTTGGTCTACAAATACTGGTCAGATCAAAAATAACGGATCTATTAGAGGAAAGCGGAGGCCGAGGGGTGTTGCCCACCCCCAAATTAACGGGGTGAAGAGGCCAAGACCAGCTTCATAGAAGGCTTGTCCTTGGAACAGCCGGGATGAGGTGTGACTGCGGTCCCCGAACCAAGGAGCAGAGCTCAGATGCAAACCCCCTCTGACCAAAACCCTCACGTGCATTTTTGGGCAAACTCATCACCCTTCCACATCCTCACCCCCTGCCTGGGGCCAGGGAATCGCTCTCCCTTGCCCGGGCATCCCGGTTTCATCCATCACTTGCAAATTCCCCCACTGCCACCATCGCCCACGTGCCTTCTGCTCTCCATAGAGTTCACTCCACTTGGTTCCCAGGTCACCTCCTTCCTTCCCCTGCTTTTATCTCTTCTTATTTTTTTTTTTTATAATTTTTTTTTTTTTTAACAATGTCTGTACAATATCACTCTCGATAACACGCCAGTTAATTAAGCCGTGATCTCCTGGAGACAGGTTGCTACAAGGAGATAAGCAGCAGCTTCTGTTTCGCCATAAACAGCTGTGCTCCTCACCAGCTTCTGGGGATTTGCTGCTTTTTGTCGGGAAGACAAAACAATCACTGCCAATTAAACCTGGACATCATATTTTCCCCCCACCGTCGGTGAGGCTCTTGACGTCACCTTCCCCATGATCCCTTCCAAGAGGAGCCGAGCGGCGACCGGCGCGGCTTCAGGGAAATTAATACCTGAAGTTGGCGGAGACCAGATAAGGGCGTTCATTCAACAGCAAAAAAAAAAAAGACAAAAAAACCCCCCGTTTGCACTTCCCGTGCAGTTGTGGCCATAACGTGGGTTCGGCGGAGGGAGAAACGGCAGGAAAAACAGTAAAACCCCGGGGACAGAAAAAAATAAAAATCATAGAATCATAGAATTGCCCAGGCCGGAAGGGACCTCCAAGGGTCCTCTAGTCCCACCCCCCCCCAGTCAGCAGG
>NW_015090837.1:1221620-1229141 GCF_001431845.1 Calidris pugnax
GGGGCCTCAACCACCTCCCTGGGCAACCTGTTCCAGTGCTCCACCACCCTCACAGTGAAGAACCCTCTCCTCATCTCCAGTCTAAAGCTGTTCTCCTCCAGCTTGAAGCCATTGCCCCTCGTCCTGTCACTGCAGGCCTTTCTAAACAGGTTCTCCCCAGCCTTCCTGTAGCTCCCTTCAGGTACTGGAAGGCTGCTATTAGGTCTCCCCGGAGCCTCCTCTTCTCCAGGCTGAACAACCCCAGCTCCCTCAGCCTGTCCTCGGAGCAGAGGTGCTCCATCCCCCTCATCATCCTTGTGGCCCTCCTCTGGACCATCAGGTCCATGTCCTTCTTATACTGAGGGCTCCAGACCTGCACACAATACTCCAGGTGAGGTCTCACCAGAGCAGAGCAAAGTGGCAGAATCCCCTCTCTGGACCTGCTGGCAACGCAGCTTTTGATGCAGCCCAGGATGGGATTGGCCTTCTGGGCTGCAAGTGCCCACTGCCTGCTCATGTCCAGCTTCTCCTCCACCAGCACCCCCAAGTCCCTTTCTTCAGGGCTGCTTTCCAATCCCTCACCCCCTAGTTTGTATTGGTGGCGAGGATTGTTCCGATTATCAAAATAAATCCTGCAGGGTCAAGCGAAACGTTTCATTTCACCCAAAAAAACCTTCTGGGGTTTGCATTGATATTCTGACACCATCTCAGCCACGAGAGGAGGCAGCTCCAGGCAGTGGGATGTTGAAGCTGGGCTCTGCCAGGTGCCACCAGCCCGTCCCCATCCCCACCAACTACCAGAGACGACACGTTCTTATTTACAAGGACTGGGTGACACCAAGCCTGTGGGTCTGTGAGGGCTTCGGAGGGACGGGTCTGGAATTCCAAAGGTCTCAAGACACTGGAGAAATGGTATGATGTTAAAAGAATCATAGAACCATCCAGGTTGGAAAAGACCTTTGAGATCATCGAGTCCAACCATCAACCCCACTCTACAAAGTTCTCCCCTACACCATGTTCCCCAACACCGCATCAAAACGACCCTTAAACTCGTCCAAGGGGTTTAAGAGGAAAGGAGGAAATTCAACGAGTAGAAGCCTGAAGCAGGGAGGAAAAAAAAAAAAAATCAAAGCAAATTAAAGCAAAACCAAACAATTTTGCTCTGCTCAGCGTGAGAGACCTTTGCTCAGGTTCCTGCTGTTCTTCACCCTCTGCAGAACCACTGCCTTTTTACTAGTTCTCACCAACAGGACACCAAAAACACCAGAGGGGACCCAGAACTACCATCAAATGGGGAACATAACCTTGACCTCATTCTGCACCCAAGGCTGGAGGACGCTCTGACCCAGCAGTAACGAGGGACCTGGAGATGCCGGACTCATTGCACCCACCAGCGGGGTGCAGGACCAGAAAAATCACCAAAACCAGCAGGATTTGAGAGTTTTTCACTTCTGGATGTTCAGTAACCTCCTCTTGGGCCGACACAATTACCGGAATATCAGAAGTGATATGCCAGGAGCTGCTCATTAAACACAGTCACTCTGTCTTGGGGGGCGAGGGGGGAGGAGAAAAGAAAGGTGGGGGTTCTTTTTTTATTCCCCTTGAATGTGGCTTTAATGACTTCAAATCCCTTCAACCCAATTACAGCTCTGTATCCTGATTAGGGACTCTGAGCTATTGTGCACTGGAGCCATTATCTGGCGGCCCATAGAAAAAATTAGTACCTGGAGAGGCTGCGCTGGGAAATAAATCTTTCCCTGACATTTTGGGACCAATTCTTGGCCAATTAGAGCACATTTTGCCGCGCGGGTAATGTGTATCCAAACTGCTCTCCCCGCTGAAAAGGCCAAGCAGAGAACAAGTGTAATCCATGCAAAAGGGAAGGAAAAATTACCCGCTGCAGACGGGCGACTCGCTGGTCAAGTCACGTACCTCGTTGGAAAGGGACACCTCGCCCAACATCTCCCTCAGACCCCCAAGCCATGGGGCAGGGGAGCCAAAACCTGCTCCTGGTCTTTGTGTTCCCATTGCCTGTCCCATCTCAGAGCTTGTCCAGCTTTCAAAGATCATCCGAAACCCCCAAGCTTCAGATAGAGAGTACGAAGGATGGACATCAAGCCAAGGAAAGGGGACCTGGCTTGTGACACGTGTGTCCCCGCGGCTTTTGACCTCACAATGATGAGGAGCCCACCCAGGGAATGAGGACATGGCTAGACAGGGCTGTGCAGCAAGAGGTGATGGCCCCAAGACACCCCAGAGGGGACAGGGAAAGACCCCAGGTGGATCTGAGGAGCTTTACGGCCAACCTGGGGTGGGATGGACCAGAAACCTGCTCCAGTTCCTCCCCAGTGAGAAACAGGAACCCAAAACAAGGACAAGGTGGACATCGGAGATGGCCAAAGGGGAAAAAAAAAGGCAGCAATTTTTGCTGGTTCAACGTGAGAAGCACCTTCTCCACAGTAAAACTAGGAGGAAGCTCCTTCTGAGCCACTTCTCTGGTTCATTTTGTACCTGTCTGTCACCTCCTCTACCCATCAGCTGAAGCTGTCCTTGCAGAGGCTCCTTAATTTCTAAAAATCACCTCCTGTTTGGGTGCCCCCAGCCCCATAAGCAGGGCTGTGGACAACCCTCCCGAGCTCAAGATGCTCCCACAGCCCAGGAACCAGCAGGTCCTTCCCCCCTCCCCATCACTCTCCTCTGCAGCGTTTCCAGGGCAACGGGGAAAAACAAGGACGAAAACACAACTCAACCCAAGGAGGAGAAGATGCTCCAGCCAAAGACCAGCCACGGGAGCTCGGCCAAATGCCAAGGGGCAGGTGAGCACCAGGCACGGCATCGGCCAATGTTTTGAGCACGGATCAGCCCTGGTGGGGTCAGAAACCCCAACCCCAAGGTACCTCCTGGCTCGGAGAAGGTCTCATGCTCCATCCCAGAGCCCACCCGGGGACCTCCAACGCCCTGGGGGTGGATGCACCCTCTGGGTTGCCTCCTTGGTGTCTTTCCAAGGTGGGAAAAACCTGGCTCTACCTTCCAGATGAACTCTGAAATAAGCAGTAGCCCTGCTAGAGGAAGAGGATGGAACGAAGAGCCAAGACCACGGCGCCAGCACAAATTCAGCCACCCAAAAAACCAAACTGAGCTCAGGAAAGCCCCCCCAGATTCCCACCTGCTGCCAACCCCAACCCCGAAGCAGAAAGTTGAGCTGCGAATGGTAACCCCCGTGTCTTTGACGTATTTCACAGAATCACAGAATCTTAGTGGTTGGAAGGGCCCTCTGAGATCATCAAGTCCAACCCCAAAAAAAAAAACCAAAAACAACAAAAAAAACCCCACCACACCAAATGCCCACCAAAAACACTGCACTCACCAACTAACCCCCACACTCAACACCTCGCCATAAACCAATAACCTTGGGCACTAGAGCAGGCCCTGAAGAGCCATGTCTACACGTTTCTTCAATCCCTCCAGGGATGGTGACTCCACCGCCTCCCTGGGCAGGCTGTTCCAGGGCCTGACCGCTCTCTCAGTAAAGTCATTCTTTCTAATATCTCATCTAAATCTCCCCTGCCCCAACTTCAGACCATTTCCTCTGGTCTTGTCGTTCGTCCTTTGGGAGAAGAGGCCAACACCTGCCTCTCTCCACCCTCCTTTCAGGGAGTTGTAGAGGGCAATGAGGTCTCCCCTCAGCCTCCTCTTCTCCAAACTCAACATGCCTAGTTCCCTTGGTTCTTCCAGGGCGAGATCCAGGAGAGCAGCCCCCATGTGCCCACCATCACATCAGTCCAGCTGTGCATTCTTCCAGGGCAAGATCCAGGAGAGCAGCCCCCACGTGCCCACCATCACATCAGTCCAGCTGTGCAGGGGCTGGTGGCACAGCTGGCGCCGAGTGACGGGTCCCTTGGCAAATTAAACCAGCACCTTTTAACACCTTCCTCCACTCTGGGAGGAAGGGATGGAGAAGGAGGAGAAGGGATGGAGGGTCTGGGGAGGTCATCACCCCCCTAGAGCAAGATAGAGAAGGCTCCAGAGGGAGAGGCATCGTCACGACAGGGTTGGGTTAATGTTGCGTGGGCATCTTGACGCAACCCTTGTGTGGATGATAACACCAGCGCCGAGCGGTTCCATTCATCCCCGGTGAGAAGATGATCACAGCTAATGGAATTAATGCAAGGTTTTAATTTGCCTCTCACTGCTCGGTCCTCGCAACTCCCCAGCCTCCGGCAGAAGCGCCAAAAATACGGTGTTTGATCTTCCCTCCCCTGATACTCGTGTGCTTTTCGTAGTATTCACCATCTGGAGGTGAGAAAAACCCATCGGGCCCGATAAAGCGGGCAATCTGGTGCCACAGCCACAAGGCAAAGCTCTCCCAGCTCGCCTCTGGCCCCCGAAACAAAAAGCAGAGGTTAAATTTGTGGACCTCAACATGTGGTCCAGCAGCTTCTGGGAAAGGTCTAGGGGCAGGAGATGTTGGCAGCACAGGGCTTGCATCACCAGAGCTTGTGTAAACGAGGGAGGAATAAGTGGACGGGTCCAAATTTGGGGTGCAAACCCCAAAACCAGAAGGGTTTCCACGCTGGGAGTACACCCAGCATTAGAAAAAGCTGCAAAACCAAGTAAAGAACCGGCTGGCAAAAGTCTGATCCAAATAGAGGGGGACAGCAGAGATGGGGGGAAAAAAGCAGCAGTGTGTGGCTGAAATGAGATTAGAACAGTAACAGGTTCACTCCCGTGCCAGCTAAATCCCCATTAAATCAGATTAATGCAGATGGTCTCTATGTAACTGACCAAGAAGATCAATATTGTTGTTTCAGTTGGGGAAGGGAAAAAACTTGTCCTGTTTGACAAAAACATATCATCGACTACACACGGCGACCTCCACCAGGGCTGCTAGAATTGGGCTGGCTGGAAACCATCTGGGATGTCTTGTTCCTGTAACCCACAGCCACCCCGGGGGCTGACAGAGGTTTTTTTCTTTCTTGGGGGAAGGAAATTTGGGGTTTCTCCCCTTCCTGGGGCTGCAAAACATCGTGTCCCACAGCGGGGTGTTGCTGAGGAGACCCCCCCAGCCCCATTCTTCATCCATCCAGAAGTTTTCCTTCGCCAGCAACACTGAAAAACCACGTCCCATCCCTAAGTCACAGCCACGGTGATATTTTCTATTATTCTTTACTCCTACCAAACCCCCTCCTGCTTTTTTCTGCGGACAGAATTACCTACACGGGCAGCGGACATCGCTGGACCTCATCCCTCCTGAAGCCTCCCAGCCCTCCAGGATGCACCAAGGGTTGGGAGAATAAGAAAGGGATAAAAAGGGATAAAAAAGGCAGGAGAGGGAGGGAGGAGAGCGCAGAAGAGCCCGGGATTATTTTTTCTGGAGCCATTATCCAAGGGCCTGTGGCACAATTAGCACCTGGGATATAAATCTTCCCCGTGACATTTCAGGAGACCGACTCCCCGCCAATTAAAAGAGCTTGTTTGCACCGTAAACGAGCTGGGCATGACAAAGGCCAACCCTGGAGGATGGGGAAAATCCATCCAGAGGGGAGAGGGAGTCAGTGGAGATGTTTTGGGAGGGGCTGGAGCTGAGCATCTCCTCTGCCAACCTGGTCCACGCACCCACATCCCTCTTCCCACGTTCCTGCATCCAGCAGGTGATGGAGAACCCCATCCACCAGCACCAAAGCCCATCCAGAAGCTCTGGCCCAAGCCTAGAAGCTTCTCCCAGAGGTTGGAAAAGCCCCCAGGAGCTCTGGATCCCTCTCTCTCCCCCCATCCCATCACTCGGGGTGGGTGAGATGCTCCTCAGAAAGCTCTACTGGTGTCCTTCCATCACAGGGAAGCACCAAGGTATTTCCACCAGCTTTCCCTTCGGGTCTACAATTCAAGATTTGGTGTTTAAAACAGTCTTTGGCCGCAACCTTTCCTTTACATTTGCTTTATATCAGCCCTAAATCTAAAAGCTCAAAAGCAAACAGGAGACTACTTTGATTCGGTGGAGGCAAAAAAAGAGTGAAAATCCAGTTCAGAATATTTTCCCGGGTTTTTAAAGCCGGTGACATTTTGAAATGTTTTGCTTGCGAGACACAAACGATTTTTTGGGGGTTGTTTTTGTTTTTTTTTTGCCTTTTTGGATACTGCCATCAATTCAAACACCACTTCCAAACCTATTTCCTCCATCCCCCGTCCTACCTGCTTTGCATCGGTGGCTCCAAGTGCTTTTTAAAGGCAACACCTCCACCTACAAATACTCTGTGATTCCTCACGGATCAAGGCTGCTTAGCACAAGGAGGATGAGTTCTAAGGATGCCAAACTTCATAAAAATTACCCCGTTTTTTACCTAGCTTTGGCATCCTCCCCCCAAACCCACGGCGACGGGGCGGGCTGCGAGGGGTTAAGGCTGAGCCCTGCCTGCAGAATCCCCCTCGGCGCTCAAAAAGCTAAAAATAAGCAGAAATTGCTTCCCCAGGTAGTGTTTGCCTGTCCCTCGGGGGAATCAATCACGGCACCAAAGGGAAGGCATCTCCAAAGGATCCGGCAGATGCAGAAACGCCGGCGCTCGGATAGAGGTGCCGGGTGGAGAACGGCATCAAATCCTTCCCCCCCCTGCTTTTTTGGATTAGTTTTGTTTTGCTTTGTTGTTTTGGTTTTTTTTAATTATTTTCATTTTTAACGCCGCTTTTCTTTTCTTTTTTTTTTTTTCCCCCCAGCTTTGCTGAGGAATGAGTGGCAGAAATCTCAAATTTAATTTAATTAGCGCCTCCTTCCTGCCTGGAAATGGCTTTTTTTTGTCAACCCTGACGGTTTCCATCCTTTGCTGCCTTCCTTTGGCTAACATTGACTACTTCCCTCTGCGTTTCTAATGGACCTGAAAGACTCTTGTTACATACTTTATTTGTGCTCCAGCACCAGCCAAGATAAGACTAAAAAAGCTGCTGGGGGAATAGATTCAGATGGCGAAGGGATGCAGCAGGCACAGCAAGGGGGGGGAGAAGCAGCACAGGAGCTGCTTTTTCTTCCCCTCCATCCTAGGGAGATGCTGATTCATTTTTTTTAATTGTATTTATTCCTCGGATGTGGAAGTGACAGTGACACTAGATGGAAGGCGGCTCATAAGTCCCAGCATTAAAAAATCCCACCCTACGTGCTGCAAATCAGGTCCAGGTTGGACTGGACCTTCAAGACCTTCAAGACCATCCACTTCCAACCCTCCTGCCCCGGGCAGGGACACCTCCCACCAGCCCAGGTTGCTCCAAGCCCCCTCCAACCTTGGCCATGAACCCACCTCCAGGGATGGGGCAGCCACAGCTTCTCCATTCCAGGGTCTCACCACCTTCCCAGCAAAGAGTTTCTCCCTAATATTTAACCTAAATCCCCCCTTTTTCAGTTTAAAACCGCTCCCCATCATCTTATCACTCCAATCCCTGTGAGCCCTCCCCATCTTTCCCCCAGACCCCCCAAAATTACTTTAAATCCCCTTGAATATAGAGGGCAACAAGCAGGAAAGGAATAACCTGCCTGCTCGGGGGGGGGGGGGGGGTTTT
>NW_015090837.1:1229678-1247775 GCF_001431845.1 Calidris pugnax
ACCCCCCGGCCGCGGGGGGGGGGGGGGGGGGCTTTACCCTTTCCCCCCCCAAAAAAACACCCTTTCCTTCCTGCAAACAGCAAAATTAGCCTGGAATCCATCACATCCCTCCTGCACCAGGGGAATTTGTTCTTCTAAATATACACTAATTGTAAATATACACTAATTGAGAGCGAGGAGCCCCTGCGCCACCACGCAGGCGGCCCAATGAATGCGCCTTGATTGGCGGTGCCCTAACGAAGGCTTGGCCGTGCCCTAACGAGCCCGGGGCGTGTTTGGAGCCAGGAAGATGGGCTTTGGCTTTGGGGGGGTCATCTAGAAGGACCAGGTTGGGGGTGAAGGTCCATTAGAGGCTCCCTGGGAAAGCAACGCGGCCCCTGTCCGCAATCAGGGACACCAGGGTTATTCTCTTGATTAAACTACATAAAAAATATAATAAAAGGCATGGGGTGGGTGTACGACCTGCCTGTTGTTGGGGGAAGTTAACGTAAAGACTTATTTTCGTGGCAATATTTGACTTCCCACTGGGAAACAAAGCTCTTCCAAATTTCTGCCTGGGCTTAGGAGAGGTTTGGGGAGCTCCACGCCACGCTGGCCAGGAGGACCTGCGGGTGTCTGATGAAAGCCCTGCACTTCTACAGGAAAAGCCTCAGTGAGTATTTACAATCACCTGCCTCCAGAGGCATTTTTTCCTAAAAAACAACAAATCCCACTTGACCGTGCTCTTGGCTCCAACAGGCTGCTATTTAACCCCTTTGTCACCCATAATGTAGGAAGGGAAAGCAAGTGGAGATAGAACACAGAGATCTTCATCCCCGCTTTAAAGCCTCCTCCACCAAACACTGCTGCCCCTCCAGAGAGCATCTAAAAGGATCAGAGGGATGGGGACAATCTCACGGGCACAACCAAGGTGGGACAGACCCACCTACCATGGAGACTCGCAACATCCAGAGAGCACAGACTCCCAGACACGACCAGAAGGAGCAAAGCTTGAGACTTGGAAATGGGGTTCCTGTTTGGGGGTGACCTGCTGGAGAGCAGCTCTAAGGAGAAAGACCTGGGAGTCCTGGTGGACAACAGGATGCCCAGGAGCCAGCAATGGGCCCTGGTGGCCAAGAAGGCCAAGGGCATCTTGGGGGGCATCAGGAAGAGTGTGAGCAGCAGGTGGAGGGAGGTCATCCTGCCCCTCTGCTCTGCCCTGGGGAGGCCCCAGCTGGAGCACTGGGACCAGTTCTGGGCTCCCCAGTTCCAGAAGGACAGGGAACTGCTGGAGAGGGGACAGCAGAGGCTACAGAGATGATGAGGGGCCTGGAGCATCTCCCTTACGAGGAGAGGCTGAGGGACTTGGGTCTTTTTAGTCTGGAGAAGAGAAGGCTGAGGGGGGATCTGATCAACACCTCTAAATACTTCAAGGGTGGGTGTCAGGAGGATGGGGCCAGGCTTTTTTCAGTGGTGCCCAGGGACAGGACAAGAGGAAATGGGCACAAACTTGAAGATGAGAAGTTCCACCTAAACATGAGGAGGAACTTCTTTGCTGTGAGGGTGGCAGAGCCCTGGCAGAGGCTGCCCAGGGAGGTGGTGGAGTCTCCTTCTCTGGAGACATTCAAACCCCACCTGGACACGTTCCTGTAGGACCTGTTTTGGCAGGGGGTTGGACTGGATGATCTCCAGAGGTTCCTTCCAACCCCATGGGATTCTCTGATTCTACCCTCCTCTTGCATCCTCCCCTCTCTGCTCCCCAACCCATGCAACACCCCGACAAACCTTCACCTACCGGAGAAGACCCTCCCATTGCCCGTTATTGAAGCCCACACACACACACACACACACAACACTGCACTTTCTAAATATAATCTACTACCCAGCAATTACCGCGCGCAGAGAGTAGGACTGGAGTTGTATTGACTTGCGAAGCCCACACAGTCGGAATGCAGCCCAAACAAATCAATGGCATATTTAGCCAAATAAACTGCTCCTGCAAACTGATGACTCCGAGGCCTCCTCGCATTCCCTGCTCCAGAGGCATCTTTTTGCAGGAACACCCTGTGGTTTGCAGGAAAAACACTTTTTCAAAGCACGAGGCGAACTAACGCCGGCGCTACGGACCCAACTTCCACATCAACAACCAGATGACACCCAAAAAGGCTCACCCAACCTAAATGATTACATTTTTTCTGACCAATTATAGTCCCCCAAGAACATGGCCTCAGATGTTGGCCACCACTCCCAGTTGTTCTCTCTTCTTCATGAAAATCCGATGGTGAGAAAGGGTTAGCAACACCCTTAGATACCAGGGAAGGGAGGCATTGAAAGTGGACTGGAAACACAAGTAGGAACATCACAGAACATTCCAGAAAACCCAGCTCCTTCTGAAACAGCAAACCCAGTCAACCCAGGGCCCCCAATTTCAATTTTCAGCCCAAGAGATTGAGCAGATGTTGAACCGTTTGCACCCCGAGACTGTCTCCCTTCCTCAAAGAAGAAGAAGAACTTGGAAGAAGAGGTGGAGGAACCAATGAGGTTGAAGAAGAAGAACTCAGAGAAGAAGAAGAACTTGGAAGAAGAGGTGGAGGAACCAATGAGGACCTCTAGACCCTGCCACGGACGGAGCCAGGTCGCAATAATCACTGTGCAAGCACCAAACACGTCCCTGAGCAGACGGGGTCTGTTCTGCCCATAGCTTTGTGTCTGGGAAGCAAAAACATTCCCCACACAGAAGCAACAAGTCAAATAACCTACGTACTGGAGGTCATCTTCTCCAAACCCTTTAAAAAAATATATATATTATTAAACAGGCAAATGTCAACAGAAAACGTAATTTGGAAAGAAAGACCCGAAATGTTTGTTTTGAAAAGCGATTTTGAAAATGGACGTTTTCCAGGCTTTTTAATTTCTCCTTTTCTTTCTTTCTTTCTTGGCTGAAACTCTTCACCACATTTGGCAGGGCTTCACAGATGGCGCTGGCCGACCCACAACTGAATTTAGAGAGAATAAGCTATTTGTCCAAACGAAGCAAACGTGCCCAGATTTGCGAGGCTCCAACCCTCTCCCACGCTGCTCTCCCTGGCACCCCAGCTGTCCTCTCGCCCACCCCACGGCACAGCCTCCTGCAAGAGACTGCTCCGGAGGAAAGCTCCTCTAGAGCAAGCAAGGAGGTGTTCCTTCATCAGCAGATGGGCAAACGAGCATCTCCTACAACGAGCATCTCCTGCCATGAGCGGTGGAAGACGCAACAGCACCCAACGCCTTCCCAAATGTTGCTTCTCGCTCTGCTTGACAGGGAAGGGTTATTGCACCCAAAAGGACTGCTCTATAGAACCACAGGATGGTTTGGGTTGGAAGGGACCTTCAAAATCATCCAATGCCACCCCCTGCCCTGGGCAGGGACACCTCCCACCACACCAGGTTGCTCCAACCTGGCCTTGAACCCCTCCAGGGATGGGGCAGCCACAGCTTCTTTGGACAACCTGGGCCAGGCTCTCACCACCCTCACAGCAAACAAGTTCTTCCCCACATCTTATCTCCATCTCCCCTCTTTCAGTGTCAAACCCTTCCCCCTCCTCCCATGGCCCCCCTCCCTGATCCAGAGTCCCTCCCCAGCTTTCCTGGAGCCCCTTGAGGGACTGGAAGGGGCTCCAAGGTCTCCCTGGAGCCGTCTCTTCTCCAGGCTGAACCCCCCCAACTCTCTCAGCCTGTCCTCCAGCCCTCCCAGCATCTCCGTGGCCTCCTCTGGCTGGCTCCAACAGGTCCATGTCCTTCTGCTGTTGGTGGCCCCAGAGCTGGAGGCAGCACCTGGGGGTGGTCTCCCCAGAGCGGAGCAGAGGGGCAGAATGTCCCTCCTCATCCTCCTTGGCCACACTGCTGGGGATGGAGCCCAGGATGTGGGGAGCTTTCTGGGTTTCAGCACACACTGCTGGCTCATGTTGAGCTTCTCACCCACCAAGAGCCCCAACTCAGCCTCCTCAGGGCTGCTCTCTCTCCATCCATTCTCCACCCAACCCTTAGTTGTCCCTGGGATTGCCCTGACCCAGGTGCAGGACCTTGGCCTGCTTGAACTTCATGAGGTTGGCGCAGTCCCACCTCTCCAGCCTGTCCAGGTCCCCCATGAAAATCTGATGGTGAGAAAGGGTTAGGGACACCTTTAGATACCAGGGAAGGGAGGCATTGAAAGTGGACTGGAAACACAAGTAGGAACATCACAGAACATTCCAGAAAACCCAGCTCCTTCTGAAACAGCAAACCCAGTCAACCCAGGGCCCCCAATTTCAATTTTCAGCCCAAGAGATTGAGCAGATGTTGAACCGTTTGCACCCCGAGACTGTCTCCCTTCCTCAAAGAAGAAGAAGAACTTGGAAGAAGAGGTGGAGGAACCAATGAGGTTGAAGAAGAAGAACTCAGAGAAGAAGAAGAACTTGGAAGAAGAGGTGGAGGAACCAATGAGGACCTCTAGACCCTGCCACGGACGGAGCCAGGTCGCAATAATCACTGTGCAAGCACCAAACACGTCCCTGAGCAGACGGGGTCTGTTCTGCCCATAGCTTTGTGTCTGGGAAGCAAAAACATTCCCCACACAGAAGCAACAAGTCAAATAACCTACGTACTGGAGGTCATCTTCTCCAAACCCTTTAAAAAAATATATATATTATTAAACAGGCAAATGTCAACAGAAAACGTAATTTGGAAAGAAAGACCCGAAATGTTTGTTTTGAAAAGCGATTTTGAAAATGGACGTTTTCCAGGCTTTTTAATTTCTCCTTTTCTTTCTTTCTTTCTTGGCTGAAACTCTTCACCACATTTGGCAGGGCTTCACAGATGGCGCTGGCCGACCCACAACTGAATTTAGAGAGAATAAGCTATTTGTCCAAACGAAGCAAACGTGCCCAGATTTGCGAGGCTCCAACCCTCTCCCACGCTGCTCTCCCTGGCACCCCAGCTGTCCTCTCGCCCACCCCATGGCACAGCCTCCTGCAAGAGACTGCGAGGAGGAAAGCTCCTCTAGAGCAAGCAAGGAGGTGTTCCTTCATCAGCAGATGGGCAAACGAGCATCTCCTACAACGAGCATCTCCTGCCGTGAGCGGTGGAAGACGCAACATCACCCAACGCCTTCCCAAACGTTGCTTCTCGCTCTGCTTGACAGGGAAGGGTTATTGCACCCAAAAGGACTGCTCTATAGAACCACAGGATGGTTTGGGTTGGAAATGACCTTCAAGATCATCCAATGCCACCCCCTGCCCTGGGCAGGGACACCTCCCACCAGACCAGGTTGCTCCAACCTGGCCATGAACCCCTCCAGGGATGGGGCAGCCACAGCTTCTCGGGGCAACCTGGGCCCCTCACACCAAACAAGTTCTTCCCCACATCTCATCTCCATCTCCCCTCTTTCAGGGTCAAACCCTTCCCCCTTGTCCTAGGGCTCCCCTCCCTGGTCCAGAGTCCCTCCTCAGCTTTCCTAGAGCCCCTTGAGGGACTGGAAGAGGCTGGAAGGTCTCCCCAGAGCCTTCTCTTTTCCAGGCTGAACCCCCCCAACTCTCTCAGCCTGTCCTCCAGCCCTCCCAGCATCTCCGTGGCCTCCTCTGGCTGGCTCCAACAGGTCCATGTCCTTCTGCTGTTGGTGGCCCCAGAGCTGGAGGCAGCACTGGGGGAAGTGTCTCCCCAGAGTGGAGCAGAGGGGCAGAATGTCCCCTCTCATCCTCCTTGGCCACACTGCTGGGGATGGAGCCCAGGATGTGGGGGGCTTTCTGGGTTTCAGCACACACTGCTGGCTCATGTTGAGCTTCTCACCCACCAAGAGCCCCAACTCAGCCTCCTCAGGGCTGCTCTCTCTCCATCCATTCTCCACCCAACCCCTAGTTGTCCCTGGGATTGCCCTGACCCAGGTGCAGGACCTTGGCCTGCTTGAACTTCATGAGGTTGGCGCAGTCCCACCTCTCCAGCCTGTCCAGGTCCCCCTGGATGAGGGAGTCCCCCCTCATTGAGCAAGTTCTCCTGGTCCCTGCTGCCCACAAACGTGACACAAAAGCTTGGTCTGGGCACCCAGAGACGGTCGTGATTCCCAAATTAACAAACAAGCCGTTTAGGATTTGCTCGATCGCTGGGCAAATCCTCTTTGATTCTGAAGAAGTGGATTTTCTGGAAGTGGAGCCAGTCGAGGAGACTAATCCTGAGAGCCCCTAATTCAGGCAAGCTCAGCACCCAAGCTGGCTGCCAGGATTGATGCTCAGGGAGATGGAGGTGCTCAGCACCCACCAGGATGTAACCCACAAGCTTGGCGTGTTCTCTGAGCACCTCCAGAAGAGCTGGAGATGCTTTTTCACGCCACTTAAGAACATCTTTGCAGCCCACGGGAGGAAAGGAGAGCAGAAAGTGCTACCTCTCTGCCCACATGTAGGCAGGAGGAGCCCAGCACTCTTCCAAGACCCAGATGCCAGCAGCTCCCCTTACCACCACGATGCCACAATCCCAAAAGCAGCCCAGCTTCCCCCTCACACTGCAACCTCCCCCCAAAACCACAGAAACAGAAACACACAGAATCATCAAGGTTGGAAGGGACCTTTCAGATCATCAAGTCCAACCATCAACCCAACGCTGCCCAAACCACCACTCACCCATGTCCCTCAGCACCACGTCTGCCCAGCTTTTAAACACCTCCAGGGATGGTGACTCCACCACTGCCCAAAACCACGCTGCCATGACCTCCCTGTTTGCAGTAGCAACACGGACAACGGGGATGGTGGCACTGGGGGGTACAGAGGGACCATGGCTTCCACCTCTGATGGACAAAACACCCACCAGACCTAATGGAGAGAACGCTCAGCTCCTGATCTCCAACCAGGGACACCAGGAGCATTTCTCCATGACTGGGATCCTACAAATACACGCTGAAATCACTGCTTTAGCTTGGATTCCCTGTGGTTTTGGGGGCAAAATAGAGAAAGGAGGGCTGGCACGAATATTGAAGACCCAGACCCAACCCCAACATCCTTGTGGAGAAAACACTCAGCCCCTGATCCCCAACCAGGGACACCAGGAGCGTTTCTCTACGACTGGGATGGGAAGTCTGGATCCCACAAATACACGCTGAAATCACTGCTTTAGCTCACATTCCCTGCAGTTTTGGGGGCAAAAGAGAGAAAGAAGGGCTGGCACAAGTATTTATGATGCTGGAGAAGCAGACAGGCACCAGACCTAACCCTGATCTCCTTACGGAGAGAAGACTCAGACCCTGATCGCCAACCAGGGACACCAGAGTGTTTCTCCATCTGAGGCATGGAGCTCAGATTCCCTGCAGTTTTGAGGGCAAAACAGAGAAAGGAGGGGTGGCGCAAGCATTTAAGACCCTGGAGAAGCAGAAAAGCACCAGACTGAACCCTGGTCTCCTTGCAGAAAGAATGCTCAGGCACTGATCCTCAATCAGGGACACCAGGAGGGTTTCTCCACAACTGGGATGCTACAAATAGACACTGAAATCGCTGCTTTAGCTTGGATTCCCTGGTGTTTTGGGGGCAAAAGAAGAGAAAGGAGGGGTGGCGCAAGTATTGAAGACCCAGACCCAACCCCAACATCCTTGTGGAGAAAACACTCAGCCCCTGATCCCCAACCAGGGACACCAGGAGCGTTTCTCTACGACTGGGATGGGAAGTCTGGATCCCACAAATACACGCTGAAATCACTGCTTTAGCTCACATTCCCTGCAGTTTTGGGGGCAAAAGAGAGAAAGAAGGGCTGGCACAAGTATTTATGATGCTGGAGAAGCAGACAGGCACCAGACCTAACCCTGATCTCCTTACGGAGAGAAGACTCAGACCCTGATCGCCAACCAGGGACACCAGAGTGTTTCTCCATCTGAGGCATGGAGCTCAGATTCCCTGCAGTTTTGAGGGCAAAACAGAGAAAGGAGGGGTGGTGCAAGTATTTAAGACCCTGGAGAAGCAAAAAAGCACCAGACCTAACCCTGATTTCCTTACAGAGAGAACACTCAGTCCCTGATCTCCAGCCAGGGACACCAGGAGCGTTTCTCCACAACTGGGATGGGAAGTCTGGATCCCACAAATACATGTTAAAATCCCCACTTAGCTCAGACTCCCTGCTGTTTTGGGGGCAAAACAGAGAAAGGAGGGGTGGCGCAAGCATTTAAGACCCTGGAGAAGCAGAAAAGCACCAGACTGAACCCTGGTCTCCTTGCAGAAAGAATGCTCAGGCACTGATCCTCAATCAGGGACACCAGGAGGGTTTCTCCACAACTGGGATGGGAAGTCTGGATCCCATAAATACACGCTGAAATCCCCGCTTAGCTCAGATTCCCTGCTGTTTTGGGGGCAAAACATTGAAAGGAGGGGTGGCGCAAGTATTTAAGACCCTGGAGAAGCAGACAGGTTTTGAAAAACCCGTGGGGGGATTTTCAAAAGATGACATGAGAGCTTGAGGACTAGGAAAAGCCTCCACTGATCCCTCAAGCTCCATCAGCACCACGCAGACACAGCACTGGCTCAACCCCGTCCCGCGGCATCGTCAGGCGCGACGTGTTAATGGCTGATGGGTATGAAGAGGAGGGAGGATTCACTGGGTGGAAGTCACCACATGGCAGCCGAGAAGCTCGCTGTCGGGCTGGTTGCTCACAAACAATATGTTCCTCATGGATTTGGCCTCGTCTCTCGACTGGAAGATTCCCCTTATGGAGGTTTCCCTCCGCCCCAGAACGCACGCAGCGGGATCTGTCTGGCATCCCAAGCTCCCAAAGAAAAGGACCAGCCCGTGCCCTGGTGACCTCCTCTCCATTGGATGTGTCTCTCAGGAAACTAAATATTGCTCCAAATCATTTAAATATTTTTTTTCTCCCTCCTTGCCTGCAGTACCCTGACGCTGCTATTACCCTGCTGGTATAAAAGAGCTAGAAGCGCTTTGATGTTTTGGGGTTTTTTTTACACTTAAAAAAAAATAATAAAATAAAATGAAAAATCAACTAAAAATCTATTTCTGGTTATTTGTGTTTTTTGCTTCCTGACAGGTTCACACCTTTGTTGTCCCTTCAGAGGCTGCATCAAACACTTGAGATGTGCCAAGTGACCTGGAAGCGGCCCCAGCTTGTGCTTGCGAGACGATACCCGGGCGATGGAGAACCAGCTGCAGCTCCTCATTTTTTTTTCCCAATTTGGAGCCGCATCCACCCGGAGAAAGGGGGGGGGAGGGCTCCCAAGGAGCACCACCAGCCCGATTTTACAACCAGCACGACGCAAAAACCCAAGGATGTAGGACGATTTTTATGCTCTCGAGAAGCACCGCATGGCTGCTTGCAAGCAAAACCTATTATTTTATTTTTTAAAAGACAATTACAACTTGGCTGGGGAGGAAAGGAAGGAAAACACACACACCCCCCATCCTGCAGCTCTCAAACCCTACCTGCAAATTCAATTTACTGCTTGGGTTTATCTGTTGGGGAGGAAAAAAAATTCCCCATGCGTGGAAGGAGGATCGTCAACCGGAGGGGGGTCCGCGCCGCCGAGGGAGCCCCGCGCCGGCGTTGGAGTGTCTGCTCGACTGTGGAGGGTTTGCACAGCTTGGGAGGAAATTAGCTCTTCCAACTCATTGCTGCCATTGCCAGCTCTTCCTTTCAGCCCCCCCCCTGCCTGAACTCCTTGGAAGAATGAGCTTTGCCCATAAAAAGCAGTGGAGCGGTTATTGTCATGTCCAGGGAGCCCCAAAGGCTGCTCTTTCCAGCACTGTCAATAAAAAAAGCCAAAAAAAATGTCCCCTTGGGCCCACAAAGGTGCCCAAATCTCCAGCACGAGATGGGCTGCCCTCTGAGGATCATACTGGGAAGCCACGGGGACCTGGAGACCCAACATGCCCATCAGGACCCAACAGCGAAGCACTTTTTGTCATGTCCAAGGATCCTCAAAGGCTGCTCTTTCCAGCACAGTCAATAAAAATAGCCAAAAAAACGGTCCCGTGGGCACCGCAAAATTCACCCCTTGGGCCCACAAAGGTCTTCGATTCATCTGAATCTCTGCAAAGGCTCCCAAATCTCCAGCACGAGGTGGGCTGTCCTCAACCCCAAAAAACTGGTTCCATGGGGACTGAAAAATTCACCCCTTAGGCCCATGGAGGTGCCCACCAAGGTCTTCGATTCATCTGAATCTACCGACAATAAAAAAACCCAAAAAGCTGGTCCCATGGGGACTGAAAAATTCACCCCTTGGGCCCACCAAGGTCTTCGATTCATCTGAATCTCTGCAAAGGCACCCAAATCTCCAGCAGGAGGTGGGCTGCCCTCCAAGGACCAGACTGGAAGCCACAGGGACTTGGGGACCCAACGTGCCCATCAGGCAATAAAAATAGCCAAAAAACTGGTCCCATGGGGACTGCAAAATTCACCCCTTGGGCCCACAAAGGTCTTCGATTCATCTGAATCTCTACAAAGGCACCCAAATCTCCAGCACGAGGTGGGCTGCCCTCCAAGGACCAGACTGGGAAGCCACGGGGACCTGGAGACCCAACGTGCCCATCAGGACCCAACAGCAAAGCACTTTTTGTCATATCCAAGGATCCTCAAAGGCTGCTCTTTCCAGCACCGACAATAAAAATAGCCAAAAAGCTGGTCCCGTGGGGACTGCAAAATTCACCCCGTGGGCCCACCAAGGTCTTCGATTCATCTGAATCTCTGCAAAGGCACCCAAATCTCCAGCAGGAGGTGGGCTGCCCTCCAAGGACCAGACTGGAAGCCACAGGAACCTGGGGACCCAACGTGCCCACCAGGCCCGAGGCCGTGCACCGCTTTCCCCCTCCCTGCTTCCGTTGTGTGGCATCCCATAATGTCACGCCCGTTCGCAGATTTGCACTTTATTGGTTTTTATTTGGCAGCCTCGCCTGACTCTGCCCTTTAATTTATCCATTATACATTCTGATTAATTGGCCGATAAAGCTCTGTCCAGTTTTTAAAACAAATCCCCAGCCCATTTGCTTTTAGTGGAACGGCGAACAAGCAGTTTAACTCATTACGTTATGGCGCTCGCGTTGAAGGTTCACTCTGGAAGGAGATATTTCAGCATCAAACGTATGGAACCCAGCCCTGCTCTCCATTAACCACCCCTCCGAGGCCACGATGCTCGTTAAGGAGAGTCTCCTTCTCTGGAGACATTCAAACCCCACCTGGACACGTTCCTGTGGGACCTGCTCTAGGTAGACCTGCTCTGGCAGGGGGTTGGAGGAGATGATCTCCAGAGGTCCCTTCCCACCACATGGGATTCTGTGATTCTGGGAGATCCCACTGCTCTCCCTGTGAGACCCTTCCTCCTGGTGGTCCCTTCCCCAACAGACTGGAAGTCTCCATGCATTGACGCCAAGTTAGGAATGACTTCCCATAAAACCCAGCTTTCACACCTCTCTTTTTCCAGGTTTTGTTGCCCAATCGCCCTCTTCTCACAGAATCTCATGGGGCTGGAAGGGACCTCTGGAGATCATCCAGTCCAACCCCCTCCCAAAGAAGGTCCTACCCAGAGCAGGTCCCACAGGAACGTGTCTCCAGGTGGGTTTGAATGCCTCCAGAGAAGGAGACTCCACCACCTCCCTGGGCATCCTGTTCCAGGGCTCTACCACCCTCTAAGTAAAGAAGTTCCTCCTCATGTTTAGGTGGAACGAGCCATCTCCAAGCTCCCATTTTCTCCCATATATCCCTTTTTTCTTCTCCACACCCAAAGCCCCCCGAGTAAATCCACCAGCCCCTATTACAGCTGCAAACGAGGAGATGCGGGCGAGGGGAGAAGAGAATTAATTCCACCCGGGCTTGACTTTTTTTTAAAAAAAAACACAAAAAGAAGAAAGAAAACTACCGGGAAAGCAAACACTATTTCTCCTGAATATGAAACTAGGAGAGAACAAGCGATGGGCTTCCACGGGGCGCCTTAATTCCCGCCCGTCAGCCTCGCTGCCTCTTTTCTCCCTCAAAATGTTATTATCTCTCCCTCTCCTGGCGTGAGCAGGACCCGGGTGCATCTCTCCGTCTCGCCAGCTCAGCTGATAAGCTTGACAGACCCGGGCACCGGTGACAGCGTTCACATTTCCAGTGGATAAAGTGCCATTTACATGAGGCAAGCGCCGGTGATTTTCCATCAGCCGGGACAGAATGAGGATGGGAACAGCTTGTAAGCTTCCCCTCTGGAGCAGCACACTTTTTTTTTTATTTTTTTTTTTCCGGTTTGCCTTTTTTTTTTTTTTTATTTGTTGTTTTTTTGTTTTTTTTTTTTTTTTTAAGGGCAAAATCTGGACTTTCTCCTCCCCTCCGATTTATAAACACCGCTCCCAACAAGGCCCTCGCCCTGATTAAAATTCCCCACATGCCAGAGTTTGCAAAAAAAATCTCCAGACCAAAGCAAAACAAGCTCAGGGAAAAGTCTGGCACCTCATTATATCTGGCTGTTGTCGAGGGGATTAGAGGGGAATTTGGCACGTTCCCTTTTTCCTTCCTTCGGACTGATGCCTTACGGTTTTTTCAAGGACCCTTCTTTAGACCCCGCTGCTTTCTTCTGGAGGAGCTGGTGGGTTTTTAAATGTTCCCTTTTGTCTTCCTGACACTGCTGCTTTCTTTGCCTTTTTCTTGGCAAAACGTTGCCTTCTTTAGGCTGGTTCCCACAAGGGAAACCAGGGGGGGCTGGGGACAACGCACGGGGACAACGTGTGGTGGAGATAAATTCCTTCACTATCCATCTCCTTCCACCCTACGCCTTCAAAACCTCCATCCTTCTACCCCAAGCCAAGCTGGACCCCTCAACACTCAAGGATCAGAGTGGTCCACACACCCTTCTCACCCAGTTGACCTTGTTTTGTCCCCATCCCACCACGGGTGAAGAGGAGAGGGTCTTGCAAGGCATGGACCCATCACCAAAGTTGCACGGGGGATCACAGAATCTTCTAGGTTGGAAGGGACCTTAAAGATCATCTTGTCCAACCGTCAACCTGACAAAAATAGACACCCACAAATGCAGCAAGGATGATGCTGCAGCACTAAAATATGTGAAAAAAGCTGGAAAGCCACTGCCCTGCTCCCCAAAAACGCTCGGTGGCTTGTCCCCCACCCCCCCCAGCACCCAGACGAGTCACGTCGGGAGCAGTCACGCCACCACCACGAGTAAAACTTCATCCCCGGCGAGCGTGATGGAAGCAATAAAGATCTCCGACAGCACTGATAACCGCCAAGGTCACCAGCTTAAGGGCATGCTCCTCTCTGACAACTGAGGCTTTATTGACTTCAGGGGAAAAAAAAGGAAAAGAAATCTCTATTTTTTTATATTATTTTTTTGGAGTTCATCCACAAACTTATTCGCAGACTTGTTTCAAACCAGGGGTCCTGATGCCCAACCCAACATCCAACAGCCCCTCTAGATAATTGCTGCCGTGTCTGGAGGACCCTGGTTGCCCTGCAATGGATGTGGCACCACGGAGGAGACCGGATTAGAGAACCTTGGAGGTCCTGGCACGGCGATGCCGGAGCGAAGGACAACACACGACCTGAGAGGAACCAACCAGAAACCCAACCCTTGGCAAACGAACGGCACGGCCAGAGCGAAGGACAACACACAACCTGAGAGGAACCAACCAGAAACCCAACCTTTGGCAAACGAACGGCACGGCCAGAGCGAAGGACAACACACGACCTGAGAGGAACCAACCAGAAACCCAACCGTTGGCAAATGAACGGCACGGCCAGAGCGAAGGACAACACACGACCTGCAAGGAACCAACCAGAAACCCAACATTTGGAAACGAACGGCACGACTGATTGAAATGGAAAAGTCTCTCACTCATTCTTTGTTCCTTAAATTAAATTAAATTTGCAGAAAGACTCTACGTTTTGGAGATTTTATAGCGGAACACCGAACCTAACTATTACTCTACATCTCCATCTTCTTTTCTAAGGGGGAAAGTATCCAGATGAAAGGAAAACCCCACATTTTAACCGTCAATACTCTTCTTCAACTCTCCACAAACAGACTCCGAGCATCTCAAGGAAGGATGACGGGACACGGCGAGAGCAGAGAAATGCAGTGAGACCTCAGGAACAGGAGGGGGAGCAGGAACAGTGGGAGAGGAAAAAAGCAGAAGAGATTTTTTTAATTTTTTTTTTCTTTTTTTCATGGTTCTTCTGCCCCGTTTCATTAAGGCACCAGCCCGAAGTCACCTGCTTGGACACCTGCCCCGTGTGCTGGGGACGACAAGGATGCTCCAAGCCCAGAGGGCATCCACGGGAGGTGATTTCACACCTAAATCCTTGCTGGGAAGGGTGACATCTAACTCCTGACTCTCCCAGAGGGGTGTTCACCCCGAGATATGCCACCAGGCTTCCAAGGAGATGCCATCCAGGGATAGCCCCAGGTGTGGTACCCGAGGACAGGCTGCTCTGCTGGCCACCAGCAACCATGGTGTTTCTTTGCCTTAGTCATTAATCATAAGGACATAGGAGAGGTTTTACAGTTCCTCCAAGCGGGCGGCGAGCCAGTCAGAGAGAGGAGGAGGGAGATAACACCCCTCGTGCCTTGTCTCCTTCAGGACTTCTTCTGGAAGCCCCAGGAGATGCCTTTGGCTCCCTTGAGATGCTCCAGTGAAGCCCGGGAGCTGCGGCTACCAAAAAAAAAAACAAAAATGGGAGAAATCTTCCTCCTTTCTTCCTCCCTGCCTGGCAAAGAGGCTGTGTGGGGAGGAGCTGCTCGCCGGAGAAGCCCATCTCTCCTGCCTTTTGGCTTCCTCCCTCTCCTCCATCCAACCTGGCCCAAACCCCTCAACATCTGCCGTGTTGCTCCTCCTGCCCCTCACCTGCTGTTCAGACAGACCTTCCCAACCCTTCTCCGGGCCTCCAGCTGCACTGGTTTTTTTCCAGCAACCTCCTCCTCCTCCTCCTCCCCTCCATCCAACCCTGCAGAGCATCTCCATTCCCATGTCCTCCTGACACCAGCCACTGTGGGGACTGGAGAGGCTGCAGCCTCAACCCTCTTATTCAGCTGCAAACCCAGGATTTGGGAGACAAAAGATGCTCAAGTTCTTATTTAATTCACCCAGAAATGTGCAAGGAACCCTTGGCCTGGCAGAGGGAGGGTGCCCTAATGGCACAGAGCCTGGGAGAAAAAATATAATAAAAAAAAGCTACTTGGCCACTATTTATATTAATTTATATAGAATATTAATATTATTATATTAATTCAGACAATCTGTGCCTCCAATCCTCACCCGTGGAAAGGAGACCAAAGGGATTCACAAAAATTTAAGGGTATAAGTACGGCACAGAGCACGACAGCATCGCAAATATCAGGAGATAGGGAAGAAAAACAACTTTCAGTGTCATCAGAGAAGGCTCCAGAGCCCAAATCAGCTCCAAATCTCCAGTTTGCCCCAGTTTGCATTGCAGAAAATAACCCCCCCGAGTCGCAGCCGTGCCCCCAACTCTCCCCCCAGCCATCCCCTTGCAAAGACTTTCTTCTTGTCCTGGTGCTAAGAAGGGTTATTACTCCTTCCTCACAGCATGCCACTAAAATGTTTGTGCAGAGAGAGAGAGAGAAAAAAAAAGAAAAAAAAGAAAAAAAATCCCCCAAGTCAGTACATTAATGTCCTGCAATGAAAAATAGATCTGTCTAAATATGCTCAAGGTAATTCAGAATACATTTGAGGTGATTTCAGGCTCTGAAAGTCTGCCTGTAACAGCATTTCAGGCTGTGTTTATCAGTGCTTTCCCCCTGCACTCACATATTTTTTTTTTTTCCTCCCCTCCCTAGTTATTTTTAAAACATTTGCACAACAACAGAACAAAATGATCAGGGCTGAGGGCAGAAATCAGCCTCACAGCAGCCTCTCCCAGCAGCTCAGGAAGTTTTACCATCCCATTTCCCCAACCCTGCAGGCTGGGGTTGAGCTTAGGTCGAGGTGAGGAGTCCAATCTCCATCCTCCGGTGGAAAATCCACCAGAAATTCATCACATGGACTTTGTCGAGCTCAGGTTTAGCAGCTAAACATGAAGATGCTCCACAAAGTCTCAATAGGGCCTTGGTTTCTACTAGAGCAACCCAACATCCTGCCTGCTGAAAGATCACAGGATGATATGGGGTTGGAAGGGACCTCTGGAGATCATCCAGTCCAACCCCTTGCCAAAGCAGGTCCTACAGGAACGTGTCCAGGTGGGGTTTGAATGTCTCCAGAGAAGGAGACTCCACCACCTCCCTGGGCAGCCTCTGCCAGGGCTCTGCCACCCTCACAGCAAAGAAGTTCCTCCTCATGCTTAGGTGGAACTTCTTATCTTCAAGTTTGTGCCCGTTCCCTCTTGTCCTGTCCCTGGGCACCACTGAAAAAAGACTGGCCCCATCCTCCTGACACCCACCCTTGAAGTATTTAGAGGTGTTGATCAGATCCCCCCTCAGCCTTCTCTTCTCCAGACTCAAGTCCCTCAGGCTTTCCTCCTACGAGAGATGCTCCAGGCCCCTCATCATCTCTGTAGCCCTCTGCTGTCCCCTCTCCAGCAGTTGTGTCCTTCTGGAACTGGGGAGCCCAAAACTGGACTCAGTAAACACAGGGTTATGCTTATCCCTTGTATTTTGTGCTGGGAAATATCCAGTGTGCCCACTGGGAGAGCTCAGAAAAGGCTCCCAACTGATTCCCCGCGAGGAGACGGGAGCTTGAGAGATGACCCAAAGCGGCCAAGCCATAGATCCTTCAAACGAACCATCAAAGGATCTACTCCCACCAACACATCACACAGCAGAAATTGTGCAAAAAGCCCCTCACGCTCACACAACAGAGTTTTGGGGAACAGCAGCGTGGTCCCCCCCAAAAAAACAACAAGAAGCTGCAGAAAAACATCTTATTTTCAGAGAAAATGAGAGTTTTGCAGCAGATTGAGGAAACCCAAGCAGGACGAGGCACGGAGGCTGCTCAGGGGGCTCTTCCCCACGCAATAAGAAGAGAAGTTTGGCCTCTTGCAGCCAGTTGAGATGTTCTACCCCCCCAAAAACCAGCCCGTTCTGACAACCCACTGCGGCAGAGGAGCACGCACCACTCGCCCGCCGTTCTCAAGTACCAGCTTGGAAAAGAAACAAAGCGAGATGGCTTTGGGCTCAAGGGGACCCATCTGTTTTCGAGGAGTATTTATTTATTTATCAATTAATGTGTCTATTTTACCTCGTGCTTTTGCACCATCTTGAAAACAGGGAGTCATAATCTCCCTCAAGCAATTCTGCCCCTTATCCATCTGGTAAACAGGCATTCTGCTTTTATTTTATTTTCTTGGTAGCGTCTTCTTTTTTATTTTAATTTTTTTTTTTTTTTTTTTTTGCTAAGCTCTCTGGTTTCTAACGGAGCTGAAACCCACCAATTCCGTGACAAGGACATCCCCATTAATGATGATAGCAGTAATAATGACATCGCACTCACAGATTTCAACCCATTTCACAGACACCTGCGAGCGCCCATCCCAGGGAGCCAAACACGATGCTCATTTTAGAAGAAGCCAAAACTTGGAAGAGGGGGAAAAGCCGCCGAGATCTTCCTCCCATCCCAAGACAAGCCCTTAACGAGGTTATAAATAGGAGCCAGGATTGCCAGCACCTTTTCTGCTGGTAAATACAGGATATCACGCTCAGCGACAATTTTCCCCAGCACTTCTGCAATTAAACCCTTTTCTCTGGTTTTCCACCAGCTCGGGATTAATTATTGAGAGCTTTTCAGGGGCCAGAGCCTGGAGTTTGCCAGCAGAGGGAACCTTCCCATTGCTGGCTGGGGAGGCTGAGGGACCCTTCCGAGCTTCTCCGCAGCATCATCGCTTCTCCCGCATCCCTGGGGCCCTGGGATGCACCAGGATGGACTGGGATCCCAATTCACTTCAAATCTGCAAATATTCCACTTACTGGGGACAAACGCAGCCCCAGGCACAAATTTCCCTGCTAAAAACGTCACAAAAAGCCATTTGCACCCCCCCAAACCACCACCTTCAGGACACGCTACCCATCGCTCCACATAATAACCAGTACTCCAAGAGTCCCCCCCAAAATAAAAAGCAGGCTTTTCCCCCAGGGAAAAGCATCGAGCTCGCAGCCCCCCGCGGGCAGGGGGGGGGGGGCCCCGGCCC
>NW_015090837.1:1247920-1249958 GCF_001431845.1 Calidris pugnax
CTTCCTCCCTCCCTATAATATTTAGTCTGCAGCTCGGCTTATTTACATACTTAATTTCGGTTCTGTTTGCAAACACAAATTAGTTTTGTGCAATTACTTTGTGCACGGACACGGAGTTTATCCGCTTCGGCGGTTTTAACAGCGCTGAAAGTGACTGCACAGGACCATATGGCTCCCTGAATATAATCACAGAGGTACCTGCACGGATTTAGTTACATAAGAGCTGCGGTATCATTAGTGTGGTTCAAAGAGGTTCAAAGAGAAAAGGAAAGGGGGAAGGGGAAAGGGGGAAAAACAGAGAAAAAGGAAAAGAGGAAAGGGAAAGAGAAAAGGGGGAAAAGCAGACAAAAAGGAGAAGAGGAAAGAGGGAAGAGAAAAAAAAGAAGAAAGAGGAAAGAAAGGAAGGAAGGGAAGGAGGAAAGAGGGAGAAACAGACAGAAAGGAAAAGGGGAAAGAGAAAAGGGAAAGAGAAAAGGGGGAAAACCAGACGAAAAGAGGAAAGAGGGAAGAGGAAAGGGGGAAGGGGGAAGAGGGAAGAGGGAAGGAAAGAAGGGAAGGAGGAAAGAGGGAGAAACAGACAAAAAGGAAAAGAGGAAAGAGAAAAAGAAAAGAGAAAAAGGAAAAGCAAAAAGGGAAAGGGAAAATAGAAAAAGGGGGAAAACCAGACAAAAAGGAAAAGAGGAAAGAGGGAAAACCAGATAGGAAAGAGGAAAGAGGGAGAAACAGACTAAAAGGAAAAGAGGAAAGATAAAAGGAAAAGAGAAAAAGAAAGGGAAAAGAGAAAAGGAAAAGGAAAAAAGGAAAAGGAGAAGCAAAAAGGGAAAGGAGAAAAGGGGGAAAACCAAACAAAAAGGAAAAGAGGAAAGAGAGAAGGGAAAGAGGAAAGGGGGAAAGAGAGACAAAAAGGAAAAGAGGAAAGAGAGAAGGGGGGGAAGCAGACAAAAAGGAAAAGAAGAAAGAGAAAAGGGAGGAAAAAAAAGGGAGAAAAGGGAGAAAAATCAGACAAAAAGGAAAAGCAGAAAAGGAAAAAAAAGGGGGGGGGGGGGGAGGTTATAAATAGGAGCCAGGATTGCCAGCACCTTTTCTGCTGGTAAATACAGGATATCACGCTCAGCGACAATTTTCCCCAGCACTTCTGCAATTAAACCTTTTCTCTGGTTTTCCACCAGCTCGGGATTAATTATTGAGAGCTTTTCAGGGGCCAGAGCATGGAGTTTGCCAGCAGAGGGAACCTTCCCATTGCTGGCTGGGGAGGCTGAGGGACCCTTCCGAGCTTCTCCGCAGCATCATCGCTTCTCCCGCATCCCTGGGGCCCTGGGATGCACCAGGATGGACTGGGATCCCAATTCACTTCAAATCTGCAAATATTCCACTTACTGGGGACAAACGCAGCCCCAGGCACAAATTTCCCTGCTAAAAACGTCACAAAAAGCCATTTGCACCCCCCCAAACCACCACCTTCAGGACACGTTACCCATCGCTCCACATCATAACCAGTACCCCAAGAGTCGCCCCCAAAATAAAAAGCAGGCTTTTCCCCCAGGGAAAAGCATCGAGCTCGCAGCCCCCGCGGGCAGGGGGGGTTGTCTCTGCCAGTGAGGAGGAGGAGGAGGGAGCTGCTGCCTCCACCCTGGATTTATGTCTCCCAGAAGAGGCCTGCCCGCATCCATTATTCATGCCGCTCACCCTGGGCTATAAAAATGTTCCCTTTTAAAAGTTTTTAAGTAAAACGGAGTCTCTAAACGAATGACACGGGGTTAAACTATGTCTATTTCCCAGCAAAAACCATTCCATTATCACGTATATATATAAAAAAATGTACACACACACACTATTTATTCCCCCCTGAAGGAGGGAGCCGGCGCTGCAGCTGGAGGCAGGGCTGGGGAAGGAGAGACACGGGGGATTTATAGCCCGAAACCCTCCACCAGTTGTTCACAGCATCACATCCCTGCGCCTGATAAAACACTTACCATTTCCATCGCACGCACTGATTGTGCCTTTATGAAGTTGTTTCCCCTTTTTCTCCTCCCCCCCC